>NW_008236965.1:7420230-7461686 GCF_000691975.1 Corvus brachyrhynchos | reverse complement strand
CGCTTCCCGAGGCATTTGCGACCTCTCGTTTGGTTTCCCCCCACCCCCGTTTCCTGTTATCACAGCAGGGCTTTGCAGCCCCGTGCGCAGGGCGGGGCGCGGGTGGTTCCAGCCCGGAGCGAGGGGGGCGCGGCGGCGGCTCCTGTTACACGTGGCTGTGATCTCGGGTTGTGCGCCACGGGCTGCTGCTGGATAGTGCCTCTAAGAGGGTGGCTGTTCTTAAAGGAAGACAATATGTCTCCTCCAGTTTTTTGTGTAACCCGTGATCTGTGCATCTCACTGAGGAAGGAGAGCATCAGGTAGCAGCAGTAGGCTGCCTTTGTTGCCTGTACGCACTCCGTGGAGTCAGCAGTGCTGAATTTTATCCAGGAGATTTGCGTAGCTTTAAGTGAAGGCAAGCTGCCCCTTCCAGGAGGATGTAGAAACAACAGGGAATCCAGCCTGAACTTCACATCCCAAGCCATCAGCAAAAGCTAGTTTTCCTTCGCAGACATTTCCTCTGGAGTCACAGAGAAACCCTGAACAATGAGCACCAAGATGCTGGGAAACACCCTTGTTCTTTGCAAATAAAGACATCTCAAAAAGACCCTGAGCTCACATTCTCGGTTCCAAATATTCAGCTCTTGCTTTGCAACTTGCAAAACATCCTCAGTGTCTGAAAGTACTGGGAAGAGCCCTTGGGCTGAGCACTACATCCTGGTACCACTTCGGCAGGAGACCTAGGAAGGCCTGGAGCAACTCTTCCCAGCTGAGCAAACACAGGAACCTCTTGATATGGGAAAATGAAAAAATCAGAAGGACAGCTTTTCCCATGCGCCTCTCTCGCTTTATGCCTAGGCCATGGTGAAGATAAGTTACACACACACATGCAGCTGTGAGCAGGAGCAGGGAAGAAATTTTCTGTGCGCCCATGTATGACAAGGACACAAGTGAAACAGTCCTTAGATTACACCGACAATATTGCTCAGCTATGCTGTGCTGCAGATTCACCAAAACAATCTAGCAGTCTCTGTTTAAGCAGTATCCTCGTCTGTTTCATCCGAGTCCAATTCCCACTTACATAGAGAACAGCAACGCCCTAGAGCTATTTACTCACGTGTTTCTGGAGAGGAGGTGATTATTATTGCTGGTGGCTCTCAGAAGAAATGTATGTAGATAAGATCTAAGGAGAAAATGAAAAGGAACAATGGTCATTTGGAAACAGGCTATTCTCTGAGGGTGATATTTTCAAGCAAGTGTTGACTTGTGGGGTCAATGAGAAGCTGAGTGGGAAGAAGGTTGATACAAATAAAGTACACACAATGAGAGGCTTGACTGAAGTTGAAAAGTTTATGGGCTTCCTCATAAAATTTCCACTGCTCCCTTGTTAAAGGCCACATTGGAAAGTTCGTATGAGCAGCTTATCATGAAACAGTTCATGTCACTGTTTTCTCATCCTGATAGAAAGCAGAAGAATCCATTATTATTTTAAGCAAAGTTTTGAACCCAAAGGTGGAGGGAAGTCTTATAAGTAATTCTTTGAAGAGAATAAAAGAGAAAACATCATTACAGAGTTGCATTACGAATGCAGAAAACAGCATTTGGAATATAACAATTCATGGCTGCTAAAGCAAGCATTCAGTGTGGATTCTTCATTTTCCCATTCTCCTTCTTGTATTAATCTCATCTACATGCCTAGGGCCCACAGGGTGCCTCGCAAACCTGTGATGACACACTGCATCCATCCTCCTCTGTTCCTCCAAACTCCGAAGGAGAGACTGCTGCCTGCTGCCAGGACGGAGTGAAGGGGAATGCCTGCACAGATGGGCTCCAGTCTCAGCCAGGATGTGCACAGATGAGGGGCAGCCAGAAACTGTGTCTTAAACCCCACCTCAGCTGGGATTTGCCTTTTGACCCACAGGCAGGTTGCTAACTCCCCTCCAAGCTCCAGGGGCTCTGGGAGGGCTCCAAAAGCGAGTAAAGGGATACCGTGGGCCTTTGGGATTTGCATAAGGGTGCAAGTAGGGGTTTAATGTTCACATAACCTTTATCAGCCTTCAACACTGCAGAAGGACCTGCCCAAAAACCTTCCAATAAATTGAACAGTAAATTCATAGAGCAAGATATTTGTGTTTCATTACTGGATCTGCTGTATTGCTGCCTGACATATTGCAGCCTCTGTGAACAATATTTCTGTTCATCCTTTTTTGCATATGGCATTTTTAAAATGCAGTTTTCAGGGATCAAAGCTGTGGTCAGGATTCCCAGTATGACAGTATTCTTTTTTTGTTAAGTACCTGACATCACACCTAGTGCACATTTTTGCTAGGTTGACATACCCTTTCTTCTGTTTTCTGGTGAAATATTAGTTTCATCCAGGATAGCTTCAGGATATGATTGATCTAAATGTATGTTTTTATAGAGCATGTGTACTACTGCAATATCCAGATATTATGGGCAGTAATTAGGAATTAATTTGAACTAGGTATAGTAGAGTTTATTAAAGAAATTATTGAAGTGGTTTGTAATTAAAATAATATACTAATTTAAAAGATACTTTTGCTTTTATTTTAAAGAAACAAGTAATAGCAAACACCAAAATAATTAGCTTTGTTAGATCAATTACTAAAACAGTAATTAAAAACCCAACTGTATTCTTTATATCACTAATGGGAATCTTCAAATTAATCAGCTGCTTTTTTTTTTGCCTGTTTTGCAATGCAAGCCACATAATCAGATTTTTGAAAACTGAAACTTAATTCTCTCTTTCAGTGGCAAAGATGTATGAAATAAAGACAGATGGATCTTCTTGAACTGAAAAGTTTATTGAACACCAAGCACTTTTTCAGCAGATACACATTCATATTTCCTGGTTGAGAGGTAGAAGCAACCAAAATATGTAATAAGCCAGGCACTGTTGTTTAGTGTAGGTTCCGTTGATTTGAATAGGTTCTGTATGATACTGTTAGTCTATTAATATGTGAAGATTACATACCCTGAGCCACTGCTTAAAGATGTATCATGTTTCCAAAAGGCTGGTTTAAACATAAGGAAAAGCAAGGAAGTACAACAGGGATATTTGGAATCTATCTGTATTTTGGGGGGATTTTTGAACCTTAGCTCTGTGACCAGGAGTATGGACAGGATCAGGTCCAAGCTGCTTATGAGCGGCTTCATCCAGGACATCATCAGATGGCCAGGGAGGCAGATAGGAGAAGGAGACTGCCAATTAAGAAACAGTCAAACCTGTTCTTTTCTTTTATTTAGAAGTGTTAACACATCTTAAGGCAGCAGACAATGTCTGTGCAACACACTGCAAATGCATAAAAAATGCCTCTTCTGAATGGATTTCTCCTTCTTCCAGGGAAGCACACATAGAAAGTAGGGGTCAGTTGGACTATCCATGACCAATGACTGTTGTATGACTGTAGCATCTTATGCTCAAGGAGCATGGTAATGACCATGATAATGACCACATTTATTTTTTCAAAAAAAGAAAACCTTTTATATTAAATTAGATGCCTAATTCACTGGGGCACGTTTAATGTGACGGAATTTGCACCCAGCTGCAGCATCTGGAAGTTAACATTACAGAATGAATGAGTTACAGTATGAACTGAGACCTGCAGAGACATGGAGGTGCTTGAGTGTCTCTGCTGCAAGTGAGAGCACTGTGGGCAGTGTGACTGGTGCTGGCTGGTGCTCAGCACACACAGCTTGGAACTAAGTCTCCAGGCATCCATTAAGATGCTTGCAAACAATACATTCTTCTTGCTTTTCTAATGATGGATGATTTCCTTCTCATTCTGCTAGACTAAGGTATTTTTTGACCAACCTCATCTAGTAGATGTCCCTGCTCATTGCAGGGGCGTTAGACTAGATGACCTTTAAAGGTCCCTTTGAACCCAAACTATTCTGTAATTCTAAGATTTACCTTCTTGCGCCACCTCCAGATTCGTGGGCATTGCAAAACCTCTATTAGGACTGCTGTAATTTGCAATATATCTGTAGTGTGCCACTCAATTTCTTCTGTTTAGGATAGAGTGTGGACTGGAAGCCAAAGAGTGAGTAAAAGTACACTTCAAAACAAATAAATCTATAAATGTAAGTCAAGACAATTAATGCTAAGGCATAATAATCCTATCTGACCAGTGAATAAACTCACTAAGCAGCTAACAGAGAAGAAACTGGAATTCCTTTATGTATACAAGAAGAAATCTATTGCGTAGAGATTATGGAGGTTTTCTGCCTTTGGGTTTGCCTCACACTACCTTCACATATGCTACTAAAGATTTTCTATTTCATTTACACATTTATATTATATTCTTATATGAGGCAGCTACCCTGGGAAAGTAACCCAAGTGATAAATCTGGGCAGAGAAACCTTGACCTACACCTTAGTTTTCTTCCATAGGAATGATAGTGTTTACTGCTCTGCTAATGCAGGAGCTGAGCTGCAAGAGGAGCTTTAAGCTTGTGTATGAGATGATAGCAACCATTTGCCCTTGCTTGGGTCAGTCTGCTCTTATCCCTTTATTTTAGTAACTAGGTTTCTAGTGGGGCAGGATCTTTGCCAAGATAGATCTTGTCCTTATACTGATACTTTTGTTTTCTACATAGATACTATTTTTTTCTTGGGTATTTCTTTTTAAGATGGCTTCAGATTTCAATCACTACAATATGAGAGTGTCTCAGACTTAGATAAGTATTTCTTTTGGCTTCTATATGAAATGGGAAAAGCTTTGTGGTTTGGTTTTTTTGTTTGTTTTGTTTTTTAATCCCAGTTGCATGGGGAGAGACCAGAAGCACAGAGATTTTATAGCTCTGATTCTCAAACACAGTGAGCTGCCCAACTCCTACATGGCAGAAATTCTTCTGTGTGTTAGAGAGTCTGAGCATGACTTGGTTGGAATCACTCAGAAAGCACGTGGCTGACTGGGGAATCTGGACAATGAATTGGCCTCCTGTGTCTCCAGTGAAAACAGGCTTGGTGCATGTGCACTGAACAGCCCTCCAGCACCAAAGGATGAAGATAAGTAAGCAGAGGGCTTTGAAGAGGGTGCTACATCTCAGCCAAGGGCCTTTAATGAGTCTAACCTGATCCTCTCTTTCAGCATGGCAGTACCTTACAGCATGAATTATTAGATTGTACTGAGAGGAGGCAGTTCATTGGTAGAAATTAAAATCCAAAACACAATTGCATTTTCAGGATTTGTGAGGCATAGAGAAAAGAAAGTGTGTTCATACCAAACATTTTTAAGATGAATATATTGGTGTCATTACTCCCCATTTCTGACTCAGTGTCCACAGTGTATGTGTATGAAGCGATGAATTTTTCCTGACTGCACTTGCTGAAAGAATTTTGTTAATTTTCACTTTAAGCACAAGAGCACATGTGCTACAGTCTTTTACACGTCTTGCTTTCCCTTTTAACCCACAAAATATTCCCTTAAAATTTTATTTCTAAAGACTACAGTGTAAAAAAAAGTAATTAAATGGGACATACCTTTTGGAAAATCTGACATTTTAATGGAAAAAATCTTCACTGAAAATCTGCTGTAAAGATGGTCCTGTTTTATTTAGCAAAATAGATACGGCTTTGAGTACCCATTTTTGGTTTTTTCTTTGTAGCACAAATAAAATGAAAGTATTTGAGCATTAGTGTGACAAGGGGGCAAAAATGCACCATGAGTTAACTGCTACCCATAGAAAACCTACAAAGAGGTTTATTTAAAAAGCAAACACTTTGCACTTACAGAGGCAAAGCCTGAATGAACAATTGCAGTCTCAAAAATGCCTTAAGCTGAGGGGTTTTGCATTTCTTAGGACCACTAAAAAAGTGAATTCCCAAAAAAAAAGCTCATGCACTGAGACCATTCTGCTATTAGGTGCCCAGGACACAATCAGGACTGTTACCTCTAGGTCACCAGCCTACACAGATATTCATCCTGGTTAGACAGTGTGCCATGCACTTAATAAAGGTCTTCTTTCATCCCCTGCAATCTTGTGTAAACTGTCACTTCTCCAGAGCTTTGCAAAGTGTGAATTCAAGCATGCAAACTCCTAACGATACAACAGGAACTTGTACCAGCACAATCCAGCTACCACGTTAAGGTCAGGTCTGGAGTTCACTGTCATCTGTTGGAGACACCAGTCATCAGTAAACTCCCAAATAATGTGTTCATTCAGGGATACAGTGAAAGAAAGTTCAGTTGAGTGGCAGGAGACACCAATATTTACATATATTCCTGTACTATGAAGTACTGAAACACAGTAAAAGCCTTTGGAAGTGAGATATGTGGGGGTCTTTTCTCCACCAGCTGAATTTGTGCTGAGGTCGACAGCTCACAAATGAAGTCTGTAGCAGAAAGAAGAATAGAAGCCCTTATCTGCTGTGCTTTCCTGATATATAACTGCATTTCCTCTGTCCCTAGACATGAACACCCCACATCTGCCCACTCTTACCCCACACTCTGTATGGGGAAAAGTAGTTGTGCCACTTGTGCTAGTTAATTTTTCTATAGCTTGGTATCAGATACATTTAGGATGGTAGCAACACCCTAATACAGCCTCTACTACCCCTCCCTCATTTATGATGAGGATTTATTTATTCTCTGCTTGGACTTGTTTACTCAACAAGTAGTAATGATTCCACACTGCCAAACATCCATGACATTTGTGACACTTTAATGGCAATTGTAATTTCCTTTCATGCAAAGGAAGAGTTCTGGCAGCACAGTTCAGCAAGGGCAATCATCTTTTCTGCAAAAGAAACTGCCTCTGGAAGAAAATCCCCATTTTGTGAATATATTTGGGCTTGTTTTTTCTCTACAAGAAATTCTCAAAGTTTTCAATAAATAAAATTAAGACAATCAATGATAAATTTAGGAATAGACACAAGCTTTGTGCTTGTGGTATGCAGCAAGGATATGAAAAGTCAGTGATTAGTCCTGGAAAAAGAGACTTTGGATGCTGTCTTTTCTCCATTCCTCCAAAAGTCTTTGCAGCCCCGTGTTTAGATCCTTCACATACAATACAGGAGAGTCGTGTTCAACTTTTTGCTCTGATGTATATTTAAATTGTTTAAAGAGCTCCAACAAGGGCAGTAAAAGAAATCTGACACACTACTCCCTAACCTTTGTCGTCCTCCCACCTTCTCCTCACTCCCTCTCCCCCCCAAGTTACTTTGTGGCCAAAGTAACTTTTAATGCCCTTTGCAAACAGCGTCAGAGCAAGTGTTGGATGTGGAACTCACACCAAGCAAATGTGCTGTTCACCACCTCATGTGGCTGTAAGAGATTTGCTCCTACCTGGATATTCCAGCATGGAACGAAGAAACCCTTCCTGACTAAACTGCCCAAAAATATTGGTATGTTCCCATGAAACACTTCTTTTGAAATACGAACCATTTTCAGTTTTCACAGGAGAAGCCCTGAGTCAGTTACCTCCACCTCTTTGCACACTTGCTGTTGCATATAGCACATCTTAAGGGAACCCATCTTATCAAGAATTCTGTTGGTTTCTGACTTTTTGGGGTTTTTTTCTGTTCCAACTGTAGTTTTCCCCTTATCCCAGACGAGGGCAGCTTCTTGTTCTTCCCACCATCCACTAGAAGAGCTTATCTCCTGGGACACTAACACCCTTCAGCTTTTCACTGTTGTCCCTGCAGGCACAGCAGACACTGCTGTCACTGGTACAACGATATCAGCTTGCCTGTACCCTGCATGGTGTTCATCCAGCAGATGTCAGAGTGGTTCAAGACCCAGCATGAGAAGCAGGGCCTGTGATCAGGGGACTTCTTCCAGTTTTTTACTAAAAGCTTTGTTCACCCTCTCTTCTTGACTTGGCAGTCCAGAGAAGACTCCTACAACTCTGTCTCCTTTGTGACTTCCCTCCTGATCCCATAAACTGTTGGCAGATTTATCATCTTTTCCATACCAAAGCTCCATGCAGCTGAGCTGCCTTGCTGTGTACAGCACAACCCATCAGAGCACTGGAGTCATGGGGGCTATCCCACAGTGTCCTGGCAGGAGCACTGGCTGAAGAAGCAGCTTTGATGCAGTGTTGCAACTGGGCAAATGGTTGACTAGCCAAAGGGTTTTCTTAGAGGTCTCTTTGTTCTTAGCTCTGACCCAGAGATGATCAGTCTGGTAACTGGTTTGATAAAGCCACGCAGAGAGATGGCACTTTTATGCTTCCCTCTACTTGCAGAGCAGCAGTCAACTGCTGTTAGACAGGTCAATAGATAGTTAGATAGGTTAGATTTTAGACAAGCAGCTCCTACAGCAGTTCAACAAATGGGAGGTGTTCTGATGAAGAGCAGACTAAATATGCTCATTCTGTAGCTAGTGAAAATGTAACTTTTCTCAGTTGCTTTCAGGTTGTGAAGTAGCTTTTTAAAAGAGCATCTTAATCCACTGTTTGGCATTGCAAGTTTCACACCATGGACCATCTGCCTCTTGTTTACCCTCTTCTCTCTGGTCCTTCTCTTTCATTCTCACCTCATATTAAATTGCTGGCTGAAGATATGCTGAACAGTTGGTCTGAACAGCAGAGGCACCTGACATCTGTTTTCAGAAAACAAAGCTAATCAATTGACAACTCAAGGACCAGACCTTTTGGGGGTTTTACATACACTTCTGAGAAGCTACTGACAGCAGTGTTGCCAAAAAATCTGGACATAATGCTCTGTAAGAGTAATGTCTCCTTAATCTGACACAACTCTTCATGGTACTAAGCTCTCTTGAGCATCACAGCTATTATACTCTTACCAGTATTAAGGACTGTATACAAATCCTTCCTTCTTCATATCCTATAAAAAATAGCATTCTGCATCACCCATGGAAAACAGAGGCCATTTTGTATTGTAGATGATACTGTATCTGTAATCCCAGTGTGCACACATATGCATATCTACAGCTTTCTGGTATCTCTCAAAACAAGTACACAGGCATACATATATATGCTATGGAAAAGAGGCCTCGGGAAAGTATTTCTTCATAGCAGCTTTAGAATACATCAGAAATTTCTATGTAATATAAGAAAAAATGTTCAGGTCTGACTGCTCTGACAAATGACTGCCCGCCTGCACAGCAGGTACTTCAACTGCAAAGCTGACAAAACACTTGGCAAGACTCTTGGGGACTGAGTTATTGGTAAGGCTCAAAGCCAACATGAGTGCCACAACTAGAGCTGGAGAGTTGCCTTCCTTTACTAAATTAAATATGTATTGCCACCTACTGGCTATATTGCTATATTACTATAACAAACCGGTGATTGCAAAGATACAAAATCAACCACCTGTGTTCTCTCCATATGAAAATTATATACACTAGTAGGAGAATAATTAAAAGTTTGTTTCCATCTTTTTTTAGTGAGGAAATGATACTTAAATAGTTTTTTCTCCTTTTACAAAATATATCAGTAAAAACAGTATTGTACATTTAGAGGTTCCATCATGTGGCCATATTTGGGTATGAGGGTATAATATGACTATTAATAAATGTAATTAGTGTCCTGGCTGCCTGTCCCTGCCTCTTTTCTTAGACACACACAGTATGTCTCAGGGAAGAGGACATATTTTTAGTCTGTCTGACAAAAGCAGAAGAGATCACAGTTGCTGGTCGGCTGTAGGTACTAGAAATATAATCAGATTTAAGCAATGCTGTGGTCACAGTCTGGCTGAAGAATGGTCATGCATCAATAAATCTACTGTATAATTTCTGCTGTTTGCAATCTGAATCAAACTGCACTAAAAGCGCTGCTAATTATCCTATTCTATGAAGCAGCAAGGCAGACTGGCATCACATTCTGAAGAAAAAAATTATATGAGCACAATTAATCTGTAAAATAATATAGTACTGCAATAGTGCGTTTTTCCAAGAAAATCCAAACAAGATCTAATTCAGGGATTTTGGTAAATGATAAAGACAAGTTGCATTTGATTCTGGTCCAACCCAAGCTTTGCCAGTAAAAACCCAAGAATTACACAGGATGATGAAAACCACCTTCATTTACATTGGCTCTAAATTTATTCTGCCACCTTCCTCCAGCTGATTGATGTTGTATAATATGAATATTATTCTACCAATTCAGCGGGTAAAGGGCTTTTTCAAAGCTTGGATGCAAATTACATGGCTTAACTTAAAAATAAAAAAAAAAAATCAAATGTGGTTTGCCTGAATTTGTAGCGAAACAGGTCAGAGAGTGCTCACTGAACCTGCACCAAGTGAATGGATAAAGTCAGTAACCTTTGGCTGCTGAATGGAGGGGAATAGTTGCAGAAAGGAGTTTCTTAGTGTAACCAGAATCACAAGAGGATGTTTTTCACACTTCCTAAATTATAGCCTATTACATAGTGTTGTAAAGTAATCTTACCATTTATCTTAGTCTGCAGTAAACTGAAGTATCTCTACTCAAAGATGAGATTATCTTCAGAGAAGTTTCAGATACAATAATTTAGGTGTGTTGACTTTATATGTTTAGCTGATTTCCTTATATTTATAAATTGTTCCTGTGTAGGAATTGTTCCTCCTACATTTCACATATGGCTATGTTTTCAGATTTCATTAGTGTCAAGCACAATGCAATGAAGGAAAATTACATATTCAGCAGAAACCTGTATTATATAACTACATAAATGCTCTCTTCAAAAATTGGCATCAGCAGTAACCATTTCTAGTGGGACACGTACCAACAAGCAGTCTCAAACAAACAGCTACTTGACTTTCATAAACAGAAAACTGCTCAGTCCTTTCCTGCAATTGTTGGGATTTACTTTGAGGATTTCTATTGAAAACAGAAACTGTATTCTTAAGTTAAGAGAGCTCTGAAGCCATTCTTCAGAAGACACTTAGAGAATGAGCAGTTGATGTCAGCTTATCTTAGAAAGCATCTGTGAAAACATCTATGAAGGGTAAGCTATCATGGGTCCATAAACAGTATTAGGTATTAGACCATCTCCTCTGAGAAGCTACAGTATGCTGAAGTGCTGTGCAAATATGGAATTAGTGTAGCCTCACAGTTTGCCTCTTTACCAAGTAACGTTAAGGTTCTGGAAAGAGAGTAGGGTTAGATAAGATATTAGAAAAATACTCTTTACTGTGCAGATGATGAGACACTGGAACAGGTTGCTCAGAGAAGCTGTGGATGCCCCATCCTTGGGAGTGTTCTAAGCCAGGTTGGATGGTGTCCTGAGCAAAGTTATCTAGTAGAAGGTGTCCCTGCCCATGGCAGGGGGGTTGGAACTAGGTGATCTATGAGGTCCCTTCCAACACAAACCATTCTATGATTCTATGATAGCTCTGCAGCAGCACTTAGATTGAAAAGCGGGAGCATCCAAAATACTTATTTCAGGAATACATATATCTATAATTTTTTTTTTTTTTTTACCCTGGGGGGTCTATAATACAAGTTCCTTTTAATCTCTCTATGCCATACTTCTGTTTTAATCTTTCCCCTGTGCTCTTACCCTTTGGTAACTTTTTACAGCTATAAAAGTTACCTGTTGTAGGCAACTAAATTTGCAGATTTTTGGCAGCTGTGAAGTTTAAAATAGTGCACAGCATGGCAAAACATGATATTTAAAATATGGTGAGGACAAAGTGCTACCTTTTGTTTCAGTACCAACACCCTTCAAAGAGAGACGGTGATGGGAACAGCCACTGTGTGCTGGAATTCCCGTGAAAACTAACCTGTGAGCAGCCATGGGATGGCGATCTCGATCCACACAAGTACGGTTTGAACACCAGAATGCCGAAAGACTTGCACAAAATAAGTACACCCGGTCACTTGCTCTTCATCCAAATTCGTAGCAAGTTAATCAATTCCTTTTCTCTCAGCTAGGCTTGGTGTTAGTAATGCCACTAAGATCTACAGGCTGAGAAGTCTAATGTTTATCCACCATGCAACAAGGAGGGTTTTTCAGAAACATTTTATTAGAGACTTCAAAAGTATTCAAAGAGAATTTAATAAACTGAAATATTTTAAGATACATCCAGTGGCATAATGAATAATGGCACTTATAAAAAAGTGATCAATTTTATATTCAGATTCTCTGTACTCTTCAAATTCAAATTTGTACACTGTTTTCTATTTCAGGTTCTTTTCTTTTTTTTCAGACATCAGATTAAACTTCAGGGTAGCTACTGTAGAACAGGTACAATCATAGATATTTTATCAGGTAGAGAAACTGAGTTGTAGTATTAGAAGTGACAGTAAAATAAAGGAAGACTATTTTTTTTTTAAGTGAAAATCTTGTCACACAACCATGGTGATAACCTTGTAGTCCCTGAATCTGATTTGGATGTGTTTAATAAGACAGGAGCTGAATTTTCTTCAGGTATGTCACAATCTGAGGTCTCTGTGCATAAACAGGAGGTCAGGCAAATATGAGTCACATCAGCAAAACCACAAACAAAGAACAAACGCACAAAGTACCTTTAAAATATTTCAAGTTGCAGCTCTATGTTTTGAAACCACACTAAGTTTTTCAAGTGCTTTCCATCTTCAGACTCACTTGAATTCAAATTCCCTTTGTGAAAGAACAGAAGACATCAGAACAAGAAATGACAACATACAGTTGTGTGGGGACAGGCCAGCTCTATTAACTGCACTATAGCACTACAGCATATTATACAGTGAGAAATGCTCTAAGATCCACTTCAAACCCATTGACTTGCAGGAACATATTTCAGACTTGCTTGAATCCCTGCTGGTCCCTGTCTGCCAGGGCCATGACAGTGCATACATGAAGGCACATAAAATTAGTTAAAGCTCTAACAGATTTCAATTCACTTACTAGACACACTTACTGTGTCTTTTCAGTCACTTGGAATTTCCCTCACCCTTCTATGAAGATTAAAGCAAGTTAACTACTTTTATTCAATTTGGAGACTATATCCAGTCTCTAAATTTCTTCAAAGGGAACTTCCAACTGATAGCTCAAGCATAAAAGCCCAAAGAATAGCCAAAGGTGTCTCTCTGAGAGCTGTTGGACACTGATTGCTGCTGGTGCTGCATTCAGATTTTTAGAAGGTCTGCACCTTTGAGAAATGCTCCCACAATATGCATGCAGCTAATTCCACCAGTGAACTGCTTTTTACCTGTAGCATCCTACAGTTAGAGATCATGTTGAAAATAACAGAAAGGTTGAGTTTCCCAGTCAAGACCTGGATGTTTAATTTTTGTTAAGCTCACAAATTCTCAGAGAAGCATTATTTTTTGGCTTATCCACACAATAAAGTTAAAGTACAGATAAAGAAGTGTGTGGATTTACAGCCAGTTTTCCATTGGAGTCTTGAAGCAGCTCTCTGTATGTTCTAAGGTAAGTCGTTTGATACGGTGCTCTCCCTGTAGGTGTTCAAGCCAAGAAATAGCATCAGATGTCTGGTCAGTTATCAAGTTCAAGTTTCATTTACTGTGCACTGACTTCTCAAACAAGCTTGGCTTGAGCAAGATCAGGAAAAGAGTGTGTCTAATTGACAAGTTATCAAGGAACTGGAAAAGAATGGAAAAGAGCAAAACAGAAAGCTACAACTAATTTGCAAGGGAAAAGTTTTCATACTACTGCCTTTTTAAAACTTATTTTTCATGTGGCAAGTGGCTGGCTGCTGCCCAGACTTTCAGAGTTCAGTGCCATAAACAAATGCAAGAAGATTCCCTGATCTAATTCACTGAAACTCTCTAAAATGCAAATGATCTCTGATGAGCAAATCAAAGCCACCTTCCTTTCCAAGAAACTGGAAAAGAATGGAAAGGGGCAAAAGAGAAAGTTACAACTAATGTAGGGCAGAGAAAATTGCCCTGATGCTCAGCACTAAGCAGCATTGGCACCAGGCACAGAAATGCACCTGCTGTTATGTCCTATGACATCTCCTGTGTTTGTGGGGAAAGGGGAATAGATCTGGATATATTCAGAAAGGTTCAGTACAGCTTAGGCAAGTTAGTGTCCCTTTGTTAAGTTATAGCAGGAGTTTTCAATGTATGGTCTGTGAAATCAGGAAATAGGTCTGTAAATGCATCTGAGGAGAGTGAACCTCTTCTGAGTGAGCTGCAGCTTATCCTCAGGTCTGAACTTCCATTGGGGAAGCTGGCGAAAGTCTGCAAAGCAGCACTCTGTGGTTGAGGAGAGGTTCTTACAGGGCACCTGGACATGTCAGCAACTGCTTAAGAGTAACCTGTGAAATACCATAAGAGGCTCTGCATAAATATGGTCAGCAAAGACAAACAGCTCTGTGTTTGCTGTGTGGGGTCAAGAACACAGACAGGAGCCACTGTTTTACAGATAACTTCTCTCTTATCCATTCACACCTTAACTTGCTCTCAGCTTACATCTGCTCCTTGTAGCTTTGTCTACCGGTATAGTTGCACCATTACAATAAAAAAGGCACAGTTTTACAACTGCTGACTTTGCAATCTGTGCAAAATCCCTTTGACCAGGCAGCTCTCTGTCAATGGATAAATGGACTCACAGCACACATGCTGTGACTTCAAAAAAAGCTTCAAAAAGTTTCTGGGTAAGGAAAAAAAAGCATACTAGGAAAACCTGAATATATGATAACTCCATTCATACATCAATTTCAATTTGCCATATCAGATCATGTTGCACCTGGATGTTTGATGTTGTCAAGGATGATTTAAATTAAAGTGCAGCTTATCTATTAACACAAACCCTCACATTCCCTCAGACTCTTCAGTGCAAAGATCATATCTTTGACTTTTGTGAAGTGCCTGAAAAAGAGCCCTAAAAAGCCGTGAAAAATACTAATATTATCTTTGGAAACAAAGATGTGATATATGAAGTGAAATAACCTTGAATATATAAGGGAAAATTCTCTATATTTGAGGCCAAGATAATAAAAGCAAATACAAATCTGATAATTCCATTTTTTCCACAATTTCAATCCACACACTGAAGCTGTATTTCAGATAAGCTGATGTCATGTTCAAACCACAGGCAAAAATTTTCAGTGTCAGAAAGTGCAAACTGCAATTTTCAGTCATTAGATTAAAAAACTGATTCTGTAGCTGATTAATATGTCATGAATGTTTTTGCTTGCGGTAAAAAAAAACCTCTGCTTTAATCTGGTGACTCCAATTATTAAACACGTTGCTTTAGTGTGCTTAAATCATGTTGCCCGTGGAGTCTAGGAGAAAAATCACTCTAACTATGAATTACTCTTTATAATTGTCATCTTTAGAGCCCTGAAAGCTTAATCCTCACATTAAAACACCTAGTCTATCCCAAAATTCTCATCCTTGAGGCCAAAGCCCAGAAATAATATAAGAACTCATGGAACATGATATGAACATTAGCATATTTAAAATGTAAAAACTTTATCAGATGGCCATAGCAGATGCCATCAAAAGCAGAGCAGAACAATCTATGTAGAGTAGTATTTGAACATTTTCCTATCTGGAACCACCTGAGATTTGTAGAAAATCCATAACAGCCTGCTTCAAAATAGGTTAAACCTACTGGTAGTCCAGATCCCATTCCTACTGTATCCCTACACTATTATTTTGCAGTATTTAAAACAACAAATTCTCAGCAGCACCTTCAGAACTTGCAATGCTGGACCTTTACAAGGAAACACAAGGAATGTTGATGGTGCTTACCAAAGAGAGAATTCAACCAGAAGAGTCCCAGACCCCTCTTGACACTCAAAGATGCTACTGACATCCCAAAAGGCAGCTTCTTACACAAACAAAGAAAAGACAGACATGAAGTCACATAGTAGTGTATTGGGAGGAATGCTTTTTGGCTTTTCATGTTTAATAGGAAACTTAATTGTATAAATATGTTATACAGTGCATCAAAAATTGAACTGTAGAATATTACATTATGGGAAAGATTTTAAGTTAAGGATGTTCTCTGTAAGAGTATGACCAATATAATGTTCCAAAGGGTATTCAGGTAGTCTGTAGTGTGAAAGCACATAAAGTGAGAAGAAAGGATTTTGCTACACTAGTAATGAATCCAAAATGGGTACTTGAACTGACTGATGGAGCTTTTGGTGAAATCAGGAGCAGAAAGGAAGCACAGGCCACTCAACCACTCCTACAAGATTCCTAATTTTCCTGATTTTTGGTCTTTTTTTCATTTTTAATTTGAGTGAAATTTACATCTTTAAGAGAGACCATGGAAAGAACATGAAAGTATCAAATGTCTGATGATTTGCACTAATCAGGAACTCCATCTTGTGGCCACCTCACAAGATGAGGACTGAGGGCACCAGCCAAGTCACATGAGAGGTCATCATGCACTTGCATGATATCCCCCAAAATCTTCACTAAAGAGGAATTCTTCTCTTCCCACAATTCTGGAAGGAGTGCAGCCCCAGGCTTGTCTTGAAAAAATTTAGGCTGAACTGAAGAGGATTTAGGTGGTTTTTTCTCTCCACCTGTATTCTTGGGATAATTTTTCATGAGGCATTGATGAATTCTAGAATCTCAGGCAATAGTAGTCTTCTAGCCAGGAGTGTAACTATCTGGGAGAAATATGAAAGGTGTTTTTCACTTCCTACAGTTAACCTACAGAGCAAATGACTACTTCCACTAAAATTTGTCATAACACAATTGCCCTGCTCAGCCCCTCAGTAGAGGGATTAACACACATGGAGGGCAGAGGCAAAGGGCAATTCGTGTGTGCCACTCCTGCCTCTGAACAGGAATCCTGGGGGGCACAGACAGCACAGGACCCCTGGCAGGGAGGATATGGCGGATTCAAGAGTGGAAGAAGAAAAGTGAGCTTCTCACAAAACTGTCTGCTCTTAGCAAAAAGAGAATAGGGAAGAGCAGACAATGAGGAAGATCAGAGACACAGGACAGACAGTGTCTACACTCAGAGCACGACTCTTTACACGGAGAAAGTGGGATGTGGCTGCCAGGGAGCTCATGCAGTGGGATGCTGAAAGTATGCACAGAGCAGGCTCTTAGTGAGCCAACAAGCATGAATGCATTTTGCTTTATGTAAGCATGAGAGAAAAGCTGTAGCTGAGGTTATGTTGCCATGGAAGCCCAGAAAAAAACAGAGCAAAGCTGCTCTCCCATGAGATTGGCTGTTCTTTATCTCAAGGTGTTGAGATACAGACGCTGCTCTGTTGTACTTACACAACCGTGCAGCTGCTAGCACTGCATTTCAGGAATATTCAGAACTTGATAAGGCCCTCCTGGGTCCTTCCCAGTCCAGTTTACACTACTCTTAGGTGGGGGAGATGTTGTGTTCTCTGATCTTATATTTTAACTACCATCTGGAAATTTATTTATCGACTTACTGTGCCTTTTCAAAGCAATTGTGGGCAATTGAATGTACTTCGAGAACTCCTGAGAGTTCTCACTTTTGAAAAGCCACATACAGAGTTCCTTGCTGGAAGAAAGTCACATTTTGGCAGAGATATCAGTTGGTGAATGGCTTTGTTTCATCATAGAAAATGGGGCCACAGAGAGCTGAGATATAAAGGAAGTCTTTTAATAGCAAAGCAGAATGAAAGCTGGGAATTGCTTCAGCCCACTAGTATGAGGACTGCAAATTTTTTTACAGTGAAATCAAACATAGCAAGTTTATTCTATGCTTCTGTTCCTTACTGTTTTCTTCTTTAGTCACTGTATTTTCAGTTAGTTTCAGAAGTTAGTTCATTTTCCCCTCAGATGAATTTGTTTCAACTCTATGTTCTTATTTAGACACAGGGTATTTTTAAACATCACTTCTGAGGACTCCTAATATTTGCATTACTATGGATGAACCCATCTAAAGACTGACAAACAAATCACTACCACTAAATGAATCCTCTAAACACATTTCCACTTGTGCTATTTCTTTCACTTTCGTAGGTATCTGTAGTCCATTACTACTCCTGACAAGGGAAATGCGTCCACTACCATACTGAAAGGGTACAATATGCATATCTGTAGATTATGGCTTTCATTTTTTATATAAAAAGGGAAGTTACTGGAGTAACTGGTTATACTGGAGTTAACTGTATGTTCCTTTATTCATAATTCTAATATGCATGATAAATAACTGCAGCTAGCATGAGGTGTGTGTCTGATTCCCAAAATACCACGTCTTTGAATGCAATAATGCACTCATTTCCTAGACAAGGCAGAGCTACAGATAAGCATTTTACTATTGAATACAGAGTGACCAGAATGAAGAGACTAAACAGCCCAACTTCATTAACTTGCTGTCATGGGTTAGCAAGCATAGTCCTGGAATTGATTTTCCTGCAAAGAGGTGCTTACAGCTTCCTCTGTGACCTGACAAAACCTATCAGCTGGCCAGTTTGAATATGGACAATTCTTTAAGCCACTTAGAATTCTGACCGCCTCTGTGGTCCACATTTAAGAATGGACAAAGCCTGGGAAGCTCTCTCCGTTGCTTCCAGCCAGAGGACTGGTAACTGGGCTGGGCCCTGCCAGGACCTGTTCGGTTGGGTCGGGCCAGGCCACAGCCATCCTGGAGCCGATGGGCCTTGTTCCACCCACGACCCCCCCCAGCCCTGCTATATGCAGATGGGCTCCTCCCCCTCTCCAGTGAAGCTGAAGATGAAGATTCAGATGAAGCTGCCCACTGCCCGGCAAAGATCATGTGACCAACAGCGATAAGCAACATTCCAGCTGTAAGGCCCAGGTGAGATTAACCCTTTTAGTGCTGTGAAGAGCTGAAAACCTGAGGGAGGAGAAAGAGGAGATGCTTAAAGCTGAAATTCTGTTGTAAAGCTATGGTGGTGATGGACAACGATATATCAGAGTACCCATTGTAATTTCATGAAGGCATGGGGGGTGGAGCGTTTGACATCTACTTGTGAGCAAAAGTACCTATGCTGAAACAAGCAAATGCTGAAGCAGCTGTAATTTGATGAGAAGTTTGAACAGGGAGAGATGGAAGTGATGAGGACTCTTGCTCCAATTGGAAGGAGAAGACCTCTGTTCCTAGAAATACTCCCAGAGATGGTCCTAGAGATGAAGATGATGAGGACCGTTTTCCTCTCAGGGAAGGGGAGGGCCTCTATTCTTAGAGATGAAATGCTCCCAGAGATGGGTGAAGAGAACTTTTGTTTCTGAACGGCTCAACCTTAAAATTGTACCCCAGTAGCTCAAGATTGGACCCTCGAAAGCAGTTGTGGGAAAAGCGGAAGGGACTCTCACATGATGCGAGCAGAGAACCAACCCGGGCGGCTGTCTTGTTGTGATAATGTCTCCATAGCATGAGCAAGAGAGACTCCTCTTCCTAAATGGACTGAACAAGGTTATTATGGAAGTGGTAAACAGACTGAACATCTCAAGGGTTGTCTTTTTACATTGTCACTGGGAGAAGGGAGAAAGGTGGGGGGAGGAGAAGTGTTCTGAAGGTGTGGTATGATTTTACTGTTTTTCCCCTCTTTTAGGTCTATTAATAAACTTCTATATATTCTCTCAAGTTTTGTGCCTGCTTTTCCTTTCTCCTAATTCTTATCTCACAGAAGGTAAACAGTAATGAGTATTTTGGACCAAACCACTACACTAAATTGGTGTTTCTGCCCAGTTACCAACTGAACCTGCTACACTTGCCTTTCATGAACCTTTTAAATCATTATTACGCTTTTATCAGTATCAATTTTCAGCAAATCACCATTTCATTTAAACTGGAAGGAGCTGTATAAATATAAGAAAGAATAATGACTCTTCTGAAAGCTGAATTGCACATCCTTGTAGATGACGACAAGTGCTAACACTTAGGAGCTTCTTTCTCTCCTGCTTCCCATTCTTTTTGATTCTTGCAAAATTTCCCTCTCAGAATTGCCTCTGACATAAGCTTAGCTCACTGTAATAGTTGTTGTGGTTTATGCCTTGACAAGATGCAGTCCTGAGCTACAGAACAGCAGCACCCAGGGACTCTGTGAACTGTGACCACACAGCGACAGAGGAGAACCTTTCTTCACATGAAACTTCATCCTGTTTGTTCCTGTCACCAGTTCCACAGCACTGCTCTCCATTCAAAATGTGTTCATGAATGTTAGAGTTTCATGTTATTGACAAGAACATGTCAGAATGTTGTAAGCAGCTGGAGCCTAGGAAATCTAATGTGTCTCAGTATTACTGTCAGTGGGATCCCCAACTACCTCCTAATGATAAATGAATAAACTATCACTAATATCAGTGTGAGCAGACCCCCTGTTCCCTATTTGAATAGTGGAGTTCAAAACTAAACTTTAATGTATGATTTTGAACATAAAGAAAGTTTATATCGTTTTAGCACTTCAGTGTTTTAGAGATAACATGATAACATCATGTATGCACAAAAGATATGTTTATAAATATAAAATAAATATAAATATCTATGTGTATATATAGAAAAACAAATATAAAAATAATATAAGTATGCTTATATGTCCTATGCACATATTTTAATTTTCCTTTTTTTCATAACCCAGTTCTTTCACATGCTTCCCTTTTCTCTTGCAGATTTTCTTTGCAATATATTGTCCTGTTAAAAGAGATTGAATGAATGACTAGGGAGTAAATGGGAGGAGACTTCATGCTCAGTTTCATATTAATTTAAATTTCATATAACTAACACTGCAATAGGTCATAATTGCCCCAAATAGGCCCCCTACATGGCAAGTCATGAGTTTAAGAAAGAGGGAAATATGAAGAAAAATAAGTTTTTTAGATCTTGTTTTCTAATTCCTCACAATTTACTGGTCTTAAGATAAATGCTGAAGTCTGTGAAGAGCAACCAAAACTAAAGCAGTAGAATAGGAGTAATCATTCACATAGCACTAACACAAATGGATACAGCAGAAATTAAACTGGCAAAAGATAAGAGGCTTTTTTTCAGGGCCCTAAGGGAGTCTAATTAACTTATTTCCAAATGGGATAGAAACATCATACTAATTTTACTGTCAGATATTTGGCTAGAAATCAAGAGGTTCAAAAGACATTAATGGGCAAAAAGGTAACATCTGACAATATAGCAGACAGGCTCACATAAACGGTGGGCTCCTTAATTTAAGAGTTCCTGAGGACATACTGAGAGCAGACAAATTATGGGCTGCAAAAAGGAATCTGAATTAAGTACCAAAGATTAATCATACCAAAAGTAGACTATCAGCAATTTCCTTTCCATGTAGTAAGAGCTACCAGCAGTCTGGAAAATGAGCAATAAGGCTCAGAAAATAGGTTGCAGGGTTTGCTCTGACCTGCTGTGCTGCTATGGGATTCAAGCCGTCAGCATATCAGCATTGCATGTAAGTACATGAAATCATTACTGGATATAGGCATGCCAACTCCTCATTTCCATTTATTACTTTTTCTTCCAAGGTCATGAAAAAGTATCTGATGAATGTGCAATATTCCAGATGATGCCTGACAGAGCAGGCCACTTGCAAGCCTTCATTTATTTAATATTGCTGACTGACTGATGCTCTTTTCAAAGGTGAATTTAGGTTGGTGTTAATTTCTATGATATTCTACTTTCGATTAGCAGTGTTTCCAGTGCCATCTCCTACAGCAAAAAATGGTCCATCATCTTCAGGAATTTACCATATGTAATCCAGAAAACTTAAACCATGTTCTTTTTTTTTCCACAAAAATATATCAGACGGGGAGAAGGTTGTTAAAGGTACAATATGCTGTTCTCCTGAGACAAAAAGCTTTCTAAAGGAATGATATTTATAAATAAAATCTACTGTTCTATACTAATTAGATCTGGTAAAATACAAACCCTTTCCAAACATACATTGTAAATGTAAGCATGTAAATTCTCTAAGGAAAGTAGCTTTGGGGGTAGAAATTCCAAACGCAAGGTACTTCAGAACTATGATGGACATACTGTGGGTTTCAGCCATAGTCTACAAAGAAGCATGGAAACTTTTTTTTCCACTCTTATAAAACATTTTTTCAATTAGAACTGTAAGCAACAAACTGTTCTCTTAACTGCAATTTTCATGAATGCTCACTGGTTAACCTTAGACAACCATTTTCAGCCATTCCCATGTTTTCCCCTCACTGTATGTTTGTGCTCCCTCAGGCCACTGACTGGTTTGGACACATAGGACAACTGCAGAAACAAAAAACTCCAAATAACTTTCTGAAATAATTAAGATTTAATCAATTAGTCTAAGATCCACTTCAGGTAGCTGCCTGATGCCTTGACTCCCACTGACTTTTTCCCATGCAGATGTCTTCACACCCTTAAATGTGCCAAAACCCAATGCTCCTCTTTCTATATCCAGACTACAACTGAGATGGTAAAAACTCTGGCAATGAGACAGTAGTAAAAACTGGGGTTAATCTTATCCAAGCTTCATACCCCACCCTATAAATAATTATAGGCAATATTTACAAGTACCACTGAATATTTGTGGTTTCAACAGATATAATTCTAGTTTTATCATATATAATTTTTAAATAGTCCTGTGGTTTCAACTATAGGTGCTACAATTCCAGTTCTCTCTCTGTCTGTTTAAATTTCTTTGGCCTTAGAGCAATAGAATACAGAAATTATGTAAAAGAGGATCCCTTGATATCTACAAAGTCACCATGTCTGCGAAGTAAAATTCAGAACAATACTCAAGGAGAGAACTTAATGAAAACGGCCATTATAAATCTCAGAACATTTCAGTAACTTGTTATCTCTATATAGCAATGTAATGACTCTAAGAGAAGAATAAAAAAAGAACACCCTCAGGTAAAATCACTGTGAAAATAGTTTCTGTTTCAGGAAAACAAGATTAAAAAAATAAAAATAAGGATCACTACTGGCCTCTTTAAAGGATGAAAAAAAAGGAATAAATACTCAATGACTCTTAATTTGTTTATTCCACAGAATTGCTTCTAGGGTAAGATGATATGCAAGCTAATTGCAAGGAAACTGGCTGACTACTTAGCAAAAAGAAACCTGTGTAGCTCCTCTAACATCATCTGAGTGTTGTGAATGTGTAATTCCTCTCAGTCTGATTCTTCAACACACCTACAGCATTTTTGGCGGACTCTGGAACTACAGACCAGCTGAGGAAACAGCCTTGAGCAGTGCCAATCATAACATTTTTTTAAATCGTGAAAACTTTAAATTATTCAGGTCTAGTACTGAGTGAAGCCGTACAAACCTACTGTGTGACTTTCCTTCTCTTTCTCATATTGTACACAGGACACAGGTTCCCAGTGACATATCCAGACTTACAGCACATCTTTCAGCAGAGTAAGAACCAAAGGCAACTTCTAGTCACCTTCCTTAAACGATGGTCAGTTCTTTTTTTTCCAAGGCAACGAAACTTCAGTTTCAAAAGCACTTAGCCTTGAGCATTTCTGGACACACTCCTCTGCACCTGCAGCCGGAAGGTATTTGCTGTTCCAAAATGCGTTCCTTCCAGGCTTTAAATTTCAAGATGATGTGAACAGTGATAAAAGATAAGAATGTGTCTGTGAGTAACTGACAATTACTAACCTTACACCTGCAAGAGATACATGAACATACATACATGAACACAGAGTTGAAATATCTACCATATATTCCCACATGTGAAATACTTCCCAGTCCATTCTCACCCCTCTCCAGAAACCAGACATGGTTAGGCAGCAGTATAAAGGAAAGATGAGACATTCACAAATTGCTGTGGGGAAATTAAATTACATTACATTTTTTCTAGTTAAACTATCAATGATCTTTCTAGTCACATGCACAATTCCTGGACTATTTTTAGATTTAGCTTCTCCACTTTATGCCAGCAATTCTCTGGATGCCAGTGATAATCTCATAGCATCTCATGGGGTTATTGTTATCCATGCCTCTGAGCATGACTCTGAATGAGCAAACTGCCAAGGTATCTGACAAGAACAGCTAAGCAAGAGGTGGTTTGTGTGTCACAGAGATCAGTATTTGGTAGTCCCTAAATTGCCACATCTATGTGTTCCAGCCCCATGACCTGTAAGCTGCTTTCTGCAGTGCTGAAAGTCAAAGAAGAGCAGCATGGAGATGACTGGGAGAAGACATTCACCGGAGAAGACATTCACATTCTTCACATGTGCAGTTCTCTACTGAGAGCATGAACAGCAAAGCTACAGTTTCATTATAAACATGAATCAAAATCAACAAAATCTACAAAGGAGTCATTCCTCTGGCTTTAAGGATCATTGGGTTAGGAACAATCTTTCAAAAAGTATAAAATTCATCTCTTCCAGGTCTGATGACAATCAGCTGGTCCAATACACAAGAAATGCAAAGAATTCAGTTTGGGGTGTTTGCACAGGATTCAGTCCCCATCTTGAGGGGCACCACCACAATGAGAAAGATTCATAATAAAATCTCACTCATCCCAGTTATTTCACATCTGTCTGTTTTCTTATACAGTTACACAGTAAGAGGATACATGTTGTAAAGTGCAGTTATCTCCAATAGTTGGTCGGGTGCCTATAGCTGTAAAACAGAAAAGCTATTTGGTATTATCAGGTCATTTGAGTGACCTATCTGAAATCAGACTGCTGCACTCAGATTGGAAACAGGCCCCAAAATGCATAATTCTTGATAATACCCATGCACACACTAGCTCAGCAAGCTAGTGAGAAAGGCAAATGGGAAAGGGAAGAGTGAAAGTATTTAACTTCAGAAGAGATGTACAAATGTTTACATATTTTACACCAGTGAGCAAGTCTCAAAGCTAAGACTTATTTTTCAGACCACTAATTCTAAAATATTACTAGTTGTTTTATAAGCTGGGCAAAAATATTTTATCAACATTTCTTTTGCTGAAAATGCTAAGTTGGATCAAAGACATTTCAGAGATTGATATGGTTCACAGCTGAAGCACGCTGCCAAGTACTGTGTGGGAAATATATTCTCTGTGCTGTAGAGTCACATTTTATGATGATAGCCAGACTATTTTTTCTACGATGTAAAGAATTATATTTTCTTTGTTAAAAATGCTCAGCGCTACTGACATCTCAAAGCATTTGATGTGAAATGTGATAACATATTTCTTTGGACATAATTCTGCACACTGATTAAAAGTCTATCTTTTAAATGTTGTAGTTCAAATTATTTTTCTCTGGTAAATTCAGCTGACAATTTCCCACAAGCCCAAGCTGCTTCTAGGCAAGGACAACCAGCCAAAAAAAAAGTATTCAATGTCTTTTAGGTAGAATGTACATGTACAGGTGTTGCTGCCATGTAATTCTGTAAAAGTATTTGCAAATACTTTCAAAAGTTCTGGTTTCCCAAGCTCAGGAAAAATCAAGGTTTGTTGATTGTTTCAAGCACCTTTTCCTGATAGTACTCAGTTCAAATATTCTTTCTATTCTTTATCCTGCTGAACAAAATGCTTTTGCAGAGTGTTTTGGGCTTTTTGTGCTCCTTGTTTTACTTTTTTGATTCTCCGGCTCCCCTTTCATGAGCTTTTACTTACAAGCTAACCTGGACCCACTCACAGTCTGTGTTTGCTCTTGGGAATCATATTATTTCAGATATCTTATAAATGAGCTTAAATTTTCCTGCATTTATGTTAAGAGAGGCTCTGTTCACATCCAATCTTTAACAAAATATTACTACTGGAATAATGAGCCGAAGGCATACAATTGCAGGTCATTCTGAGGTTCTGGGTACTTCTTGGTTCCTAAAAAGTCTATTTGTTGTTAAAATGTCATGATACTTTGCCTGTAGAGCAGCTGGCAGTAAAGAAATTGGGCTCTATACAGACAGGAGGGCTTCTTATCTGGAAAATACTTCACAAATATCCTCAGATATCATGTTGCATGATCATATATTTTTGCTCATAAAGTTACAGAGTCAAAGTACTTTTCAGCAGCATATGAATTACACATGAAAGCTTTAGTATAAATATTAACATTCCTTAGCTAATCAGTGAGAAGTGAGGAAATGTTAAAGCCAAGACTTTTTCTTGCAGCCACCAAAGAGCATTTGCACTGGCAAGACTTTAATTTCTTTAGTTATGTTACCAGTTCAAATAACTGCTTTTACACTTCCACAGCCCAGCTGAAATCCAGCAGTCCTCTCTCAGTTTTCCATCCCCTTTCACTGCAAAGGCTGCTGCAGCTATTTAGTGTTTCCCTAATCAATGTTCAAGCAAATTTATCTCACATGTGTCCCCCTATCCTAAGGTGTTTCTTTTAGGTCCACTACTGTGGAGGCCGGTGGGCCTACAGACCAAAGGACAAAGGGAGTCCATTGGTGGGACTGTCCCTAAGTCCAGAGATCCTCCCAGGTTAGGGTGACCAAAAAGGCTTCCCCCAGGCTGCTTTGTTCCATTATGTTAACATACCCCAGTTCTGTTTCCCCGGTTGGCCCGTTGGCCTCCCTGCCCCTTTTTACCTAGTATGTCCCCACTCCAGAAGGTTCTCCACTCCCTATTCCCCCACTGGCCCTTGCCCCATTGCTACGCCCTCAGAGTTTCCCTACTGGCTTCCTTACCCTAGTCCCGCCTGTGTACTGCCCCTGCGCCCTCAGATCATTTTCTCTGACGCTCCCTCTGCTCCCGTATATAAACGTGGACCCTCCCCTGTTCTTCGTCTTTGTCCCTGGACCCCTTCACGCGAGTGGCTGCATTAAATCTCTCCTGTGGAACCCCATACGAGGACTCTTCCTGGCTCTTTACTGTCAATCCATTCCTGGAGCTATCCGCACACGCGCGTGCGTGTGTGTGGACGTGTGTGCAAGTGTGGTGGCCTCGCCGAGCAGCTTCCTCCTGGAGACACTTTTGGGAAGGTCATGGCACTTTACCATCCAGCCCTGTGCTGCAACACACTACACTGGAAAAACTGTGAAAACTAAGTCAAATATCAGGTACATTAAAAATATAGAATTTTTGAGTATTTTACTATAATCAAATGAAAACACACCTACAGCCATTTATGCATGACTGAAAATAGTGGCACTAGTGAAGACATTTCTTCCAGAGAAATAAGATAATACCACTTCTGACTTCATCCTTAAGGACTATTTTGTGTATAGTCACTTCATTTACCACTTGTTTTAAGATCAGATAAGTTAAAAGCTGCATTTTGAGCAGCTACTGAAAATCGTTAATAACTCTATCACAAATTAGGTGCAAGTGTCTGGTGCCTGGAAAACTGCTGTTCTGTGGGAGATAGTAGTTCTTCATCAGCATAAGTTTGCTGTATTTTACCAGAGAAGTTACATCTGGAATATGTTAGAAACCTGCTTTCTTCTGTGGACTTTGGACAGACATTGCCCAAAGGGCCAGATGAGACTATTTCATTTACTAATGATCTGGATTATGATAATTTGATTCTACCAGAAAGTTAGAGGTAACTGGTATGTGTAAGGATGTGATTTGAACATTTTCTGTAGTACAGTCAAGGAGAGCAGCAGCTGAGAGTTGTCTGCCCAAGCTGGGGTGTCTGAAAGCCTGTGCGCAAGGAAATCATCCTTTGTTAGCTTTCCAGCAGGGACATAGTCACCTTCAGAGAACCACATGTCCCAACCATAAAATGGGTCAGATAGAGTTAGGTAAATTGAATCTCACCTTTTCCCGCAATTTTGTTTCCATGTAACTTCATAAAAATCAAACCACCACCCATCACGCAGAAGTATGGGGTTACTTAACAGAACATGGGTGGGAACTCAATAACTAATGACAGATGATTAACTGAGTGATTATCATTCAGCTGCTTCCTCAGTCAGAAACTTCTAAATACTTGGGAAATAGGTCCTCAGGAGGCCCCTTTCTGAAGGCTCCTTCTTGTTGCAGCAGGAGCAAATTCAAAGTTCTTCAGACTGTGCATCTCTGCTTTCAACCTTTATTGTACTATGGATCTATGCAGTGATTTCCTTCAGCTATCCCATTGCTGATTTAATAATCTTGTCTTTAAGTGTATGACTTAAGTGCTTGACTCCACATAACTAATTTGCTTAATTTAGCCTCAAAGCCAAAATATGACTGAAAAGCTCAGTGTGTGTTCTTTAATTTACATTCCAACAGAAGAAAGTAATTCCTGTACTGCTCCAGCGTTTTACATAAGTGGAACTTCTCAACAACTGAATTTCAACTGGCTTTTACCCCCAAAACCAAGGATAAGACCTACATTACCCATGGTGACTAACAAGCTTCAGCTCTCTTTCTTTGGTAGTAGATTTTTTATAGTACCTCACAGGCTTCTTACACTTACTTTTTCTCTTTGTCCAAAGCACCACGGTCCAAGACATATTCTGACAAAATATTGCAGGATTTGAGATCGAGAAAGTACTTCAGTGCTGCAAATATTCACTTTTAATTATTTTCAAGAAAAGGCTTGATGAATTTAGAGCTATGATTTTAGCATAAGGCACCCTGTAGCAATCACCTTGATTGTGATTCACTTACTCCAGCTTCTTTTCTAGCCACAGCAAAATGCTGTTAGTCAGCACAAATCTAACAGAGTCAAACCCACATCCCAAAGCATGTGGAGCCACCACCAGATCAAACCAGGTATCAGGTAGCAACTTTCACTTGCCTCTTTTCAGAAAAAGTCCTAAATATTAAAGAATGGTCTCCTCATACAATGGCTTTGCAATGGTAATGAGCTCCCTGCCTACAAATTCTTTCAATTGGGGCAACTGGTGTGCATGATAGATCTAAACCCAATACTTCTAAGGAAGGAAGAATGGTCTGCTAGGTTCCTTTTAACAGTCTGCAAGTCCTGCTAACATTTCTGGGATACCAAAACAAGTCCTGGCAATATATAGAAGGCAAATATTCAGGAACCTTCAGGAGCTAAAAGAAATACAGTTTTAAATTTCAGATTAATACAGCAGAGTCTAACCACTATGAAGACAAAAAAGCAATAGAAACAGAAAAGACAAAGAGGTGTCTCAAATCCCTTTTTACTAAGTTGGAGAACAGATGACTTCACAAATGAGAAAAGGGGTAAGAAGCATTTTTTGGTTTGTTTTTTTCCCAAGAAGTGTAGTCTCACAGCAGACACAATATAGTTTATGTATTTGTCTCAGGAGGTTGGTCATACAGCCAGGTCTGAAAAACCGTGCTGTAAGGCCAAGTTCCTCCCTTAGATGCACATACTTAATTCCCATTGAGAAGACAAGCCATAATACATCCCAGAGTAGAATCTGATCCTTTTCTGTTCTCTGGTTTCCTGGTTGCTATTAATGTGTGGACTAGAACCAGAACACCATTTACTACTTGCCAAAGTTCCCTACTTCCATGCCAAACTTGTGTGGAATTAATACATTTCAATGATAATGCTTCATGTCTCCTTAAAAGTTTGTTACAAATTAACTCTTAATTTGGTGGAGCAAGTGCACAAAAAATACAAACACACAGACACCCTTAACCAGCATCATAACATAATATCTCAAGAAATGAGCATTGCACAAAAACTTGAATGTATTTGAACTGCTTTCCATTAATTTTTATATCCCCAAATCAGTAATGCTATGAACATGCTCCTTCCTGTTCTGGTGCTTAAGAGAGCGTAAATGGTACCTTGAGACCTGTATTTTACTACAGAGACGCAGAAACAGAGACATTTGTGATATTAAACATGTGCTCGTGTGCTCAGAATTACCATGAAACACAGTTATCCCGTAGCTGAGGGAAGCAGCGTCCCCCTCTGCAAAGGCTGCGTTCATGAGATCCATTAAGAGCTCTGGCAGACCCTGACTGTGACAGGCTTAGTGTGGCCCAACAGAGCAGGGAGCAAGGATTAGCACAGCCATATATCCAATTTTATCTATATCACTGCGCACAGTTTCACAGTAGCAGTCCCCTCAGAAAGCTCAGCGTGCACAAAGCAATTCTGTCTACAGCTAATGGGACCTGGGTAGGATTCAGCCTGAAACGTGTCACTAATCTGATAACACACAGGCACCATGGCCTTGAAATATCCACCATTCAGCCTTGCAGAGCACAGGACACTGGGTCCTTGTTTAGCTCATCATCTGCAGTACATTCCCACTGTGCTCTGGACACACTGTCACCATGTATCCTGAAGGAAGGGTAGTAAGGGCATGTGTTTGCTTTTATTGAGGAACGAGAAGACTAACAACCTTGTAGGCTTTAGAAAAATCGTACTTAAACACATCATTTTATTGGCACATCTTTAAAAGCAAAATAGGTCTACTCTGCTGTCATTGTTCAGAAAGGTAAATGAATCTAAAACTGTTATAATCTCAGTTTTTGACACCCTTGGCATGATTCACCATTTGCTAACTATAGCATTTTCTAACTATAAAATAATTTGGATGTTAATTATAATCTAAAAAAGACAAGTTGGTTTCAATTCAAAAAAATACAGAGATAACTGGTTTGTAGCACTGTGAGAGGAATAAAATGATATAAATACCAGTCTGTACAGAATTTAGACATAATGGAACAGCATTTAAGCAACCATGACATTATCAGCTCTTGGACCAAAGTATAGACTTTTGTGACCACATAACATGGGTAATTTGCTTATATGCTTTCCATATAAGCATATAAGAAACAAATGCTACAGTGAGGTTCTAAACCCACAAAATTTCAAAGTTTCAGTCCAAGAGCTTGAGCAAAATGGTCTACCTCCTTTTACTAAACTAGATACGGGCCTGAACGTCCTTTCACTCTGAATTCAGACCAGATTCAATGTCCATTTTCATAAGCTGCCTAGTCATAATTTCAGATTTTGATTCCTGTTCATAACATGATAGCATAGGCTCAGTTCTGCTGTGGGAGGCAATTCGAATATGAAGAAAAAGTTATTTTTAAGATCTGTCCACAAATGTGGAAGCTAGCTTGCTGAGCTGTAAAATCTGTTTCCACACTTTGTTTTCTTTTTCCAGCCCTTCAGGTCTTTGTAGAAATAATCCACACAGAGATAAGCAATAGTGTAGGAGCAGGTTTACAAACACACTTTCAAAATGTGGAGCATATATTCAACATGTATAATCCAAATTTAATAGAAAGATTATCTCAATTTGGCAATTGTAATGTTATCACTTTGATGTTATAAAATGCCTCCAATTTTACAAAGGCAACATTTACTATACAAACTCATTTTCCAAGGAATAGCTTTGTAGTTGTAATAATCCTCTTGACAGATTTAATGGTCATTTTCAAAGCTGAAGAAATAACATTGTTTATTCCTTTTACTGTTAATTTGAACAGAAGATTTAAAAAAGAAAAAAAATACGTTTAGCTTAGTATCTCTCAAATTTCAAGAGTATTTTGTTACAGCTGGCACATTTAGGAAAACCCTAAATATGCATTTTTGAGAGAGATATGGAAAAAGTCAGGTAATAATAATTGCCCCTTTAGCAATAAAGGAAAAATGGTTTTCCACCTTTTCTCAGTCTGTTACACCTAAGCTACCCCCAGTGCATCTCCAAAGTGAAGTTAATGAGAAAGTTGTATCTATTTAAAGTCTGTAAAGCCACAAAGTGAAGCTATTATATGTACAAAAATACATACACATCCACCTTTTTGCTCACTAAGTGGGCCACAGGAAAAGAAATTAGATAAATAAATAAATATATAAATACATTTGAAACTGTAGTCATAGTTAATTAAGGCTTTCTATTTTTCAACACCATCAGATTTTTTCTCCCGTTTTGGTACTATGGAAGCAAAGAAAGTGTTAAAGTGCATACTTTTTCTTATGCTTCTGGCAGTCTTCTTTGCATCATTTAGTAATGGAGCAGAGGGAGTCCCAGTTCAAAATAAACAAAACAAAACAAAACTTTGCATATAAATATGTTTGAGCAGAAAACTCATTAATCTGTTTCTCAGACCTGACTCTCCATATCAATACCTCATAGCAAAAAAGCATTCAGATTCTTGTAAAACAACAGCACAGTGGAGTGGCTCTGAGGTGAAAAATGAGCAGATGGAGATCGAAAATGTTCAATCCAAAGCTGCAGACAGAAAAATGCACATCAAATTACTGTCCAAAAGTGCTCAAAAAGTTAGAAACTTCTTATAAGCCCGAAGTGGTTGTGGTCAGGATTTGGGGTGTTCTTAAGTCCTACAGCATGAATGCAAGCAGGTTGAAAAGAGGATATGACCTGCCTTCAGTATTTACCTGATGTAGTAAACTAAAGCCCAATTCCAGAATCCCACCACCTTTTGGATTTCTTCATCCTTTAAGAAGAGTATTATCCTGGGTTGTAGTGTATTCTATTACCATCCTCATGAGCTGTTGAAATCAGGTGGGGCAGTGTTTCCTTGCCTCCTCCCCCCAGACTATCTTTCTGTTAATTGCCCATCATTGTCCTGCCGCATGACTCAGAGATAACTCCCTCTGGACTATCTTCTGTTAATGAGCCTAATCAACACTTGGCCTCATGACTCATTACCCCATTGTGAAATGCTCCACCCAGAGGGAGAAACCAAGCATTCCATCCTGGATATAATCTGAGACTCTGAACACCACAGACATCCTTGCCACTCGATTTCCAGAGGACAGGAGCTACACAGCCACCACTGGACCTTCTGAGGAGGAGCAGACCCTTTCTACAGGATCACTGCTTCAATTGAACCACATTCACCACTTCAGAGGACTGCAGCCACCATCTTATTGGACTGCTACCACTACCCTGACTAACAGGGTGTCAGGCTGTATCCTGACTCTGTCAATCTGAATCAGTGTTTTCTGCCTTTTTTTCTTTTTTTTCTTAATTTCCCTATGAAATTGTTATTCTGACTTGGTACCTCCCACTGGTTTGTTTTCAAACTAGTACAGTATTTGGCTGACAAAATTTGGACAGGAAAATTTTTTGCTAGGTTTGAACACCTTAGATTCCTTGTGGTCTAGAAATGAACCATGCCAAGATGCCCTTTTTTGCTAAAGACAAGTGGCATGGCACCTCAAATGCAAGCTCATCTGTGTTTATGTGTATTGATTTATCTCTTTATATCCATAGGTATATGTAAATATATGTAAAGGAGTGGCTTGAGTGCATGGAGGCTTGTCTTGGGACAGGTGACAAAACAGCAGAGAGATATTACACTGAAGCAACCTGATTGTTCTCTGTGAAAAGACAAATAACCTTGGTAGCTGGTCAAAGCACAGCCTTTGCCACAATCCCCTGATTAACAAACCAGTGGCCAGTAAGGCAGGTAGGAAAATGGACAGAGTGGTGTCTCAAGGAGTTGTGATGAGTAGTGCACAGTCCCACTGGCAGGCAGCAACCAGTAGCATCCCTCCATCTATTTATCTACCTATCTATCCAACTAACTGTTAATACAAACACACAACCTATATCCAAGGTCTGAGAATGGATGGTGTGAGAAGAGGTAGATTTCTTCCAGAATACAATTTGGGGGTTATTATTAGTACTAGTAATAAAAATTTTCTCTGAAGATATGCAAAAGCTATATTTAGTTGTTCCCTAGGTTCCCATTTTGATTTGTTTTTTCCTTCTTTCCCTGAAACAAATTTACTGTAATTGAAAGGAATCATTCATGATTTACACAGCTTATCAGCAGGGTGTTGTGGGAGGACAGATTAGTGAGTTTTATTGCTGTGTTTCTTATGAAAGAATGAGACAAGAGAAATAATAACCCAGAGCTTTCATAGCAATAGAGAAGGAGATAATCTTCAGGGTGACCTATTTTGGGATTCAGAAAAACATAGTAGAGGAAGTGAGCTGTGGAGTGCCAGACATATTGTAATGCAATTTCTTTATTATGAGTTATTTATATGCATTGGGATTTATACCAGTTTGGTTCAAGGCATTTACTCACTCTCTATGTGCTGTGCTATCTTTTGAGAGAAATAAATTCAAAAATATAAACAAATGTTTTGATGTCTACAGGAGAATTTTCCCAAGTTACCAAAACTTATTTCCATTTCATTTCAAGTCACTAATAACAAAGCCACTGTCCCAGTCGGTAAAGAAGGCAAGTTTTTCAGAATCATACCAAAAAATAACCAAGTTAGGTTATGTTAAATCAGGGAAGGTAGAGAAAAGGAACAGTAACATTAAGACATGCCATGCAAAGCAATTTCTTCATCTTTCAGCAAGGAATGTCATTTAACAGTGTGATGCAGAGACACTGTTTGGTGTCATCATGACCATAGATGTTGGATTAAGTTGCCTACTGAAGACAGTGGACCACTTCTTGTTTATCTTTGATATGTCTGTGACCACAACCTGTAAGTCAAATCAATGCCTTTTTCAGAAACAAATCGGAAGGTGGTACAGACTGTATCTGCTGGTTTATGCTGCCATCCCAACCCTGAGTATCTAAACACCATTATCAGGCAGTACCACCCCAAGAGAGGAATCCAGCCTGTGCATAAACTATGTCTCATCATTCCCAACTTGTGGATGTTTATTTTTTTGGTATCAATTGATTCATCTTGGCCGCATTTTCACATGTCAAATTCCACACTACCACAAGCAGCAAACTGTTACAGCTGAGGAATGATCATGGTGGGATTTCTGCTGCTGGCCTGTCTGAAAAAACCTTTGGATGCTGTAATTGCTATAGTAAATGATAACTTCCATGTGTCTTTATACCTGTCTAACAACTTGTTCCCACCTTGGTTGCCCACATCATGTTTATAGACAGAGCAGTTGATGAGTGGCAGTACACACTCCCTAAATACCAAACTTCCAGGCTGAGCATGTACTACAGAAGTTCATCAGCAATTTAATTTTGTGTTTTGTTGAACATGAGGGTTGTTAGAAGAGACAAGGAGGATTTCGTATTCTCAATCCCTGCAGAAATCCTTCTCAGCCAGAAGTACATTTTTCTCCTCAAGGAGAAAATAACAAGAAAAATATGTGATAAAAGATAAAAAATAATTTTTCCAATGAGACATTTCCTTAGTAAATTAGTTGTTCAAGAAATCTAGCATAACATTCCTATATGGACCTGAGTCACGAAATCCATGCTCAGCCACTTAGTTCCTGTTGCAGACCTGGGCTTAAAGGCTGAAGTTTCTGAGGAATGCCCCCACACAGGAACTGACCTACTCACTTCTAAATCATGAGCTCCATTCTAGGCAAATAAAGTACACAGAGTTATGAAATAGAAAAAAGAATGCAACACATTGTGTGCAGCACAAAAAGGCCCAGATTTTGCTGTGAGAGGGCTGGGATTTCTCCCCTTTGTATTTCCTGCCATTTTTCCTCACATGGGGCTGTTTTATCAATTAGCAGCACATGTGTGAAATAAAGGTTCAATTAAATAGAGAGAACCAGCACAATTATGCACATTAAAACACAGAAAGATACTGGCATTTATTCAGTATTATAATCTGCCTTCAGAAAGCATTACACTCTGGGACACAAGCCATGCAATTGTTTCTAAAGAAGAGATTTTCTCCAGAGACCACTATTGTTCTAGGCAGGAGATATAACTTTACTCTCTTAAAAAGATTGCTATGGAGAGACAGGGCACTGTCCATTGGGTTCCAATTCCAAGAGATGCAAACAAAAGTTGCCTCTCTGTGCATTATTAACTGCTCAGACTTATACCATAAACAGCATTAATTTCAAGAACAGGAAAGTCCATATCCTACAGAAAGGTCAATGAGAAAGATAGCCTTCTTTAAATACTGAAACAAAATGTTTTGACACTCTAAAGCTCTTACTTGTTCCTTCGTTTTTCTCAGCAAGATGCACTGGGCAGCCAGAAGTTCTGGGTCACAACTCATCTTTTTACTTTTAATCCTCCTTCTCATTGCATTCTGCTGCTTGCTTAGCCCACAAGGTCTACACAGCTTCCACTGTCACCAGAGCTCAGCTTTACTCCACTAATGCACTGGATGCCTCCCATAGGCCAGATTCTGCTTTTTAACAAACTGCATATTATATGATTTGTATCTAAAATTAATAAACATGTCTATTTTACTGATAATGGTATTGGAAATGGAAGACAGCTTTCTGACAGGCTCAGAATCATACAGATGCAGAAGGGTTCATTAGCTACTAGTGCAATTTCAAACCATGGCATATCAATTTCTGCTATTTCTAGCAAGAAGATACTCAATTCCTTCATTGTGATGATTGAAATTAATGATAAAGAAATTAAAATCCAAATTATTGAGCAAGGTAGATGATTGATTCAACTTTCTGGAAAGGAGCAGTTCACCTGTTTAATCCTCTATCAGAACACTTCTGTCAAGATATGATTAATGGACAAAGAACTCCTACTTTTGGGATTTTTTTCCAGAAAATGGTGATTATATAACTCAGGTAGGGTTAAGGTGCAGAAATGTTGGGAACCACTGTAATAAAGGACAGAATTACTTGGAAATGTTGTATAAATATACTTCAGATTTGCCCTTCATGTACTCACAGACCCATAGTAGGAAAGCAGAATTGATACTGAAAGAAGTACAGTGAAAACTGAAGACAATAAACATTTCCAGTCCTCAGTTTCATCTTGAAAGCTTCTGCAATCTATGCACTTTCTGTGTGATAACTTTGCATTATTGGCCTGCAGGAGGTGGCATTTAGAAAATATTTGTTACAATGAGACTGATCCTACACTACGCGTGCCCATATGCATATCTAAACTGCTTGTAGGCATCTGTTTGCTAAGGAATATCCCAGTGTCCAATCTCTCATGGCGCCCATTTACACAGGAACTGTGATTACACAGCACAAACACAAGTACAGAGCACTGACAAAGAGTCTGTAATTCCACCCAGCCTAAATTGGACTTCTGTTTAGCAAGGCAGGATTAGCCATAACTCATTCTTATAAACCATCTGAAATTACTACACATGGTCAAGAATGATGATACACAAAACACATGGTGCTCAGTAAAATCACACCAAGACAATGGTTGCAACTGCTGACATGAGTCTGGTTTTGTTACTAGCACTGTGGAGCTCTGCAGATTACATCATACAGATGGTTTCTATACCTGGCATCCATTCAACCTGCACATACACTTAACCACCTCCACCTGTCTGCTTAGCCAAACCAGTAATGGAAAAAAAAAAAGCCAGGCAGCATATAAATCCATCTGCACTGAATACAGAAAGTTAATATTAAATGCTGTGCAATAGAGAAGTCCTTTAGATTTCAAAATGGAAACGCTCCCATTTAGAGAAGCAGGGAGTTCAGTCCACAGTTGACGCAGAAAAACTGAACACTCTTACGTGTTTAAGCACAGCAGATACCATGAGGGTACAACATTTCAAAACAAAACCAGCAGGTATACAGCTGTCTACTCAATCCTACCATCAGTCAGTATTGTCTTGCACTGTTAGCCTACAATATCTATTTTCTTCAAACCTATGTTATAGGGTCCTTGCTTCCTCAAACACAATGGCATCAAAATCCCAGAGTTTATTGGCAGGGGATATAAATGAAGATACAGAGGAAACACCTACTCAGTTGAAAAAAAAAATTTCTTTTTCCAGAATAAGAATTCTGACATGGGGCGGTGATAAATATGTTTAAAAAATTAAAAGTCATTATACTCAAGGGATAATGATTTCATTCTCTTTCTCCTCAAAAGGAAGATAATCCTCAAGCTGAAGGTTAAAAGCTTTCCCATTCTTGGCATTATGACACACAACCTGGCAGTATTTGAATGGAACAGAGAGATGGCCGCTCCTTGGCAAATTTTATGCAGCTATGCATAGGAGAAGGTGTGGGGTTTTGTTATATTCTCCTTCTGTATAAGCTTTACAGTTATGCATCTTCTTGGGTTGTGTTGTTTGCCATATTATGTTCTTATAATGAACCACAGGCAACTCTTGTCTTTTCCCGGTACAGGGAAAGCACCAGTTATTCACACTGCCTAAGTCCCGCACAGCTGTAATTCCAAGGTTTTCCTACACTGTAACCAGGATGGAAAGACTTGTAACCAAGGTATTGAGGTTGCTAAGAATTAATTATGAATGGAAACATGTGTGAGAAAGAGATAGCACTAGAAGAAACAGCATAAAAAGGGTTAAAAAAATAATATAGTGAACAAGGCAATTCCCAGTCAATCACACTGAGGAATGTGTCAAACCCAGACAACACACACTGTGATAAGACCGCAGCAGAAATTACTCATTAATGTAAGACATTCTGAGAACAGAAAAATGGATGGCAACAAGGCTGCAGAACATCATACACACCATCCCCTCCTCTTATCACAACAGGAGAATAAACACTATTCCTAAATGGACATGAAATATTTATTTTTAAAAGTAATTCATCACTGCCAATCATGAAGAACCCCAAAGCTGTGACAAGGACTCAGGACCTGGTTTCCCTGGTCCTTTGTGTCCCACACAGTGCCAGACCACTCAGGCACACTTGGTGCCTGTAGTAAGTGGAAGTAAGAATGAGTGTGAGTAGAATCAACTTACTCAGAGCTTTTGCAAGCAACTTTCACCTTTCCCTTCCTTTTAGACCTGATCTGTTTTGCTATATCACTTACCAACAAATTTCTCTGTATAACATCTATACTAACACCATACAGCCATGTGCATAAGGGCGACCTGTGTTACGAAGTCTTAAAAGAGTTCAAAAGATTTTTAACCAGATAATAATCTAGAAATTAATATTCATCATTATAATGTTATTAACTTCTTTTCCCATTAAGGATTTTTGTCTTATAACACATTTTCCTCAACAGTTCTTGGGCAATGGGAAAGAGCAGAGCTTTTCATCTTCCTGAACTCAGACCACAGGTAACTAAATGAAATTAAAGAACACCTACCAAGCAGGCTGTAACAATGATTGCTTTTGAGCTTTTGTTATCTGTCTGGACTAGTTTACAACCATACTGTGCATTCATGGGAACAAACTGTTTGTTAGTGGTGTCAACAAGGAGGTTCTGAAGTATTTCATAAGTTTTGAAACAACAGCTATTATTTTAACAGCAGTAATTTTCCAGTTACTGTGGTAGGCACACCACCCCATGTGATTGAAGACTGAAGAGTGTAAGAATGGAATATTTCAGGAGGTCAGGCTTCCAGGCAAGAAACTGAGCATCATGACAGAGCTGCCAAAAGCTTTCTGGAGAGTTTATGGCGAGAAAATAACAAAGGTCTTCAAGAAAAAAACTGGGAGGTCCTCTTTCTCTGAAAGTTGCCATGCAAAAGTTAAACATGGAAACTTCCTAATGAGCACTGTTATTGTTTTCTGTTTGACACAGAGGGTAACAGAAAGCAGATGTTTCTGCATAGCCGTCTTTAAGGAAAGGAAAGGAGAAGAGGGATGGAGGAGGGAGAAAGGCAGTTGGACATAAACACTATGGCTTCAGAGTACAAATCTATTTACAATATGTACACAGTTGGGAAGGGGCAAAAAAAGCAGCAAAATTATTTTCCAGGAGGGATGTAAGGCATACACTTAACTTTACACTGCATATTAGCAACAGAGAGATGTTAAACAGATGTTTATTTGTAAAAATATCCATAACAATACATCTCCACAAATAAGCTTAGGAAATATGTGGTCACATGCAAAATTTAAAGGAGAGGAATACACATTGGAGGAAAAGGTTCCAAGACAGAGTGGTTAAAACCAAAGAGACAGATGTCTACTCAGAAAGGCAAATCATTGAATCATAGAATGGTTTGGGTTGGAAGGGATCTTAAAGATCCTCTAGTTCAAACTCTCCTGCCATAGGCAGGGACACTTCCCACTACACCAGGTTGCTCAGAGCTCCATCCAACCTGGCCCTGAACAATTCCAGGAATGGGACATCCATAACTCCTCTGGGCAACCTTTTCCAGTGTCTCACCACCCTCACAGCAAAGAACTTCCTCCTAATATCCAAGTTAAATCTCAACTCTCTTAGTTTTAATCTGTTCCCCCTTGTCCTTTCACTATCTGTCCACAAAGAACATCACTCTCCCTCTTTCTTTATGATCCCCCTTTGAGTGTTGGAAAGCCCCAATGAGGTTCCTTGGGAGCCTCCTCTCAAATGCAGAAGTGAGATTAAGTGCCACCTGGAAGACAGAGTGACATGGAACAAAAGTGCTGAGTGGTGAAAGATGTCTGCATCATCCAGGGAAAATAACACCGTTCAACTCCAAAAGCCTGCAAAGATTTCTAGCCCATGGAGAAAGATAGCAGATCAATTTCAAGAGGACAGTTTTGATTATGCAAGAAACACAGCTCAAAAATCTACCTGGATCTCAGACTAGGACCAAAACCAATGATAACAGTTTTAAAGCACCAACGCAAAAAAGAATGAAATGTGTGCACTTGCAAATACGAAACTGTATCCACCAAATGTTTGTGTGAACAGTCATTACTGAAAAATAAACTAAGTTTCATAAAATATTGCATACTTAGTAATTTTTTCATTTGACTTAATTCTGCATTGCTTCTGTTTTTTGTCGGATCTTCTCTGGATTTTCTTAAAATTTGTATGAGGGCAAGAGTATTCATAACTTCTGTGAGAAAAAGAGGCAAAGGACACTGACCAAATGAATTCAGGGAAGTTGATGGAATTCAGACTGTTCATCTGAAGAGTAAGAATATGTCCTCCAAAACTTTCATCTGCCATTTCAGTATCATATTTGACTGGACTCCAGACTCCTCAATGACTCCTGCATGGCTGCTGGGGAGTGGAGTGAGCATTAAAGTGACAAAAACTCTGTTAGGCTCTTCCTTTCTAAGTACAATTTTAATCAGAAATTGTTTGGATTATTTTTGTCTTTTTCTATTTTATAATTCATAGGGGGTGCACAAATGTTTGGTTATTTTATAACCAGTTTTATAAGCATCAGAAGACGTCACAAGAAGGTTTATGAAGTATGTTATGAAAGCTGTTTTTGTTGTACTGAGAGACATTTTTGCAGGAGTTCCTAGGAGCCCAGGAAACTCAGGAGATATTCTTTATTTTACCTTGCTTTGCCCCCACACCTTTTTTTTCTCCAATATTTCTGAGTCAAATCAGAAGGAGAAAACATGCAAAATATTAATCAATGGTTTCTGTTATGCCCACAATAATTGTGAATTAAAAAACTGAGCACCCATCACAGCAATGCATCACAATCCACCCCCAGAGAGACAGACACCTCTTCTGGCCTAATGTTTGGGACAAACCCAGTAATATCAGCAAAGATCCAGGAACAAATTACAAGAATCTGACTGCAGAAGTGAAAAGTGAATATCCCAAGCATGGTGTCTAGAGGTGTATTAGTGGGCTTGAAGAACAGAGAGTCAGTGGGTGACTTCAAAGCAAAGGGCTAGAAACTAGATATCACAGAAGATAATGACACAGAAAGAATAAAACATCCTGTTCTGCAGGAGGTTATAGACATATAAAATTATCAGAAACACAGAAGATACACAATCTCATTCCAAGTAGGATACACCTTTGGAGATGCTAGTTTCTGCTTAAGAACAGATGATCACTACAAAAAAAGCCATACTTAGATTATTTTGATCAACAAGAGAAGCAACCAAAGAAATAATTTCTCATTCATTAGAAGGCACTGTTTTGTGACAAAAAGTGAAAACAGACTAAAATGTTCATCTAAGAGGATATCTAGATGTGAAAAACACTTTCTACACATGTATGAGGCAAGGTGGTTCTTTCAGGAGCGGAGATCAGGAGGGGAGTATTTTCAGA
>NW_008236965.1:7413860-7420216 GCF_000691975.1 Corvus brachyrhynchos | reverse complement strand
GAAGAGCTTATGAAAAGGTCTAATAAAAATAAGTGTAGACAGTGAGATAAAAAACTTGAGGTTTTGAAGGCATCCCTTTGGAAAGATTTTTCTCCAAAAAGCCAGTATTTATTTATTGTAATACCAGTAGTGTCCATAATGCAGCTACAGATGGTGTTTCTACACCTGCATTTTACTTCAAATTAGAATTGCACTGTGAAAGTAAATCTTGTGACTGACTGTTCAGCGTGCTTAGGTTCATGCACACCATGTGAATTGGACTTAGGGGATTTTAGCTGAAACCTTAAGAGGCACTTTAAAAGCAGACTGGCACAACTGAACCAGTAATGAATATCCATGCCAGAGAACCAAATGACAGCAAAGAAAACCTTGACTAGACATTTCCATGCATATTTTCATCTATGATGCCCTCGGATTTTTCATTAGTTCCATGTTGTCTTCCTTTCATTTAATAACCTTTGTCTTAGCTGCCAAAATAAACTTCATCAGCTTTTGCTGCCTTCTTCACGTTCTCCTCAACGAAGTCAGCAAACAGGCACATATATCCTTCAGCTCAGCTCCTTCTGCCAAATAAATTTATAACCTTGCTTGGAACCCAGGCTGTGGAATATAAACCCAACATGTGAAACCTCTTACTTACATGTTTAGAAAAGTGATCTCAAGCCCAATGGTGTAATTTTAACAGGCTCATGTTCATGTTGTGTTAGGCCACCCACTACCTAGAGTGCGTGATTTTTAATTATTTAAATATTATACAATACAAAGCATTTCCTAAACACTGAGCTTTAATGCTTGCAATTACTTTTGGCCAGAAATAAGGATTCCCTCACAGAAACCATAATTTTGTCAGCTATACACTGAACCCTTCTTAGGGATATCTGGGATCTGTGGTGAGGCTGTCAATGGATTCCTACTCTCTGCTGCACAAAGGACAGCGAGCATTACCCCATGGACCACAGGGTTGAGTTTAACCATGCTAGCAATCTGAAAAATGTTATCAAATATCAAAGGAATGTAAACAGACCACTTTTGAGAGTATTTTATAATGCCAGCTAGAAAATAGGTTGAGGTTAAAACTAATTTTTCCTAGTAGCAAAGGTTTGTTAATCCTGGTGCTCTGCCTTTAGCAATCTAGTCTGCCAGCTTTTCCTCACATGTATAGTCTCAGTGAAGCAATATTACTAGGTCTCATAAATCTCTGGATATTTGATAGTTTTCCTAAAGCCTCAGATCATAGTTAAATAACTGTAAGAATTTCAACTTCAAACCTAATTTTGTTTGTCAAGGTATCCTGAAGCAATACTCAGCAAACCAAAACAAAAAATAAACTCAATTGATTTTATAATCATGATTTTATTCAGGATTTCCAATTCAGAAATCCCATTCATGGCTTTTTAGTGTTTCAAAATAGTCATCAAACTTGATAAAATGGTTCTTGAGAAAAAAATGAATGGTTTGCTTTTATTTCTCTGTTGATTCTACTCCATGAGAAACCTATAAAATAACTTTATCTGTACTACTTGGCAATATAAATGGAACTTCAGTTAACTAAAAAAAACGACATAGCCAGGATTGCTATTACAGCAATATTTCAGTCCTTAATGCTCTGAGTTATTTTTTACTCTATCTATGCTTAATGTAAATGTTTTAGCTGAAGTATGTAAATTTCAACTTCATCAGTTCCTTGTGATTCCTAATTAGAGATTGAATAATTTATATTTACAGCATAAGAAAAGTTAGAATCTTACACCAACTCCAAATATGAAGACACAGAGAGAACCTGAACTCATGATAACAGAAGTGCAATCTGAGAATTCAGGACGAAATATGTTTGTGATGTGAAACTACAAAGATCCTCCTGTTGGTTCCATAAAGTCACGCCTAGTCTGTGCTTCTCCACTGGGCTAAGGTTTCTGCTTTATTACTGAGCATGCCAGCACTGAGATGCTCGAGGGGAATAAATGAGGATAGAACCTGGGATCCAAGTAAAACAGAAACCTACTGCCATTCTCCATACAGTAATCTCTAAAGGCAGCAGCAAATTAGCAAAAGTTGAAAAGTAGCAACTGTGGACCCATGATAACTGCAAGATAGGTCCAGACCCTACCTGGTTTCATCCCTACTTTTTTTCATTCTTTTGCCACCTGGTGAACTGTTACATTTTGATAATTCAAATAAAAAGGACAAACTGTTAAAGCTTAAAGCTGCAAAGCACTGAACTACAGGACAGTCAATTGGTATTTAACATTTATTAATATGACAAAATAAAGGTATCGATTACATGAACTTCACATTTTTTAAATATAGTTAAAGGCTGAACAATCTATAAAATCACTGTGTTTTTTTCTGTCAGAAGAAAACCCCAAAAACTACTGAGGCACCATGTTATTGGGCTACCATATGGAAAGTGTTATATAGAGGATCACCAGTGACTGAATTATTTTTGTTATAGGCTAATGTAGTCAAGCAATGAAAGATTTGTGTGTTAGCATGTAGAGAAATAATATGAGGGAAAAAAATGTCTAAATCTTTTTGGCAGGAGACCTGAAACTAAAGAAAATCACATCAAAAGCCAGGAAGCTATACTTATAAAATTCCTCCCTGAAAACCACACTGCGATCTCCTATTACATTCATTCATAAAGCTGCTGGAAATGGCAGTCCCTGATGCACACATGGATTGTGTAGGTATTAATTAAGATAGGCCAGGTGGGAAAAAAGGGCTCATATGGGGGGCATTATGTATTAGATACTTGGTGTTGGGTTCTTCACATGGGACTTGCAGAACTTTTCAGAGTTCAAGGCTTAATTTGAAAATGTAACCCCTTGCTTTCCATGGGAAGGGACACTCAAAGTGTGGAAAAAACAGGGGAAAATCTAGTTCTCTCTTCCATAGCCTCGTAAACCATCTTCCATCCCACCTTTCCATCCTTTTATCAGAGCTACTGCCTCAGAGGTAAAAAGCATATTAAATCATGGTACAGCCAGGGTTGTGTCAGGGCCTGTACTTCGTGTATCTTCAGCATGCTCTGGAGACTGAATCTCCTCCTCTGCCTGGAGGCTCCAGGGTTCATGAGTCTATGGAGCTGTTCCACAGTAACTTTCAGAGAGAAAGTAGCAAGTGGGACAAGTAGGAAAAACCTAAGCAAATACAAATCTGGTGGATTTCTCAGCACTTTCCAAAATACACCATGAGGAGACTGAAGTGCATGAAGAGACTTATTGCCTGGCTGTATTGAGCTGAAGAAATAACTTTTCTACCCAGAACCTGGAGTCAGAGATTCCATAGAATGAAGCAGTTACATGAGAGAGACAAGTCTTTTCATGATTACCATAGCTACATTATAGCATACCTGGTTTTTAAAACCTGGTGAAAAAACCAGCAGGAGTATTGACAGCCATAAAAGGCTCTCAAAAATAATTTCACTTTTTAAAAATTATTAACTTCAATTTCATTTTGTTTTCCTTTTTTGTGTTTTCTTTCTGTTTACTGTCACTACCATTCATCTGGAGCCATGGAACACACACAGTGTGAAACCAAAATGGCAACATCATCAAAAAAATTGGTTCTTTGTCCACTAAGAACCGGACCAGTTTCTGGCAAGACGGGTCAGTCAGAGCTTTTGCAAACCTCTGCCAAAGCAACTGAGTTCCAACTACAAGCAGGAAACAGATACTAACTTTCCATTAGCATTTAATTAAAGGTAAGCATGTGTGTTCCACTTGTGCCTTTACAAATCATGTAATTGCTGCTTTCAAAAAGTACACTTGAAATATGGACCCTAGGGAATCTTAGGTTCTTGAATCCAAGAGATATTTTTCATAGAGATTCTGAACATGCTCTCTCTATACCAGCTCAGTCCCAGTTTAGCAGTGGTTGCCACTGATAATGATGATGACAGCTAATGATGATGAGGTATAAAAGAACTGTGGCTGTGTCTTAGCTAATCTGATCTATACATTGTGGCTTAAACCTACTTAACCATACTTGTAGCAACTGTGTGATTACCTAAAGGACAGCTGATTCTGAAATTCATATCATATTCTTGCCAGTATTACTTTAAGACTATTTCTGGTAAAGACAAAATGGCATATCTGTATACTAAAATTGCTTTAAGACAACTTCTTCATCCTAAAGGCAAAATATTTATCACTTTGCTTAACATTTGTACTGTAAATAATTGCAATCTTTATGAACTGCAAACCAAATGATGGTAAGTCTTTCCATTACGTTGTTATTGACCGGGCAATTTTACAGACAGCATCCTGTACATATCACAGAATAACAGGTTGGACAGCACCTCAAGAAATATTTGGTCCAACCTTTCCTGGCAAAAGCACAGTCTAGACAAGATGGCCCAGCACTCTGTCCAGCCAAATCTTTAAAGTGTCCAACACTGGGGAATCCACTGCTTCTGTGGAGAGATTATTCCAATGACTGACTATTCTCAGGAAAATTTTCCTCTTGTGTTCAATCGGAGTAACTTGTATCCATTACCGCTCATCGTTTCCATGTGACTCCATGTAGAAAGGAAGCCTGCATCATCCTTGTAGACAGTCTTTAAGTACTGAAACATGGTGATAAGGTCTCCCCCAAGCCCTTCTTTTCTCAAGACTGAACAAACTCAGTTGTCTCAGCCTTTCCTCACACAGCAGCTTCCCATTCCTTTGACCATCTCTGTGGCCCTTCTCTGGACCCTCTTCAGCATGTCCGTGTCTTTTCTGTATAGCAGGGACTAAAACTGAACACAGTATTCCAGGTATGGCCTGACAAGTGCTAAATAGAGAGGGACAATTACTTCTTCATCTTTGCTTGGTGGTGATTCTCTTGTTGATACAACCCAGCATGTCAGGCAAAGGAGGAAATGAGGGGGGATGAGCAGGACTCCCCCCACACCAATTCTGAGCTGTTATGTCCATTCACCCCAAGTGGGAAATGGTGTCTTCAGTGGGCAAAGCACTCTTATCATGGGGCCTCACTTTGGTCCAGAGATGACAAACTGGAATAAAAAACATAGCTAAGACCCAAAATTAGGGGCAGCATTTCATGAAACAATAACAAGAACTGTGTTCAGTCCAGCAATAGGACTAATAATTGTCATCCCACTAATTTCCCATTTTGCATTCTAGATATTAAGAAAATACATGAACAACAGCAGCCATGAGGTGTGCTTTGGGATAAGGATTGTATGAAGTACAGAAAGATTTTCCTAAAACCTGAGGGACGTTCCTCTAAGACATGTTATATATGACCCTAGAAGCCACAGGCCACTCTTATATCACCTTGCTATGAAAGAGCTCCTGTGAGAGCTCAGAGCAAGATTGGGAGGATAGTCCAGAAACTGCTCATTAGCTTTCACTTGGGAGATAGCCATGACTACAACCTCAATAAACATTTCCCTAATAAATCACAGGGAATGAGGGAGACCCAGGGCCAGTCCCATTCCAGCAGGAAATGTGAAATACTACTTAGGGACCACCAGGGCTGACAGACCTATCCACAAGTCACTCTGTAAAAAGTAACGATTTTGAGGGAATAATTATGGCTCATAACAGACTACATGCATCACAATTCAGAAATTATTTGTCCTCTGACCAAAAACATTTGTCTTGAACACTGATCAATATTTTAGTGGCAAGCTCAGCATCAAATGAAAATTCATATCTGTTTGTTGGAATAAATGTGCATAATAAAAACTGTGAGTCATTGAGTACAGTTTTAAGTAATTAGAATGCTTTCTACACGATGCTGATTTAACTAAAATCAAAAGCCTACTCCTCCCCTACAGGAAGACAAGTCTAATGAAGGGAGTTGGAGACTCTCAAGGTACTGCTGCATTTCAGAAAGACAGCAGCACAGCTGCAAACCAAAAATGGCTTTTGTGTCCAGCATCCAGAAGAAAAAAAGTCTTTACCATCCTGTGCAACACATAATCAGTACAAGTTTGCACAAGTTTGTTTCTTTTAAATAGATTGAATTTTAATCAAATGTAATTTGAATCCTGGGGCTAAATTTGCCATCTTTTGGTGCTTGTTACTTTGCACTGCTCCTCTCTACAAGGTGACTTAAACGTACTTTGGAGGAACATCTGTACTTTCAGAAGTCTGAAGAAATCAGCAGTAGATGACAACAACCTGGCACAGGGTAAAGAAGGTTTTTCCTACCAAGTATTTGCCTTAGCAGCTTGGAAAAAGTTTGTTCAGGGATGGTCCTGCAAGGCAAAGTCTCGAAAGCATTCGGCGCAAATGCTGCTTCCCGGTGATGGAAACCCATCGCCGCGCTGCCCCGGGGGACGGCGGGTGCCTCCGGAGGCAGAGCCCGCGGCTGCGGCAGGGGGTGCACCTCCACCAGCGGCC
>NW_008236965.1:7371222-7413395 GCF_000691975.1 Corvus brachyrhynchos | reverse complement strand
TCCCCCGGGCCATGGTGCTGAACGGCGCCCGCCCGGTTCGGGGGCTCCAGCGGGCGTGAGCCGCTTCCCCGAGGTACTCGCACCAGAGCTGGGGACTCGTGCTCTGGGAAAGGCGGCAGCTTCAGTGACGGTCCAAACTGGGGGAACAGCTGCACCATCTGTGGAAAGGTGTGGGCGCCTCCAGTTCTTGGTCTGCCAGCACAAACGGGCCCTTCACAAGCAGCCGGTCATCACAGGTGTTGGGTTCTAGGGAGACAGGTATACTCTGGAAACAGAATGAGATTTTGAGAGGATCAGTAAAACCACTTACTCCAGACCAAGGCATTCCAGTGTTCCCTCTCCCAGTTCTCCAGAAGCAGAAGTGCTGCGGCAAGGAAATGGCTCATAAAAGGAGAATTCGCAGCAACTGCATATGAAGCCTTCAAGATGTTGTGTGGTTTATTTCTTTAGTATCAGATTTGTGAATGGAAACTTTTGTCATCAACAAGTTGCAGTGTGCTGTTCCAGCACGTGTGAGGCTATTTGAGTGGTCAGCTCCTCAGGAACTGGAAGTTCATGAACTCCAGACCTGCTCTTATATCTTAGAGAAAACACATTTGTTATGTCTATACCATCTCACACCATTGTTGGGGGTGGGGAAAAAGAACTCTTTTCTGGGAAGAAGGGGTTCCTTCCAGTCAACAAAACGTGGTGGAGGGAGCCTGTCCGGTCTATCACTGGGGTATTTTCGTATGAAATGTTTCTTTTCTTCTACCTTCTGTCAGCATTGTTGCTGTTACTGTTCATTTCCTTATCTCTTTGCTGTTTTCAGTAAATTGTTCTTACCTCAATCTGCAATCTTTGCCTATTGTGCCCCCAGTTCTCAACTCCATCCTGCTGCAAGGGGAAGGGTGAGGGGAAATTGGGGGAGCAAGAGAGGGTGGCAAGTGGTTGGTGGAGAGTCTTGGTGGGGGGACTAAACTGAGGAATACCATTCCTAAACCAGAACAGCAATACATGTTACAGCAGCAGTGAAACTTAGTCCCACTTAGTTTAAAATGGTGCTAATGGCTCACAGCAATCCTGTGATAGCTAATGCAGCCAGCTCTTTCTTTCAGGCACCTCAAACTCAGGCAGCCCTGGGTTGTTGTGGTTACTATTCATCTTCACTGTGTTTTGCTAGATGTCACATAGTGCTGTCAGCAATACCACAGCCACATAAAACCAATTACTTCCCTCCCACCTGGGCACCCTGGACTGCTAAGTAGCCACTTGGTGCTGCCTCTCAAAGGACAGAGTTCTTCAGTCACCACTCTTCCACTGACCTGCGCTGTGATCCGACCTGCAGTGTGTGCCTTCTCTTGCCTTTCTTCTTCGGTCACATATTTTGGCTGCAGGTTCTTCAAGGCCAGGAATTTTTTGTACACTGAGCAGACAGTGACAAATCCAGCCATCTCACTCAGGTACTTTAGGTAGTCCCTCTGAAATCCTACAGGAATATAAGACAAGGAGGCATCAGAAGTGCCCTGTGCCTCCAGTCTACATTAGTTCTTCCCCAATATCCAGGAGGGTTCATGTGACATTCTCCCAGAAAGGGTCTCCCTGCCTGAAAGAATCTCCTCTTTCTAAATTTCTTTCTTCTTCAAAAAATGCTGAACTCCTGATAGAAATAGCTAAGCTGATGGGTGTTGTTTCTTCATGTGTGAGAGGGACTAACCTGGCAAAACTGGTTTTCCTCCCAGATTTTGGAATCTAGTTGATCTTTCCCTCTGCCAAAGGTAAGTTTTATCTTGATGCTTGCTGTGGAAGTCAGAACAAGTGAAAGACCATGTCTAGGGCAATATCTATAGAGTTCAGTTATGTTAATTTAATTTGCAGCTTTATGGAACATTTCCCAGTTTTAAGGAAAGTTTATACTGAAATCTTGAGAGATATTGTATACTTTATAAAGACATTGTTTTCTTGATTTTAAGGTGAATTATTAAATAAAATATAACTGAGTAAGTTTTTCCTGTGAAAATGAGCACCTTTTGGAAAGGAATGAGATCTTTTTTTCTCCAGGCTTTAGGCATTTTAACCTTCCAGGGGAGTCATGGCACTATCCAGATGCATCCAAGGGGATTTTCTGGGATGTAAGCAGAATGTACATTTACTACCCAGGTGAATTCAAGGCCACTTTCTCATCCGCAAGCAGAACATATGTTCTTTAACTTGTATACTTGGCAGTGATGCAAGCCAGTGGCATTTGGATAACAAAATGGAAAAAGGTTCTTTTATTGTCTGTAGATGCAGAGGTAGGATGCTGATTTGTCACAGACATGCACAGAGGAGTTATAGCTGTTCAGTACACTTTTTCACCTGTCTGAAGATGTACATGTACGAGTACATGTACTGCTGTAAACTGCATCACTGGGTTGATGGCAAAGGTTGGGTGGCTTCAGAACAATTTATTCCAACAGTGAAGATTTTTCACTTGCCAGGTGACATGAAGACCATCTCTTTGTTTAGAGCATCTCAGATACATAAGCTTATGCATTTCCTCTGAACTCCCTTCTCTTTCCGATGATACAACGGAGTAACATCTTGTATCTTTGAAGTGTATGCGTATATGTGTTCTACTAGTTTGCCTCAGTGATGTTTGAAGGAACTGTTTTGATGTGAGTGCAACTGTTACAGATAAGCACAGGAGGATACATGCAAAGCACTTCTGTAATGTGATAAAGTAATACCTTTTTTGTGCCTCAGACTAAAAAATGCAAAAGTTCATGCCAGATTACTTTTTTCCCCCATTTTTTTCCATCGTGAGATTTTTGTTGCAGTGTGTTGCCCCCTTCAGTACCCCAAATCACTTACTATAAAGCTCTCACCAAAAAGGTATTTTCAGGGTCAAAAACAACACTTTGGACTCTTTGAAGAAAATGCATTTTAAATTATGGCTTGGATAAAGCAATGGGGACAGAGGATTTTGGATAAAGGAAAGAATTTCATAAAGGGGACAGGCTGTGGTAATGGACAACTTAAGTAACAGCAAGCAGAGGCAGAATAAAACTAAAGCCACAGCACTCACAGAAGCACAGAGGAGATCTAGAAGATTTACACAGTGGTGGATTTCCATCTGATTTATAATTTTGGCAATTAACATAGCAGGTTTTCCAACTCTTGTAGCTGTTGATCTGCACAATGACTTTGAACTCCCTGGACTTATTGGCAGGTGAAATGGACATTAATTTGTATGGTCAGGGAGTCTCAGGCATGCTTGGGACTATGTGAACTTATGCAATCACTTTGCATGTATGAGCATGCTATGAGCCTGCAAGTCACTAGCTTTTATGGGGATGACTGATGTTCACAACATGGTTTTCTGTAGAATCAGTCTTTCATCATCTGAGGCAATAGTGCTGTCAGTTATGGCATCATATATTCCATCCAATTGTTCATGTGACACAAACTGAGGCAGCCCCATTGACTTCACTGATATTAAAATGACTCATTCTAGCAAGTGAGCTGGCTGTATTTTTTGCCTGTGCCATGTTTCTCATTAGAAATGGTTTACCTTGCATAGTTAATTTATTGCAGGTGAAACATTTCCATCATCCCTGTTTCTCTGATCAAATGCAAGTTTGCATTCCTGTCTAGGAGCACTGCCCTAGGTTTGGTGAAATGAGAATGCCTGACAGTGGATAAAACATAAGGGAAATGTACAACAGGGTGTACAGAGGAATGGACTAGTGCATTTTCCTGAGGGAGCTAGTGTTTTTCCTTCCTTACGCAGCTCAAGAGCTCATGGGCAGCTGGGGGCTGTAAGCCAGCCTGGGGTGTGTCGCTACGGTTCCAGGTTGGACTGCTGTCCTGGCTGGAGAAAGAACAAGGGCCACTGTGAAGGTAACATTAACTTTCTGCTTGTTTCCTCTCTGTGGCTGCATACCTGGTACTAATAAAGGAAGGTTTCTTACATGTCTGCCAGAAGGTACAGAAAGAAAACTTCTGAGGAGTGAAATCTTCTAACTCTATGAGAGAGTGAATAAAACATGCTTGAGAGACCATCTCCTCTAAAAAAAGAGCAGATCTTTGGGTAAATAACACCAATCCATAACTTGCATGTTCAGAAATTCTTAGATCCAGAAGGCACCATCTGTTCTAACCTCCTGCACAGCCCTGGTCAGGGGTTATACTGTTACAGCTGTTGAGTACATACCACAAATGCAGTGTTTTCTGATGCCATATAAGGACCCCTAAAATGATTTCATATCAGTTGGTATCCTTTATCTTCAGAGTATGCAGCCTCTGAGAACCAGAAGGTTTTAAATTTCTAAAAATATAAATAAAACTCAAGCAATAAGTGCCCCTGACTTGAGCTTGAGTAGCCAGCTAGAGTTCTGGTCTGTGGATCGTTTGCTTAATGAAGAGACAATGACTCTTAAGACACTTCTAATTTGTAAAAGGTCTACATATCCCAAGGAGAATGCAGTGTGGAATCTCTCTGTCCAATTTTACTTGGGCAAAACACAATAAAATCATAAAATACATGTTTTAGAAATCTTTTTCAGATGTTGCACCTGTTGTCCCAGAGAGTTTGGCCTTTTATATCTAGTGAATTTGTCTAGAGGCTTAAGATTATTAATTGCTGAATACCCGTATACTAAAAGGGAAAGATGCTAAAATGTCTCTGCTCTGTATACATTATATGCCATTTTAGAAAAGGAAGAAGGGTTTATTGTAGTATTTCTTGCATTGCTTAATCACACTTTAGTTTTGATGCAAATTAATACCTGGAGGGACAACTGGCAAATGTAACTTTGATCAGCCAGTGAAGTAGGTTGTCTTTTTTTAAAGCGATAGGTTTTCATAAAATTTGAAGACTCTTCTTTGGAAAATCACTTTAAACCACCTATAATGTAATTCTGCATTGTAAATCCAGATGTGGTGTTTTTCTCTGCTTCAGTGCTATAACACTGCAAGCTGGTCTTTGGCTGTCTTGCACCTCCTCAGTTATAGCAGAGGAATGTGTCCATCCTATGGGAGAACATCCCAAGCAGGAATCCTTGGGATCGCAGCGGAACAAGCTGGTCTTGCAGTGTGCCATGCTGTATTCAGGGATGGAAGAAGTGTTGAAAAATGCCTCAATCTACAGAGTTAGCACCTTTGGTACATCTGAATGCATCTGTTAATAGAGGGAAGATACTTGAATTCAGAAAAATGAATGTTAACATTAATTTTACTATATGCTAACTAAATTTTCCTATAGTTTGCAGATCAGCTTAACTAATAAGGAATTGAGATTCACATCCTGGTGCACTCTCTTTCACTGTTTCTCCAGAGCTAGTCCTGGTTTAAATGCATGTTTGGTTTGCTCTTCCAGAATAACCACCATGCTGAAAATCATAATGATTTCAGGAGCCTTGAGGCTTATAAAACTCAGCATTTAATTTCTGATTGATGATCCAGAGGGTTTAGAGTTGCTTTTTAATGCATCCAGGTTAAATGTAGCCCTCTCAAATTATTGTAAACCTGATGCAATTATACTTACTGGGATGTGTGGTAAGGACAGTTGTCTGATGACAGATGTGCTCTGGATATTCCACCATGGGATAGACACGTTCCTCAGCTGTAACTGGGGAGATCCAAGACCGTAAAACTGCTGTAGGATTATGTGTCTCCTTTGGCTCTAGGAGAGTGCTGTTACCTCTTTTCTGCTCCAGATGCCAAGCATAGCAATTCAAGCTGTTGGCCAGCTGCTTCCCACATAGGCTTCTTAAAAAAAGGAAAAAGGCAAGAGTATGAAACTAAATGTGAGTTGTAAGCATTGCAGAAAAAAAAAATATGAGGGAGAGACCTTTTGTCTTTATAAACCTGGAAAAAACCAAGTTCTTGTAATTTTTGTTAGCGCTACTATTCTTAAGCCCGAATAAAGTGCTAATCAGTAGTTACCATGCTCAGACCAGAGGGAGAGGTATGGAGGATGCTGAACGTGTTCAAAAGTTTTTAGGCAACTAAGCAGGGCAAAAGTTCACCAATAGAATATTTTTAACTTCTTATTTTTCTCTCTTCTTTCTCTGCCTGACTCCACCAGCTACCTGTGGACATGGCTGCAAGTATGGCGAGTGCATGGGACCAAACAAATGCAAATGTTTCCCTGGGTTCACAGGGAAAACCTGTAATCAAGGTTTGTGCATATGCTTCAGAAAGGAGACTGCTGGTTTTCCATTTCCTTATCTTGTACTATGGATTGTGTCATCTTCCAAAATAGTAAACCAGGATATTTTCTTGTTTACCTAGAAGAACTTAAGAATTTTAGGCTTTTGCATCTCAGGCATCCCAGGCAAGCACTAAGCCTCCTTCAGCAAACAAAAGTTTGAACCTATATTGTCTATCTCTTATGGGCTGATGACAAGTGCAAACTGGCATGTTTATAGTCAGACACAGAAAAACTATATAGGAAAGTACCAGAAGAGATGGAGTCAGTTCCACAACTCATGTTATTTTCTTAACTAGCAACCCATGTTTATTTTTAAACTAATCTTCTAATCAGAAAAACATGCAGTTGTATGCTAGACATGTAGTTTATCAAGCTGCCCGGGTGGTTTGTCTATGCTGATGGTATTTCTGAGAACCACCATTGGTAGTCCTTAAAATTGCATTTTAAGAAACTTTAAATGCACCATTTTCCCTCCATAAACTTGGAATTCAACATGGAAATATTTCAGTTAATACATTGGTAAGAGCTCGGCTTTTTTTCTCCTGTTCCAAAATATGAGACCCCTGTTTTGGATCAGATGAAGGGAGGAGGTCACTGCATGGAGAGGCTATCCTACTGCAGTGCAGATGAGTGAACTGTAGGTGCTATGATGGAAGCATGACATAAAGGCCACACAAATGACTAGGTCTGTCCTTGCTAGCTTCCTAAGATCCTGCAGACTTTGCTTGAAACTATTGCATTGACATGCTAAACACATTTTTTTATAGTCAAAACAGCCCATCTATTACACAGTATCCTTCAAACAATATACCCTAAAGATGTACTATTAAGTATTTTGGAAAAATCCATCTTTTGCACTTTTGATGTTTCTCACAGGGAAAGAAGTTTATTCCTCAGAACCACTAGAGAGGAAAGGGAAACAGCAGCTGTGTTTAAATATAACAGATACGTAGATACCACTTACAACTTCAGCCCCTAAACCCAGAAGTTTAACCTCAAAAATTATTTGGCAGCCTAAATGTTACTAAAACGCAACAAAGAAGCCCCCAGCTTTTAGGTGTTTTCTGTGCAGTAACTCCACATGCATTTGACATGCTCTCCATAGGCAGTCACATCAGTTCTGTGCACTTCAGTAGGTTCAGAGACGGAGGCTTGGAGGAAGCACTGCACAAACCTACACATGCAAATTCCCTATTATCTCCTGGGCTTTTCTTCTGAAGCATGGCCAGGATTTTTTCAGTGAAGTGGTGGCTGGCACAGGCCAGAAGTGTCCAAGAGCTGTTTGTTCCATCAGCCAGGAGTGCTAATAACCACTTTTAATTTACTGGCAGATGTAGCCTTGGTCTGTCCTTACAGCAGAATGTCCCGCTGAGCAAGCTCAACACGAGCTAACTAAAATAACAGAGATAAGGGGACTGTATTAGTCTGCCACCAAGTCTGAGCTAAATTAGTCTTATCTCCATAGGTTCTTTTTTGGAGCTGTGTATGCTATCTGTGCATTGTGAGAGATAGGTGCAGATAAGCACTTTTGAAAATGTATTGTCTAAGTGGAATAACTTTTGTTCTCCAGTTTGCTCTCTAGTTTTTTTGTTAAGAGAGTCTTAGTTATTTAATGGAGTCACACTAGCACAAAAATCCAGTGTGATTTGCAAGCAGATAGGTTGTCCTTTTTCAAACATACCCTATGTTTAAATAATAGAATGCAGCCCTCTCTCTTCCCTGGACTGAGCTGTAACAAACACTTGTGCACCTCCACAAAGTTTATGCTTTGAATGGCCTGGAGGTTTTTTTCCTGTGGTCTGCAGGGTGTGACACAAGAACAGATGCTTTTCCCGTTAGAAGTGGAGCTGCTCAGTGCTTGCCTGGAGAGCTGCATCTTTACTGAAATTATGTTATCGGTCATATGTGCTGTTAAACACATATTGAATAGGCTGCGTGTGCTGGTGCATTCTGTAAATGAGTTCTGTCTGCTTACAAATCACAACAAGAAGTAGAGATGTCAGTTCATGGAAGCCAAAAACACAGCTGTTGTCCCCTTGTCATAGGCCAAATATGGTCAGCACTGCTCACCCTATACCTCACAGCTGTTGTCCCCTTGTCATAGGCCAAATATCATGGTCAGCACTGCTCACCCTATACCTCACAAATTAAACGGTTTAGAATTCTTTTTCTCCCTGCGAAGGATAGATGTTGGGAATTTGAAATTGATTTAGTTTCTGAAAAGTCTTTAAATCTTGGATTTTGAGAAGGATTTAGGATGTTTTATTCTCAGGATTTTGAGATTTTTGAGATTGATCCTTTTAAAGTCACGTAATTATTAATATATTGTATTTCATTTCTGCTATTGATAACCTTGGTGCCAGTGTGTAGCTCAGAAAAATTAAAGTAAAAATCTTTGTTTCACTTTATCTCAAACTGTTTTGCTATTCTCAGTCTCATGTTTTTGCCTTTCTAGTACAGAGGTCAACTGGAGGACTATAATCAGAGAAACCCAGAAAAATAACTCCCAAAAAGAGATTAGCTACAATTCTCTCCACCCCTCCACTTCGTCCTAACAAGCGGCCAGATGTGGCCAGAGTTTGCATTAATTTTTCAAGTGTAGAAGTCTGTGTATGTTGGTTTTACTAGCAGTCTTTCAGCCAGATGGTCTGCTAAACTCTCATCTTGCAAGGGGCTGGCTCATTTTCCATCCAGATGATTTTACTCTGGGGAACTCAACACATTAGGCACCATTATCCACCTATATGCATGAATATATGTATAAAAGCCCAGCACTCAGTCAGTTCCAATGACTTCTGCAGATCTGAACGAATGTGGACTGAAGCCACGTCCCTGTGAGCACAGATGTATGAACACACACGGCAGCTACAAGTGCTATTGTCTCAACGGGTACATGCTCATGCCAGATGGCACATGTGCAAGTAAGTAACAGAGCTGATGGAACAGGCACACCCAAATAATCTAATCACATTTAATCCCAGCAGATTTTCTTCTTGTGCTGAACAGATTTAGTTTATTCGGGATAGGGTCTTTGCCCCAGTTCTCTGGTACTGTCACAGCTGAAAGAGACTTCCTATTTGGTAGTTCCTGGGTAGAGTAAACAGGTCATACTTATATTTTGGTGTTCAGAGGTGTTTTTGTCCTGATAAGTCTTTGATAGTGTTTATTCAGATGAGGAACAGCTAGTACGATCTCAGTGTGTAGTCCTGCCAGTTCATCTGTTGAATAAGGATGACTGAATGTATTCAAGCAAAGCACCAATACAGATTACTTTTTACTGCGCTGAATTTCATGCCATTATTCCTTGCTTTACCTTTCTGTGCTCCACAATTGATTTATTTTATCTGTGTTGATATGCTTTCCACAGTTGATGAAAACTGTTCTTGCAAACATTTCTTGTGTGATCTAAGGCTTATCTAAACTTGTTGTAAAAATAGGTATTTCTACCTATCTTCTGTGTTTTAAGCCAGCATGAAATGGAAAGCATTCTGCTTTTTAAGCCAACCTGATTTTTCAGACCTGAGGAAGCTTCTAGTTTTTCAGTGACAGAGTTTTGTTTGTAGAAAATACCTCATAGTTTCCTGAATTTTTAATATGTTAATGTATGAATAGCTTTATTTATAATGAATTAAATTTTGTTGTTCTAATTAATTTCTGTGTTCATCCATATCTAACTTAAAATTAGTGTGTGATTCCAGCCTAGAATTTTGCTCTCTTGTTATTTTAAATCCTGTTTTTAGGTTCTAGGACATGTGCCATGGTGAATTGCCAATATGGATGTGAAGAAGTCAAAGGGCAGGTGCAGTGTCTCTGTCCATCAGGTGGCCTTCAGCTGGGACCAAATGGAAGGACATGCATTGGTATGGTTAGAGAGCTCACTCTCAGCTTCTTTTGTGCAGGATCCCCGAAGCCATAAGATTCTGGGGAAAGGTTAGGAAGTACTTAACCCTCCTTGCTGGCTTAAATAGTGCTTCATGTTATTCTCAGTGTGATGTAAAGTTTTCATGCTTTTTTTAAAATAATTTTTCTTGTAATATCAGCCATGTAATTCTTCAGATAAGTCTCATCCCCAGTACATAATTCAAAATTTTGACATGATTTAGAGTCATCAGCAGATTCAGTTTCTGCCTATTGCTATGAGGCCATTAAATACAGTGCTTTGCCTGCAGGAAGCTGCCCTGCTGACATAATGTGTTATAGGATTTGGGCATTTTGTTTGGATGGGGCTTTTATTGTGATGACCCACAATACAAACTTCTCAATCTTTCTCTAGAAGCCTTAACATTACCTGTGAGTTTCTTGTGATGAAGAAAGCATTGCTTATAATACTTGGTACTGTGTTCTTCCATAAAGTTAGTTCACATTTTACTGCTTCACTTATAAGAACACGTGCGAAAGCCACCACCAAGTGTGAAATTATAGGACTTACTTATTAAGCTTATTTGTGATAAAAACCAAACCACTCCCATGCAAATCCCAGCAAGTTCTTTCTTTCCCATTTTACCTTCTTGTGGATCTGACCAGCATCCCTTTTCCTGCTGCAGACATTGATGAATGCTCCACTGGCAAAGCTGTCTGCTCTTACAACCGCAGATGCGTCAACACATTTGGAAGCTTCTACTGCAAGTGCCAGCTTGGTTATGAACTGAAATACACCAGTGGCCGCTACAGCTGTGTAGGTAAGAGTTAGCCCATGGATGCTCCCTCTTCCTTCTTTTTATTCCCACAATGTGCATCTTCCCTGTTGTTGCCTCAAGCATGTTGGCCTGTCCTGGGGATGCTGCCTCAGAAATGGGTAAAAGATGTCACACAAAGAATATTCTTGATGGTACTTTGAATTTTTCTCTGTTTTTTCTTCTGTAGTCTTACGAAAATCTGAATCACTGGCACTTACAATTTAAATTGCCTCATTGTACCAAGTCAAGTTGTGCAAGAGTTTGTTGCCAGTTGGCAACTGCTGACTAAAAAAAAAAAAGCTATTTCTGGTAAAGATTTAGTTAAGGAACCATTTTTTGTTGTCTTGGCTTTCAAACTGGGATGAATAAGCAGTCCCACAATATTTTTTTTTCTTCTTTTCATGTCATTATTGAGGAATGTGAATTAAGTGCCTTCAGTAAAAACAGTTATTTGGATGGATAGTACAGAACTTGGGGGGTAAAAAAGTATGAAAATAGTAGGTTTCAATTACTTTTCGGATTTCTGTTGCATGGCAAAATTTCTCCCTAACAAAAATAAATACAGGCAGAAAGTTATCTTGACATGCTCAGGTCTTAAAACAAATGTCAAAACACCCTTACTCATGTTTCAATCCATTAGTTGAATGCTGGAACAACAGCCAAGTATAAGTTACTGCAGCAGGTGCTGTGGGAGTATTGTTCAAGCTGTTGACTACACAAGGGCCTGGAAGGGTTAGAACTACTATAAGTGCATTAAAAAAGACAATTAATGTGATTTGTTTATATTTAATGAATATTAGAAGTGAGGGGTGGGAGGGAGATCATAAGGCAGGTTTGGAGACTTAAGTTTGCATTTCATGTTGTCTGCAAATCCTGTGAGATTTAAAGTGGAAAAAATATTTACTTTTCTCATACAATATGTGTGCATGGGGCAAAAACTGGAAAGGCCTCAGCAGTCAGGATTTTATTTGCAAACCTAAATCTCACTCTCAGACACACCAGACTTTTGAGTCAGTCTTCCTGCTACTTGTTTGTTTGCTGACATACAAGAGGACCTGTCAGCTGCTAAAAATGATGCATTCTGGATAAAATGCAAGTGGTGCAAACATTTGTGCACCAACATGACTCCTTCATGTGGGAGAAATCAGAAACATCAAATACTCTTGGTGCCTGTACAATTTTCTGTGAGTCAAATGTAGTATTTTCTACTGAATTTTCCTGATTATACCTTGTTTCATGCAGCATCATATGTTTTCTGGAATGTTAGAGGTAGATTAAAGATCTTGACATCTTGGCATGCTCAGGGTAACTTTCTATTACATTCTTTCTACAGTGAATGAATGAATGAGAGACTTGGTGAACGGTTTTTTGATTGATGTCACACATTCTCTTGGTGCCTTGTGCATTGTGTTAATAGAAGTCTGTGTACAACCTATAGTTTGAATCCTCTTCTCAGTCAGAAAATCACTGCATTCACTTTGTCTTTACTGGGATGCTCTACATTTTCCATGGATGCATATTCCAGCATCGGTTCATTTGGAGCAGACACCAAGCATTCTCTCCTAGTGTGAATTCTGCTTCTGAGGGTCACTGCACTGTCATGGTCTAACATTAGTGCTTACAGTACCTGGAAACAGATGGGTGGCACAAGCAGGCTGTCATGAACCTTGGGTCTCAACACAGTTTTCACTGAAGCATTTATATCTTTCTCCAGATGTAAATGAATGCGTGACAAATACACACAGGTGTAACCTCCACGCAGAGTGCCTCAACACCGAAGGGTCCTTCCACTGCAAATGTAAACAGGGCTACCGAGGAAGTGGAGTTGATTGTGCTGGTGAGTACCACTGGATGTCAGGAATGGTACTGTATTGTTTTTCTCCAGTGACTGATCATTACAAGGCATGTTCTCAGAAATGTCATGCTGAACAGTGCTGCAATACCAACCAAGCAAGACCTCTCCACAAAATAATATATTAATTGTATGACTCATAATATAATTAATACAAGTATCACTTGTTCAAATTAATTTTGCCTGTAAGTCTCCAAGTCTCATAATATCTCTAGGAATTGCAAGCAGAACAGAGAAGTGAATTTGTCTTGAAAAAACAGAGAAAATAGTTTTAAAAATCTACTGTGATTTTTCCATGAATTCCCAAGTTAGCCCCTTGGAGGGTTGTGCAGTCCCTCCCAGAAGAGTTTCAGGCTAACTTAGCAAAAAATGAGAAAAGGGAGGAAAGCTGTGACTTCTGTGTTAAACTGTTTTCACTTAAAATTTTGCCTTTGTTTGTCTATTGAATATGGAAGACCTCCTATAAAGATGTCATTTCCCACTTTAACTGCATATGATCCTCCAAGAAGAAAGAAAGAAAGGCTGTTCTTGTATATTTAAAATGAACCTTTTAATTTATACCTTTATTAAACCTGGCAGATGTTTCTCCTGAAACATCATTAAAGATGTTTTCCTCAAGAGGACACTTGACTCCTCCTCAAACATTTTAAAAGTTTTTGTCTACAGCAGATGAAGCCTACATAATATATAAATCTTTTCAAGTAATTCTTGATTAGCTATGTATTATGATTATACTTCATGTCACAGATGTTCTCTGAGTCCCTCTATTATTCATGTTCCTACTCCCATTATGATAGTAATTGAAAATTACAATACACATTGATAAATTAATATTTTCACAGAATATTTTGTGTTGCAAGGGACCCATTAGTCCAACTCTTGGCTCTGCACAGGAGAGCACCATTTTCTTAAGTTTCAACTTCCAGTAAAAAAATGTTGACTTTTAACAAGCAAAAAGAAACACACAAAAATCTGACTGATACTGAAAAGTTTGATATGGACATAGATTACCACAGCAGAGCTGTTTAGAACATTCTTCCACTCAAATTCAATCCTATGAGCCAGTTTCCTTGCTAGTCCACATCCCTTGTGATACGTCACTGTAGTTCACTGAAATGGAAGGATGCATTTGACTGGATATCAAAGCAAACTGACATGACACATATGTCACATATGTTGATATGGTTTTGTTAAAACAAAATGTACCACAGGTGAAATGTTAAACAAATACATCAGATCAAAATAGTCTGGGGTTTTTTTGTTCATTTATTTGGCTTTTTCTTTTTAATGAGAAGGCAAAAATTTCCAGAGAAATTTTCTTGTTGACTAACTCTATGTATAAAATATTCCTTTGTCAAGCAAAAACAATTCAACGAGAATGATTGCTTAAAGATGAATAACAGAAATATTTTCACTTGTGGAGAGATATTTTTTGATGTCTAGCCCTGTAAAAAAATCGGTTCTGAAGTCAGATGATTCCTATCTTCTCACTGGTGTTTCTCTTACATAGTTTGCCCTCTGTCTACTTCCTCATGTCATATTTCCAGTTACTGAACTCCTTCCAGAGGAAGGATCCATGCCATTCATAAACTTAATAGAATACACTAAATGGAAAAGAGATTTAGTAGAAGAGAGGATAGAGGAATAACACACAGTAATGACAGCAGTCAGAGCCATAGGCAGAGGTCAGCCTATGGTGACCTAAGCTGAGGGTCCAGCTAGAAAGATGTAAACAACAAGAGAGGAAGAGTAAAATACAATCAGTGGTAAGTGAACCCTGAAATGCAGTGGTGCTAAATAGAGACTGGTTTCTCTGGTGGTAATTCCGACACGTATACCTTATTTTTAAAAGAAAAAGGAGGAGACTCTTTTAGGTCTGAATGTTTCAATGGTTGATTTTTACTGCAATCCCCAAGAACATCTGACCAGCATAACTGATGGGGGCAGGACATGTCTTGCTATGGGGGAAAATGTTTTTTCAAACAGTGACACAAACAATTGGATGTACCAGCCTACAGTGAAAACACTAAGTGTTCTCCATGTCATTTGGCAGTTGTGGAAAAGCTTCGGCTTTTTCCTGCAGCCAAAAGAAATTTTGCTATTGGGTTTAATGGGATGAGGACACCGTCTTGGGAATTTAGGGGCTGAAGGCTGTGGCTTCACACCTCTTTTGGTGACAATGGCTACAGTTCCTGTGGTCCATTCCAGCTCCCAACTGATGGGCCTGGGCTTGTGCTGCAGATGAACAAAAAGCTTCTTAAATAAGTCTCCAGTACTCCACATAATTTTTCCCACAGAGCTGGAATCCTGTTTTCACGGGGAAGCATTAGTTCTTTATAGCAATTGTCTCTAGTATAAAAAAAACAAAAAACCAAAAAAAAACTGGCTACCATGGAAGCAGTATTTGCTTTTTTTAAAAAATGAAAACCATTTTAATATATAACTTAATTTTTGGAGTATGAAAGGAGAACAACTAAGCACATTGTTTATAATGAAACTCCTATGGCTACAACTCCTCATGCCACCAAATAACCTAATAAGTGAGGTAATATATAATTCGCTGTGCACAGAAGGTGGTGGAAATTCTTTCATTCAATTTGTATGTCAGTACACTATCTTGGAGAAAGCTGCTGAAACATCAGGCTGCAAACACTGTTGCTGGTACGAATACGAACTGTGATTATTAAGGCACCCTTCTGCCATTTAACACTCCTGTATGTATGAAACATTAGAGACTATTTCTGAACTGTCTGTAGCACACATTTTGTTTGAGAATCCATAGAGATGGATTGATTTGAATGATCCCTAAAAGGGTTCTAGTCATTTCCACATCTGGCCTCTATCTTGCTGCAATCTGTTGCTGTTCTCAGGTTCATGTGTTTCCTGATTTCCTATTGTGCATTGAAAACCCACATTTCCCCTGCCACATGCTTCTATGTGCATTTCAGCTTTTATTTAAGAATAAAGTTTCACAAGGTTCCATAAGCAATTAAGATTCCTGGGAAAAAAATGAACCTATTTTTGTTTCACTTTTTTGGCCCTACAAAATAACAGGAAAAAGGATTACTATCTTAAAGTCTACAGGCATCACTCTAAGGAGCTCAACAATGACACTCTTGTTATTGCCCAGCTAGAGGCAGAGGTTACTCTTCTTCATTATGCTTTGCTGGGTATCTAAATGTCAATAAAAATTCATGCTGGCTCTCTCTCTGCCTATTGTATTACTTGTTCATTCTTGGTGATAGGGTAACCCTTAAACCCCATATACGATTTTGCTTTCTTATTAACTTGCCAGTCCTGAGAAAGGTTTGATTTGACATAATAAAGTTTCAAAGCTTCAGAAGCGACTGTGGTCATATCACTGGTGGTATTCTTAAAATTCAATTCAGTATGGAGTCAAATACTGCTGTCACCCTTTAGTGAGTAACACTTAGGCTTTGTCAGCACACATTTCCTACTGGATGCCTTGCTGGCTGGTGTAGTCATGTATTAAGCACAGTCCAGCATGACAAACTTGCCCTGATTTCTCAAAGTATCCTTTCCTAAATAAGACAGTAAAAATTTTAGAAATGAAATAGAGTATGAATACATATTGGTAGATGATGTTCCATGGTGTTTAGAAGAAAATAATAGCCCAGAATATGTCTTTTTAATGTATCTATGAAAGCTTTCAGACTCTCTTAAGACAATCTAAAAGAGGTTGATAACTTTTAGAATGATTTCTGAAAGTATGTCATGCTAATCTAATCTTTACTCACATCTACAGACTCCACCTACACATGGTAAGCAGTTGTCCGTCTCCCCCGCCACTGCTCCAACTCTTATATAGAGAAGCTGTAAAGGGAGCTATGAAAGGATTTGTAAGCCAATCTGCTAGGCTTGTCTCTCAGCAGGTTTTTAAATACACTGTGAGGTGTGAAGGTGGAAGTAGTGGGGTACCTGCTGGAGTGCAGAGCAAGCTGCCTCCTACTGCATCCCCTGTATGTTCAGGGCCAGCACTGGCTGCAGTCACAGGGTGTGGGGAAGGAAAACAGATCAGTCTGTCCCTCTCCTGTATCATCCCCTGAGCACTTCCCTTTACACAGTGCAGGACAGAGTCAACAGGTTGGCATATGCTCTCTATGAATTTTTTTCAACTCAACTTTCACAACTTGGTCATTAGACATCCTACACCAATCAGTTTCTGTGAGTTTATAATTTTGTATAGCAATTGATGACAGAAAAGTTTTACTTTTAGCCCTCAGCCACCATTTGTCTTTGTTGTTCTACTTCTTGTCTTAATTCTCTCTAATTCAAATAAAGAAGATACCTTTGAAAACTGAGATATTTTCATATTAGGGCAATAAATAGAAACTGCATGAGCAGGAGGCATTAATCTGCATGCTTCCTGATTGAAGGTATGTAAGGAAGAGCTGGGGTGGAATGCACTACATTTCTTTGCACTTTCCAAAATTCTCTGCAGTCACATGGACAGATATATGCACAAATGTTTGTGACCAACATCTCTGCATTTATCTACATGTCTTGAGGTAAAGGGTCCTGAAAAATCACTGCCTCAGCTATAGAACCCCAGAGTGCCAGCGAAGGCGAGCTGCTCATTCAGGCAAGTCCACAGGCATTGGATTGGAATCCACAGATTCAAAAGAACAGACTGAGTTTAAGGTGGTGTATCCTTACATTGCATTAGTCCTCCTGCAATTTATGGGTAGACAGAAAAAGCCTTAAATCCACACCTCTGGCTACTCTAAAGCTGAATGCAGGTTAGAAGGAGACGAGTGCTGTCTCCTAAAATATGCTTAATGTCTAGAGTCTCTTTGTCTCCACAAGCATGGAGATTTTCATAGTGCAGCAGCAAATTGGAGTGTGCAAGCACATGGGAATTTATACATTTTCATCCCCCTATTTTTCTCACTCCTTTCAGTTGATTTTCCACACTGCTAAATTTTGCACATCCAAGGAGATTGGTTTTCTGACACCACGGAGGTTATTATGTTGAACTGTAAGAATTTTTCATTTCATGAGGAAAACTTCAAAGCAGAAACTAAAAGCAGATGTTCAGGTTTGCTGAGCAGTCAGTCCTGTGGCCTTGAAAATCCCCATAGCCTCTTTATTAAAAGTGTGAAGTTTCTCGTTACTGATTGTCAAGAGGAAATTTGTTTGGAATTAAGCTTTCCTGTTAATTTTTATTGCTGAATTCTGAGTTTAGACCCAGGGAACCTTACATCCTTCATGACATCATCCTTCAGAGGACACTTAGTGGAGTATTAGGAAAGAGTTTACTTCCAAGTATTTGACAAGCAAGCCTACAAGTTTTATCCAAAAGAAAGGAAGAACAAATCCTCAATTCTGACTTTTATTTTATTGGCACGTTTACTCCAACAGCAATCTCAAAAACACCTGGATGCTACAGTGAGCACACCAAGAGTCATTCTGTTCCTGACATACTAATAGCATGTAGCTGCACTTGCCATAAATAAAATGTGACAAATTCACAGTGATAGGATTGTATTTTCCAGGAGTGGGGAACTTTCCCCTTTTCCTACTAGACTGCAGTTCTATTCTATTAAGTGGTGTTTTCTCTTGTGCTGTGTCTCCATGAAAAGAAGCACAGAGAAAATAGTACTACCCAAGGTTCCAAGTCCAGTCCATCTGTCTCAAAGTACTACTATAAAACTTTCATAAATACAAAGTGAGGAGAATAGGAACATATTCTTGCCCTGATAATATGATCATTAGACAGCAAAAGCAGAGGGAAATAAAACCAGCTGTCTTCCACCATAATTTTTAATCCTAAAAGACTGCAGGTACTGCAACGTCAATACTGATTGAGAATCAAAGATGGGAAGCAGTATATGAGGCTATTCTGATGCACTGATGAAAATAGTCTCTCTCTATGAAAGAGCTTTTTTATAGCACACTGGAACTGCTCAGCTTTCATTGTTTCCTAGGTAGTTCACATAAAGGACTCAAACTGCAGAAGGCTGTGAGTAGTTTATGACATGGTTGTGCACAACATTTGATAGTAGTATCCAAAAGGCTAATTCCAGAATAATTAAAGTAATACCACTTTATCCAAAATTATAAGCTATAGTATTTCACTTTGAAGAGGAATCATAAAATGGTAAATTCTCAGGAAATGTTACACTTATGTTCTAGTCCATCTTGGAATTGCAAGATGGTAATAATTTGGCATTCTTGGATGCTTCTCTGAATTGTGGTGTTTACCACGTACAATTAAATATCCCTTAGAGCTAAAAGAAATATGATGGAGCAGCTTGATGTAGGTCTTCTCAAAATATCCTCCATTTCAGTAGCTTTCAGCCTGCCATGGAAGGAAAATTAGGCCAGAGAAGTTCATGAAAGATAGCCAAGAGAAATGCTCATTATTTTTAGGCTGCAGTTGTTGTGCAGGGGATCCCAGCTCCATGGACAATTTTAATCCACAAATTGAAGCAGGATTTTTTTTTTGTTTTTTACCCAAGCTCCAGTGTAAAAATAATTTAAGTAAGGGGCTCTATGACCTGTGTCACTCCTGTGTTACATGAGAGTCCAAAGAGATCATTACAGAGGATTGCTTTGGTCTTTTCACTGTAACTCAGACAGAGCTGTCCATACAACAGAGCTGAGCAAGTCGTGTGTTAGGTTCTGTGCAGAACTGAACTTGTATCTTGTTGTACAGAGTTTAATTCTATGGGTCTCTGGACCTTGTAAAGAACACCATGGTCCCATTGCTGAATGATTCCTTAGATTAATATTTTCTGTTTTCTTCTTGGTTCTAGTTATCCCTGAAAAGTCAGTGAAGGAAATTGCAAGAATCCCTGGAACAGCTAAGGACACAATTAAGAAACTTCTTGCACATAAAAGCAGTGTGAAAAAGCATGAAACAATCAAGAATGCAATCCCAGAAGCAGCTGAGACACCACCTTCTAAGACCCACTTGCAGTTACTGGACTATGAAGGTGGTATTGGTCTTGGTGGGAGCTACAGTGAGGAAGAGAAAGAAACTGAAGCTGCTGCAGAAGAGGAGGCAGAAGAGTCAGATGAAGAGGAGAAGGAAGATTTTGAAAATCAAATTGATGAAAGAAGCCTTAGAGGAGATGTCTTTTGTAAGTTTCTTTATTTTTTAAAAACTCTGGCTTCAATGTAAACATATATAAACACTAAAAAAAATCCTCACAAAACACAGACACTTTATCAGAATTTACTTGTAGAAAATGAATCATAGAATCATAGGATGGTTAGGTTCTAGTTAATGCATTTGAAAATACATTTGAAGACTTTGAAAAACACAGCAAGAAATTGCACAGCATATTGGAACTAGATGATCTTTAAGGCCCCTTCCAACCCAAGAAACTCTATTATTATAATTGGTGTTTAGTACAGCTATCTCAGTCAAACATTCTTCAAAAATATGGCAAAAATATGTAATATGAAAAACACACACTGTCAATAGTTCATTCATTATGTTTTCCCTTTTCCAAAGTATGGAAAAATAATAAATAATATCCCACAGCAATTAAAACTATAATAATAAAAATGAAAAAAAAAATAAGTTAACATTCAATTTATTGCTATTTAACTTGGAAAGACAGGTAAGTATGTATTTTTTAAAGGAAAGATAATTTTAAAGTCCTCTGGAAAAAATGGTCTGTAATATTGTAATACTGTAAGACAGCCAAGAAAAAATGTAATTATTCACTTAATACATCGGAGAATACAAACTTCTTTGCCAAAGGCATGTTCCTAAAATTGCCCTTTTTTTTTTATTTTCAGTGGTAATTGGACTGTTTCAGTTTAAGCAAAGGATATAGACTAATATTGCTACCTCAAATTATGCCAGGGAGCTGATAAACAGAACAAAGTCAGGACTTTGCTCACCAATCTCCTCCCTTCCTGCAAATATTAACAGTGAGTGCTAATGGCATGTTTCAAGTTTGCTGACAATACCAAAATGTGGAGAATGACCCATTCATTGAAGGGCAGCACTGCTATTAAGATCTGGCCAGGCTGTGGAGGTACTGACAGGAACTTTATGAAGCTCAACAAAAGCAGATGGAAAGGGAGAGAAAAGCCTCATGCAACATTATGGATTTGGGATGACTGCTTAGGAAGAAGCTTTGCAGTAAAAGGCAAGTTTTGGACTTCCCATTACAAGACAAATGAGGACACACTGGCATGAGTCTAGCAGTGCTCCACGAGGGTCAGGGGCCTGGACAACATGAGGAGAGGCTGAGACAACTATTTTTTCCAGCTTTGACAGGGGAGGGCTAAGAAGAGACCTTATAGATGTCTTCAGCTATTTAATGGAAGGTTACAGGGAAGGAATAGACAGACTTTTCTTGAAAATATACAGCAATAGGACAGGAAGTGATGAATACAAGTTGGAACAAAAAAAATTCCCATTAGATATAATGAAAAGAATACTTCACCATGAAGGTGGACAAAATTTGGGACAGGTATGCAGAGAGGTTGTGAAATACCTATCCTTGCAGATATTCATACTATGACTGAACTGGGCATTGAGCAATCCCCTGATCAGGAAGTCAGACTAGGCAAACTAAAAATGGCTCTTCCAACCTACATGATTCTGTGATTCATTCTGTGTTTTCAACCAAGAATTTCAAAGTAGTTTAGAAAATAGTGTGTGTAGACCTGCATCCTGGAAGATGCTTGGATTTCTCTCTGGTACTGTAGGCACATAACGTCACAATTCAGGAATCAGTAATATTTCTAAAAAAGCAAAACAGCTGCTTCCTAGCTGCATGCATCTGTTTGTCAGCTTTTAACCATATGAAATGGTGACAAATTTCTGACTAATGGTGCCATGTCTCCCCAGTGAAGGATCCTATGCTCAGGACGTCACTATCCCTCTAGCCAGCCACACCTAAGCCCTAGACTATGTCTTTACTCAGCCTTTCACTCCTGACTAGCATGTGCCACTTCCTCTGAAGAAGTGGCCCTTCCCTCTTCTGAGGATACCTTCATAAATTACTTACCTAAAAGAGGTAGCAGGTGCAGGAGCTGATGTAGAATTGGGGTTGAAGTTTCCACTGTATGGTAAACTACCCTTGGGGTTCATCCTTGCCATGCTGGTACTGCCAAATGCATTTGAGAGTCCCAGGGCAAAGGATTAAGTGACTTGCCTCTGTTCTCTCACAAGAAGCAATAAAACACAGGTCTTATGATGGTCATACGTTTACATTTAGAGAACCATGTGTCCCACACATTTCCACCAAAATACTATCCTGAAGAAGGACATAACTCTTCCCAGTCATGCTAATTAATCCAAAGCTGGCCATAATTTTGCAGAAACTGTGGAGAAAGTGAGCAGAAGATAGTTGCAATATATATGTTGATGTTTGTTAAGATTAGGTTCTCAGGTACTTGGGCTTCTTCATGAAGGTAAGCTAATGTGCCAAGAAGGTGGTGTGAATTGACCAGATATGTCATATGAATGTGATTAGACTGGGAAGGACTCAAAAAGATTGACTAATTAACAGCAAAATGCTTGTGGAACCTGAAAGGAGGTTTACCCTTGGCAAGGGTGTGTTCCCCTGCAACTGTGATTTCTGTAGGGTTAAAAGCTTTTATTTCTTGACAGAATTGCGGGTATATTGCTGATCTAGCACTTTAAGGGGCACACTACTAATAGGTTCCATTAATATTTACTGTAAATAATAAATTATTTATAAATAATACTCTTATTAGTTATAGATATATTTATTCAGAATTTTGTGCCATAAAGGACTATGGCCTTTTCTGCTTCCTCAATTGTGAGGCACGGCAGCCTGTTAAAAAAAACTAAAACCCAAGTCAGCCCTTCTATCCCTTTCTGCCTTTCTGGGAGGGAGGGCTGGCTGGCTGGCTGGCTGGCTGGCTGGATGTAACTCAGACATCAAAACAGGTGTCTTTTTTAGCCTGCTTGGACAGGTCACGAAGGATTGCCAGGAATATTGCCCTTAGGGTAGGGCCACCCTGCGTTTTGGTTAAAAGGACAACAGGCTCTGCTCTATCTGCCTGGTGATTCAAGGGGAACTTGGTCTCCTGTACTGGGCTACATGACCTAATGCAATTGCAAAGGGGGGATTATACAACCTTCCAGTTGAGTACTCAGTGCTACTCTATTTGGAGTGCACTAATTTTCCAGATTTCAATTTGATTGAGGGCACACAGAGAAAATCCTTTGTCCATAGGAAAATCCAAAAAATATTTTGTTGTCATGATGATTGGTAAGATTATTTTTCAAGCATCTTCCCAACAAAATCAGGACATTTGAACACCTTATACCTGGGCTAGGCAGAGAGGAAGAGTCTACTTGTTTCTACAAAAACTACCCCTACAGCTGACAGCAGTAACAATGAATATTACTGCTTGAAAATATTAAAGCATTGTGGTTCATCTGTATTTTTTCCTATAGTGTCTTTGTTTCAGTCACATTTGGCTGGAATTTTCCCTTACAGATGTAAGAGATTTATATGCTGAACTTGCTAGAGAGATTTTATTTTGCTAGGGGATACTGGCAGAAAGCTGGTGTGGTACTTGATGCAGAGATAGCAGCATGCCCAAGATGTAGTTCCACTAGGTTCATGAACTCTGTATTATTTGTGGCTTTCTTGTTTGATACCAACTGTGATTCAAGGACTTAAAGAATTGTGCCATGTTCATTTTCATTTTGAATACATTGCTTAACTGTGTTTTCTTTCCTTTTAAATTTCCATGTGTTGTACTTGATCCTTGCTATCATAAAAATTCAGTCATGATTCAGGTGCTTAATTGCTTGAACATTTGGCTTTAAAAACACTTTCAATTTTAATGATATTGAGTGATCCTTCAGAGAACATCATTAGCTCAAATTTACAGCTCATAAATTTGTACATTTTTTCCTTTCTTTGCTGATGTCTATTCAGCAGATTCCTTTACTACAACATGAAATTCCTCCATATAATCCCCTCAAGTATTCACATAGCATCTGCCTTTTGTATTATTAATACTGGTATTGTTTGTCTTCCAGGAAGAGTAGTTAATTAGGAAAAATAGAAAGGTCTCCTTAAATTGATGTGTTATTTTATCATAGTAGTTTTACTACAGAATAAACATATAGGGAGCCAGAGAAAAAATATTGTAGAGGGAAAAAAAAAAAAGGAAATATTATATGGAGATGGAAATTATTAAAATAGGCCCAGCTACCAAAATACTGGACCTTTGTGAGAACTGCTACTCACAATTTTTTTTTTAAAAACCACACAATAGCTAAAGATAGCAAAGTGAAGCCCAAAAAATTTAAGAAATGTTGAAACTAATTCATCAATGAAAACTTAATTTTTTTAATATATTTTTATATCTTATGATACAGTCTGAAATTACTTCAAATTACTATTTTCTGTGGGATACTTGCCTTGTCCAATGTGAAGGAAGGACCCGTCCTGTTGTGAAAGGTGCAGTTTAATAAATATGAATATTTATTTATTAACAGATGAATTATTTATCAATATGATTATTCATCATTATTTATTCATTATTATTAAATAATATAATAAATATGTCCTATTTACTGCAAAATTTGCAGATGTATAGAAAATGAGAGTAAACCATAGTATTGGAAAGCTCTTTATTACATGAGAAATGCCCTTTCTCCATATGGAAGAAGACACAGAGAGCTGGACCAAAGTATTTGGTTATATAAGCAATGATTGTAGAGATGCTACACTCAAGGTACACTTAAATAATTAAGTACAACCTTAATTCTGACAGTTTCTAACATTTCAGTGCTTTTTGGATACCACTGGTAATCCAGAATGGTATTGCCAACTGCAACCGAATTCTATATTCTGTACTTCATCAGGTTATGAAATTCCCATTGGGCTTAAAACTCCTGTAGTATCACGTAGCCAGCCACATTATTACATGGAGACACTTCCTTTGGTAGCACCAAGAATGATAAAGAGAGTTTGGTTTCTGGCTTATTTGGCAATACTAAAAGTGGTCTGCTTCCCTTATGGCTTCACAGATCTTAATGCTGAACAAGAGGGCTCCCACAGTTAATCATGATGTTTGCTCTTAATCTTATTATTTTTTGATAATTACACCACTCTGTGAGCTATTAATGCTCAGATCACAGCTCAGTTCATAGCTGTACATGTCAGACTTCTGGCAAATGTAATTTTTTCAGAGCAGGATGTGGTAACAGAGAAATGGGATATTCAATGTGAGTCCAAAATAGTAGCATACCACATACATAGGAAGCTCATCTTAAATTTACTACGTCTTATATTCTGCTTGGTTTTTTTATGGTGCCCACTCTGTTTTTCTGGTTTTTGGTTTTCTTAATGGGCTTGATGACATCAGTGGTTAAGAACATGTGGCACAATGATATGAAGGGGTTTGTATGCAGAGATTACATATTAGCTATTGCTGCAGATAAGTAGATGGAAGGGCATCTGCAGTACAGAAAGGATGGACTCTGTTGTACCTGGAGTGGGACATATGTGTTCTTTTGTTGGTGAGAGTTTGTTCTTAGGGAACATGAAATGAGACCTGCCTTTCTGTAAGACCACTTGACAGCAGAAGAGCTAAAAAGACTAATTCTGACTTCTGCCTATTATTTATGAAGGAGTAAACTTCGGATCCTGGCTATGTGTGAGGATGGTCTGATGTAAAATGTAGGCACTTTTCATGCAGTAAGGTTTCTCTGAAACCTTTCTGTAAGCTGAACCTTACAGTTTCTCATAATATGCAGCTGATATCTTTCAGTGAGTGCAAAACCTGACTGTAATGCCTGACTGAAAACAAAAACAGATTTGGAAATAAAACTGGACTCTTTTTCTGTCCATGAAAGTTCTTTGCTTGATAACACATAGCTACACCTGCATGTATCTCTCTCAAGTGAATTCAAGTGTAATTCAATAACAAATAAATCATCCTGGCAGCTGTTGTCTTCTGTTAAATCACCCCACTCTTTTTTTTCTTTCCAGAACTGATCATATTTTAATAGCTCTCTTCATTTTGGCAAGGGTTTTCATAGCCTGACCCTCTTCCATGAAGTACAAGGCCAAGTTTATGGCATGACAATAAACTTAACACCTAATCTCTATGTGCCTATTCCTAAATGTGTATATGTAAACATATATTAATTGGAGAAAGATGTATTTTAATCCTTGCCTTAAGTATGAATATTATCCAGGTGATCTAAGCAATGGTCTGGGTGAGGGGAAGGCTACAAGGACAACAAGAGAGCACATGCTCCTGGCAATTTATCAGAAAGCTCGTAAGATTGCATGAGTCTTCTTCCTCAGCTCAATTCAGCACCTCTGGAAGTGCCTCCAGGGCCTCTTTGTTAGTGTGTGTTTCACTGGGGTACACAGAGCAATTTTTGACAGTTTTGAAGGAGAACAAAGGTGAAGTGGATGGCATAGCCTTTATGGTGTTATGAAGCTCTTGATTGCAGTAGTTTCTAAGTATATTCTTAAAATTAAGTATGTGTGAACATGTTGGAGTATTTAAATGGAAAGCCCTAGCTCAGTCAAACGCATGGGAAAAAACCTCCCTTCTGAACAAATGTGCATCCATGGGAAAGTATTGACTTTTAAAATATTTGGCATTTGCATATATGATACAATGCTGAGTAGGGAAAAGTAATTTCCATAGGTCCTATCATCTGGCATTTTTGAGGAAGTCTGAGCTTTTCTTAGCACAGCTGCCCACAGGGCGTGGCTGAAAAGTGAACTTCAGCGTTCCAGGCTTTCCACTAATACATTCTCTAAGCAGTAATCCAAAGGCTTCTCCCTCACTCCTCTAAAATGGCACTTTTAAGCTCCTCCTGTTTTCATTGGTGTGCATGAATATATCACAGGTATCACCTGTTTATGTGTTTGCAAGGATAGAATACCAGTGAAAGCAGATCTTCCCCTTATCTCATGTGTGATTAGTTACTTAGGGTATGCATAACGAAGTTGAGACTTATGATTATTTTTTGAGTGAGAGCACTTATCTATTAATCACTTGAAATAATACAACAAAAGCTTAATTATAGAACTTTAAAATACTTATAGTAATTTAGAGTATTACTTAGCGTAAACAAGAATATGTAAGCTTCTGTCTCACCAGATAGGAGAGGATTTCCCTTGGTCTCTGAGGCTGAGAAATAATGCTTATTGAGTAACCACCTCTTTCAGGCTAGTATCTTAGAGAATGTCCCTAACATTCATTGGCTGTGCTGCTTTACTGACTCTTCCAGTTTGGCACCAGACACATCAACCAATTTTTAAAGAATAACTCACTCAGGGGTTTCCACTGAGACTGGTTATCAAAACATCAGTGTGTGCTTACCAGCTGTAGCAGGGAGGGTGAGGAAGGGGAAGGGCAGCTGCTGGAGCCTTTCTTCCCAGCAGACAGCAGAGCTGATCAGGTATTCAGGAGGACCCTAGCAGAGAGTGTGACTTCAGAAAAATAACTTTCTGGGGCTTCTGTTACAGCAGCACCAGCTATCACTGCCCTGAATACAGGGCTGTAGGCCTTTGATGCCCTAATGTTTATGGCTTTTACAGTCTCTGACATTATCCATTTTTTGAGGCTGCTGTTGGCAAAGTGCTGCCAAGTCTCTGCTGAGTTCTGGTAGAGTTCTCTCACTGACTCTGGTAGAGTTCAGTGCAATTTGATCCTTATAGCAAGAAAGCAGATCAGCCCACTAAAGAAAGATCAACATTTTATGACCTTGTGAATCTGTAATTCAATGAAGCTGTAGCTCCAGTGCTTATAGGTTAGAAGGCTCAGTGCTGTGGAAAACAGCAATTTAAGCAAAGTTTTAAAATTAAGAGTATCTAAGTGCACTTAGGAATCTGGGTTTGGTGGTGGAGTGGAAAATACATATATTGATTTATTTAAATAAATGATGGCAGGTAGTATAAAGGAATAAAGTTCCATTTTCTGTTCCTGTGATGACTCAGTACTTGACAAGTTGTTTTCCCCAGTTCCCAAGGTAAAAGAAGCAGCTGCCTTTGTCCCTCACCTGGCACAGAGGAAAATTCCAGTGTCGAGACCAGAGCAAGAAGGTGGCTTATTTTTATTATACAGCATTTATTTTCCTGTGTATTGTATCTTTTTGTGACAACCTATGTTAGCCAAGTCAGAACCAGTTTAAAAGCCTTTAACATAAACCAAAGATTTTGTGAACACTTTAGAGAAAGTACCTGGCCAAACTATGCTGCCAGTTCCAATGTGTCCTTTTCCTGTTTATAACCCATGCATAGAAAGTTTCCCCACATTAGAACTTGACTTGCAATTGAATTTCACTTGAATAATTTCATAGTCCTAAAAAAATAAAGTAGCTTCTATAGTCTATAAAATGAAAACACGTTGCACAGCACACAATAACCCTAAACAAACAAGACAGATGTGCTGGTTGACATTTTTTCCAATTAAGAAAGCAGTAGTCTCAGAAACAACAGATTTATACAGCAAAGCTCTCAAAATGCCATGTCTCTGACTCATGATAAAATACATTAAAATAACAAGAAGGATGCCTCTTTCTGAGGAAATTCAGATGGCCAACGTATTACTCTTAATCTGATCTGTCATGTTTGCATTGCACAGTGTTCCTTTGTGTGTGTAATGCTTCTCATCTGCACAGTCACGAAGGCCGTGGTGTGCTCTGGCTGACACCCTTTTTCAGTGTGCTCCAAAGGTCAACTGATTTGGGCTATTCCCAGCACCATGTAGTTGGAGTATGAGGCACTGATATAAGGGATTCTTCTCATGGGAGGCCAGTTTCTCCCAGTGGATAGAATGGGAACTTGAGCTGACTGCAACTACAGCAGTGTAACAAATGGAGAATGGAGAGCTCTAAAGCTGGCAGATCTCAAACAATTCCTGATGCTAGAGTTAAACACTAACACCTCCTCCTATACTTGGGGATTTGCAGGCACTCGGTATACAGAAGTCACAGCATATAAACTCATGTGCAGATGCAAGATTGGCAGTAAAAAGACACTGAGCTAAAGAAAGAATCACTACATAAATTTGAATATTTTGCTTTTTTGAAGTTTCATCTAAGTCAACACTATCTGAATTCAGATTATAAATAATTTTAGAATGATATGTACATTAATAACTGTATGAATACAGAGCAAAATGTTTTAACAGTACTTAGGATATAGTGCTCCTATTATCTCTACCAATTTTTTTTTCAGTTGATTGCAGCTTCAGTCGAGGGGTGTGTGACTGGAAACAAGATACTGATGATGACTTTGACTGGAATCCTGCTGATCGAGATAGAGGTATTTAACTATGTGTCATCTAGATAGGCTTTGATTTGATGGCTTACCTCTTCCAAAAAAAAAGGGTGGTGGGAGGAAACAGAATCCCGAATTCTTCTTTTCTATCAGTGGGTTTTCTTTATAAAAGAAGAACGTAGGCAGAGGACGCTAGTAGTGGATATTGTTTCTTTGAAATATCCAGTAGCAAATGGTAATCAGCAGCATATTTCAACACAAATAAATCAAAATGTAAGAAAAATTTTTAGAACATAACTGTTCTGAATTACAAACTACAAGGCAATGGAAACCTTATCAGCTACGTGTTGTGTCTCTCCAAGATTGGTAGGACATTTAATCACACATCTGTCATTTAGATGGATGTGGCAATGTAGTCACTCACATGGCTTAGACATCATGGGGAAAACTGCTCAGAAATCTCAAACTTGGCGAGACAAACTCAGAATAAGCCAAGGGCAAGGGGCTATTCAAGAACAACCAATACATGAACAGGTACCAATGGGATCCTGCTAAAACCCGAGAAAGAGTTCCATGAGAGCAATGTGGGACTGCTGGGTGGGTGTACATAAAAAGGTGTGGACAGGAATGGACAAGTTTGGTTGAAAGGATGTCTTTACCCCTGTTGCAGAAGTTGCTGCAGTAGTGACCAGTGGATCCTACAGATCCTGCAGGCTGCTTGCACCAGTTCCCACATGCACATTCTCTCCCTCCTCCCTTAGAGTCTTTCCATGTTAGTCTTTCTTCACTAATCCTTCCTCTTCTGCTCCATGTAATTCCCTAAATCCCTTCTCTGTGCTGTCACTCTCAGGAAAACCTTACCCTGGCCTTATCCTGTCTCCCTGAACTTATATCTGGGGATTATGACTCATTTATGGGCCCAGATGTTTTATTCCTTTAAGACTGTGTGTGTTTGTGACTTCATTGGTCTTCCAGGACTTGGGAAATAAGCTGTCAGTTCCCTTGTGAGTTTGTCATCAATGCAGAGGACAGTGGAGAGAATATTGAGCTAGCTCAAGTACTGAAATAATCTGATCACAGAGGCACAGCAGCATGTTTCAGACTGTTGCATTTGAAAAACAGATGGTTTTGCCTTTGAAAGATGGTGCAAGGAAGAATGACTGTAATTGCCAGTGAAATATGAACTCATCTCCTCTGTAAACTGATCTGACTTCCAACAGTACAAGTTCCTTGCAAAGTACACTCCCTACTGCTTTTCTCCAGTGTGATTTTAAATTATTCAAGTAAACAAGCTTCAGCTTCCCCTTATTTTCTTAGCAAACATGGATTCAAATTGCTAACAAATAACACGAGTGCATTAAAGATGATGTTTTTAAAAATTATTTTCTTTTTACAAGGCGATGGCTACTACATGGCAGTTCCAGCTTTTGTGGGGCACAAGAACGATATGGGGCGTCTGAAACTTCTCCTCACTGACCTCAAACCAAAGAGCAGCTACTGCTTGATTTTCAGTTATCGGCTTGCTGGTGAGAAAGTGGGAAAGCTTCGAGTGTTCCTGGCAAACAAAAAAACTGCTCCTGTCTGGGAAGAGAATAAAGGAAAAGATGAAAAGTGGAGAACTGGAAAAATAGAGATATTTCAGGGGGCTGAAACAATCAACAGTGTAAGTATAACACAATTTATAAGCCAACTACTGTAACCAACATGCCGGTTTAATTTCCTAACCCTCAAGAGTTCCACCAACTGTTTTATAGGCATCAGCAATCAAAAGGCTTATCTGAAATGGAAACAGGAGCCCACAATTTAGGGGCCATAAAAGTTATCACCTGATTGTAATTTCAGAACTGAATCTCCCCAGTTGGTTAGAACACTGATGCCAGTAATTCTGTCATTTTGTAAAAGTACTGCATCACATCATAAGTTAACACAAGTAATCAAAATCTGCCCTTAACATCTCATGCAACACAAGCATACATACATGCCGGAAAAAACGAAAATTTTTCATTTGATAGAAGAGGATGCTCTCAAACCACACTAAACCAGACCATTAGAGCAAAAGGAGACATCATGTATAATCAAGGGGGGGCCATCACCTTTGGATCAGGGCATACCAACAGGGAACACTGTGCACTGATGTATGCCTGGAAACTGCCTCAGTCAGGACTTCAGCCAGTTTCTCCTTGAAGTTCTGGGGTCTGCTTTCCATTTGTGTGATGAAACATTTTCAGTGCTGTGTAAAGACTTTTACTGTATAATTGAATACAGTGAATATAAAGGAAATGCAAGCCCTTTTCAAGGTTTTTTGCACAGCTGGAATGATGTAGAAAAACTCTTAAATAAATAAGAGTCAGACTATAAAATAAAACCAGACATCCTATTCATAAAAATAAACCTCCTCTTCATATATATAGTATACATACTATACTCAATACATACGAGAGAGTATAAATATATATAGTATATACACACAAAACCTGAGGAACCAAATAGATCAAAAATGAACAGTTGTAATGTCTTCAATAAATAAAATGCATGAGCATCACATACCGTGATAAAACTACATTATAGGAGGATTTCATTCAATTTGTATTTTTTGTACAATAAAAATAAATAATCTTATTAAAGTAATCCATTTAGCATTGTAAATCTGTGCAGAGGATTTTACATCTAGTTCAAATAATGCTCAAAAGTTTTAAAAATGGCAAAGATTCAAGTCATTAAGTCCTTAAGTCATTAAGTGTTGTAATAAAATATTCTTCATATATAGCATTATAACTAATTAAGAGTTCCTAAATGTTTGGATAAACTATATTTTTACTCTTAATGCGTATCTTTTCTTATGACAGGTCACTTTTGAATCAGAACGTGGGAAGGGTAAAACTGGAGAAATTGGAGTGGACAATGTTATACTAATTTCTGGTCTATGCCCAGAAGATACCTGATAATGGACACTTGAGTACACCAGATTTAATCCTATTTTTCACATTTGCCTTATTAGTAGTGTATTTTTCGATTCTTTTCTTTTTTTAAAAAAAACACGCAAAACTATAAAATTGTGCCTTGAACCTAATGCAACAATGCAAATAGAAAAAGTGATGTGCGAGATGCAGATTATGCTTTTTTACGAGTTATTCTAATTCTAATACACGTGTTGAGTGTAATACTACTGTATTTTATAATCCAAGGTCAGGGTTTCTGAAGTATTATTTTTCTGGCTTTTTTACAAATTCTACATGCTTTTATTTCTTAAAATCTTCTCGAGGCTATTCATTAGTCTTCTATTTCATTTCTTCTACTCCACAAGAACATAAAGCAGTATTTAAGAGGATGTTACTACTTCTGGTGACATAATTTTCTTACTTAGTGGATATGTTGTTCAAAAAATCAGTATTCATCACCCTGTGTGCAGTAAGGCAATCATACACAGAGCCAAGGTGTTTGTTGATTTACATACTTGTGCAAAGATGGGTGCTAGGTGGAAAATCCACAAAGCCAGCACAGCAAGCAGAAATGATGACCACTATTTAAATGTTAATCTTGATATATTCCACTTACCTAGTATATATTCAGTGTTTACTACTCTACTATTGCTGAGTTGTGCTCAGCTGGCTTCTTATCTTGGGCAGCCTGGTGGCCTTCATTGTTTACTATTGTATTATTGCTGAGCTGTGCTGAGCTAGCTTTGTTAATTTCTTCTTATCTTGGATGTCCTGCAGTAGCACACACTTCCTCCCAGATTTTGTTACCCCTCTGGGTCTATGATCTTTGAAGCATGTCAAGCCCTAAACTTTAAAAAAGTAATTCTATTGACAAATAATTTGTCTTAAACATCAGGGAAATACTCAATCTATTGAAGAAGTAGGAAGAAAGGGAGGAGACTTCATTTCTCTTTTGATGGAGCTAAGCAAGTTGTAAGTGGATTCATGTCTTTGAGGAATATTTTCATTACCAATAAAGTATGTAAAATACCTTCTTTGTCATCAGTGTCTTTGAATCACACAAATCATTGTTAAGAAATGATCCCTTTACAGTTTTATAAGCATTTAATATTCACCATTAACAGATGATGTTACCAACTGGCACAGAAAAACAAGAGCAAAAAGAATGACCCATTCTTAATGTTTAAGAAGCTTCACATTATGTACAGACCTTCAGGAACAAAAGGCTCCTGCTGGATTGCAGGCCTACTTTGACCCCATTAGAGGTGAGAAAGAATGATTTTCATTGTCCAGGAGACAGTATGACCTAGTGGCCACAAAATAAGGCTCCTCTTACACAATTGAAAAAAAATAATCTTTGTTGTGAGCTCCTTCATGACCCTTCAAACATCAGCAAAAGGGGGGGAGATTATCCACCATCCCAAGGAGCAGGAAGGTGAGCAGAACTTTCTCCCACAGACCAGGAGCTGCCACCCACTGCCATGCTTGCCCACGCACACAAGAGTATGTGCATGTACAAATACACATTTGAGAAGGGACAAGGATCCAGGTCACATTTCTGAAAGGAAGTCAAATGACAATGCTGTGGAAGATAACACTATTTCTGTCGTGTGATCTCTGCAGAATGTACCTAATGGCATGAGTTCCAAGAGAACAGAGAAGCCCACGGAAAAGCCCTGGTTCAGTCAATGTTCAGTTAAATATGTGTACATACATTTTTCTCTTGATTAGCTCTGTGTATCCCCTTCCACGCTGGCTGCTCACTGTTTATTATTAGTGACTCTCTTATTTTAGTTTTTGTATGAAGAAGGGGACATCCAAATTGACTGAATAGAATTTCAGTCTAACACTAAAAAATTTTGAAGAATTCAGCCTATATGAAACTAAGCTTTTTAACAAAAACATTACACCAGTTCAAACACCTTGAATTGCACCTACGAAGCTAGTCAGGGATGCTTGAGAGATTCCTTGTTGAAACACAATATTTTTGCACTGTGCACACAGTTGAGGAAAGGGTAGGCAAAACTGAAATATCTAGAAAGTTTACAATGGCTATGTAACCAGGAAATGCTGCTTTTTTGTTAGAACTGGTTTGTGTTACAAAACAGATACTCTGAGAAGTGTGCATGGACTTCAGCTTTGACATGGGAAACTGTTTCCTGGTGTCTTTGGAGCTGCTGAGGAAATTGCAGAAAAAGGACTTGGGAAAAGCAAACTCTCTTTAATCTCAAGGCAAAGACTTTGGTAGCTTCAAAGTGAGGGCAAAGTTCCTTCAGCATCAAACTGGATGCTGACTGTGATTGATCTCAGGATGCCTGAATAACTTGGTCACAGTAAGGCAGAACAGTATTTTTCTGGATTCACTCCTCCTTGTCTGACTCTGAAGTTGAACAGTTCTTACTGAAGATCAAGAAAATGAAAGTTCAATTTTACTGAAATAAAATTCTGTGTCTAGTTTCAAAGAGCAATAATTTATGCAGTGCCTCTAAATACTAAGAAGCCTAAGAATCATTACAATCTTGAGCACGGCAGTGTTTGAAGTGCAAATGAGGTACATGTATGGAGCAAACTGAGTCCACCTAAAAAAGTGCAGCTGGGCATTTCTTGCATGGGCAGTTACTAGGCATAGAAAGATAAATACTGCCTGTGGAAGGCATAATATCTAAAGGGTATTAGCTCAATACACAAACAACAGAGAGTAAACAAACAAACACGGTCTCATACGGAGCTGATATTTATTCATTGTTGGTTGAGTCGTAGCCCACCATGAATCATCACTGGGACAAATACTTTACTGGTAGAATTCCATCCAAAAGTCAAGTCAAAAAGATTTCATGGAATGAGTAAGAAAATTATTTGCACAGATCAGTACAAACTAACTGCAATAGCTGCCATAAGACCATCTGTAGTAGATACAGAAGTGGTTTCCCAATTGTTTGCAGTGGATTATCATACACCTGATAGCTTGCATCATAGTGGATGAGAATTTTAGCAAAATAACATCTGAATAGCAAAACTGAAACCTTTTTTTGTTGCGAATAAATTCAAAAATAGCTTCCGCAAAAGCAACAAAATAAATCCATTCTGTATAGACAATCAGATAAACCACATCAGCACATCAGCAAATTAACTGGATTTGTTTGCAACATTCATTCTGAAGATGGAACTGCTAAGGGCAAAACCTCCATGTTTCTCCTTCAGATGAAAACAGTTAAAAGACATATTATGCCTATAGTCATTAATGCCTCAAAATGTTCCTGACAGTTTTCCATTACTGTGAAATGTGGAATCCATTATCTGCTTGATTATTTTAGACAGCAAGGAAACTGCACTGGGAGTATTTGAGAAAGTTACAGTTATGCTGTAATCAAGTGGCTTGAACTTTGATAACATTATTAGTAACTCTTAAGTCTGATAACACACTTTAGAGATGGTACTCTGCCCACAAGTTAATGGAAAAAAAAGAGCTTCTAGCTAATTGCCCAAATCTGTACTGCATCCTTCAAAAGCTACTCAACAGATGCGATCACTTAATCTTGAATGTTGTAACAAAAGGTTTGAATCACTTTTCTTCAGCTGCCAGAATAACTAACAGAAGCATTTCATTTTGACAACAGTGAATACATGGAAATGCTGAAGCATGTTCCCAAAAGATGGTTATCTTTTAACCTGCAGCTGGCAGGAACTTGAAACATTTTCCAGCTATTAGATGTTATATTTATATACTAACAAATGATTCCCAAATGCAATTTTTCAGGATCACAAAGGTCAAGATGATGAAGAGAGGTTTTCAATGACTGCTGCTCGTATTTACTTCATAATTGCTATATTGTTAATGACAGAGTCCTATACCTGCATGTATTGGAGGTATTGTAACTCATGAAAATATATTAAAGAAAAGTTAAATAGCAGCGTGAATAGTAATTTACTTGGTCGTATGTGCAACTGTTACATTAAAGCTCCTCACAGCAAAAAAATTTTTTAATAGAAAATAATTTCTAATTTTGACAGTTACTAATCTCTCAAATACCTGACTTTAAAGTTTGATTTCAACAAAAGTAAACATGCAGTCTCTCTAACCCTCTCCAGTTCTTCAGGAAGGGCACATTATACAACCGTTGAGAGAATTGATTATTAATTTTTTATTTGGGGAATGCTAAACTGGGGAATATTCAGCCTTCTGTGAGTCAATGATTTTTTTTTTTAATAGCTTGATATTCTGAAAACCTCTCAATTTCTCAATATTTCTGTAATGCCTTATACCAATGTCTATTTCAGATATACTTCTGCAACTTCTCTTTCAATAGATTTGAGAAATCATTTTAAAAGTGATCCTTTTAGGTCCTCAGATTAAAGCTAACTTAAATCACACATTTAGAGTGTTTTATTAATTAATCTAAAATGAAAGGGAGCTATTTCAAAGCCAAATATTATGTAAAATTATACAATATATGATAAACAACTAGTGTATTTGATGCTGATAGAAATAAGGTCTGAGCTAAAGGAAAGAGCATGTCCCTAGACTTGCCTTAAAACAGCATTTAATTATTTTTTTCATATGCTTCCTTTTACTTCCATAAAAAGATGGTGCTTCTCCAACAAGTTGGGTGGTTTGCAGGAGCACTAAATAGCTCCTCAGGTACATTCTGACAGGGGCCAAGTTCAAGCTCTCCCTCAAATGATTCCCATTAAGAGCTTGGGAGTCAAAATGCTCAAGAATCACTCCCAGGAGGCAGTTCACATGCAGAAGTGCCACTTTTTTGGTGTGTAGAGGAGGAGGTGACATGTTTATTTTTCTGCTGCTTGTTGAGACAGACAATAGCAAAGTTAGTAGTTCATTCAGGTACTTAAAATCTTTGTCCAGAGCTGACTGCCCTGCTGCATTGCCTTCTGCTGTGGTACAGCAAACATCAGTGCTTAACTTTGATGCCCAAAATCTGTTTGCTGAACTGGACACCTCTGGGCCACAGTCAGTAAATCTGACTTAGGCAGATAAAGCAAACAACCAGAGTCTGGTCCTTGGTTTCAGGTTGACAGCAGTTTAATGTTAAATCCCTGGGGTTTGATTCACTGCAGGTTATTACAGTTATTATAATCTCTGTATTTTGACTCACTGCAGTATTATATTTTCTTGCTGTATTTGATATCTCAATTCATTGTATTTTTGTGTACTGCATAAGGATTCATCTTCCCACTTGAAAAATGACTCAATTTACAATTATACAATACCATAAAAAAAAAAAAAAACAGAAGTCACAAACATGATAAAATGGTACAAAATAATGATAAAACCTTTTAGAAATACATGCCATAAAGTAATCAGAAGCTTTTGAAATATTTCAAAATCACCCACAAAAAAACCTATTCTCCCCATAGGCATTAATTTTATTCCAAACTAAGTAATGTTCACAGCTGATTTTAAAAGTACTAGAACAGATACTGTACTCAAGAAAGCCACATTTGCTTACAGTGAGTTAATCATTTGCATCACCTTCCTGCCCAGGATATAAATATATGGGAGTCCTAATTTTCTATGGCTTCTTTGAAACTGCCAGAACGTTAAAACAGTCACCCTTTGTAGAGGCAAGGGGGCACTTGTAGACTGGCCCAAGTATGTGCATTATTGAAAATGTATGCGAAGGTGTGAATAGATAATAATGTTTGCCTTTATGGTTCAAGAGAGTTAAACTGAAAGGCGGCTGCAAAGAATCTTGTGATACTGAGTGACTGTGCAAGCAAATGGGATACGAAAATTAATTGTGGGTCACCACAAGTAATGGAATAGGAGTAAATAACCTTCTTTATGTCTATATAGTCAGTGGCTCCAAATTAGCTAATACCTCTAAGGAAAATGATCTGAGAATGACTGCATTTTCTTTTGAAACTCACTTGCACTGAAAAAACCAGAAAAAAGCACATCAAGTGTTTAAATGTCCCCTGTCCAGATCCAGTTCCTATATATTTTTCCCATGTTTCCTGTACTGGCATTGCTGTCCACCAAGCCATGTAGTGATGGAACACAGGAATAGTTTGTAGCTGATCTACTTGCTGGTTCCTTCAGGAGGAGAGTCGATGCAGTCACATCATTGTCATCACAGTTTGAGAGCTTTCTTTAACATCTAGTAACTATTTCAAGAGTACTGTGTGTATGTAAACAACCCCAGGACTGCCACAACAAATTAATATTTGGCTCACCAACACCTGACTGGTTCACTGCCTATGCATAGAAGAAAAGGAGACATAGAGAGAGACAGCTGTTTATCTCAATTTCCCTCAAGTGAAGTACTCTTCAGTGCTTAACTAATCAAGTTACTCAGATGGCTTCATTACCCTCCAGTGACTCTGGCAGAATTTCTTCATAATCCTCCTGGCAATTCAATTTCAGGTCTTTCAGGAGGTATGATACCCCCACTGTGTACTGGAACTCCTGCCAGGAGAAAGAGCCAGGAAACACATGGGAAATATCTCTCATTAACACTACCCAGTTAACTTTATGTGCATCATCCTCATAATCCTAAATTCAGCACATTCCAGTGTTACAGAAAATGCACAGGAATCTCAGGACATGGAAATAAACAGCATGGGCAGCCATATCAGGAGAACTGAGCAGTGTTACTGCCAAGCTCGTCCACTGCTCGGTGCTGGAGGTTTTATCTCATCACACATAAGCAGCATCAATTCAATTGCCAGCCTACAGAAATCCAGGGCCTCATCCACCTCCCTCTCAGAACTGGATCAGAGCCTAAAAATGTGAAAGTGACTCTTGAAATGAAACAGCCACCCAAGAAGTCATTCTTTGTGGGAATCAACACACTTCAAATGCTGTGATGGAAGGTACTCTCATGAAATTAAATCTGTCTGAGTCCCAAAGTATGGCCCAATTCTTGGATTTTTGGAGTCTATGGATATGACATTTATATAAGATTCCCTTCCACATATCATTAAGGATGGAAGGAGATAAAGTTTAAAACTCTTTGGCCCCTATTTAATTTAATTTTATTCAATTATAATGCTTTGCTTCATGGTGTTCATACTATTTTTTTCCTCACTTGCTAGTAGAAAGGTAGCGAGCCTTTTTATGAATAGAATCACACTTCTAGATTTTGGCTTTTTTTCTGGGAACTCTAAAATCAATATAAATTTAGACTTATTGACAGGATAATGTTTTCTTTAAACAAAGAAAACCTTAAACTGAAGAAAGCTCTCCAGAAAGAATTACAGTAGTGGACCATGAAATGAATGTCATAGGTCCTGTTATAACATTAAGATAGGACATAACTTTAAAAATAAAGTAAAAATATTTTTTAAATTATTAATAAATAATATCCATGCATTTGGTTTTGGGTTTTTTTTTCTTTAAATAGAACCATTGTTTCAGAAAAAAAAATAAATTACAGAAGCTTATTTGAAGCATATACTATTCTCTACAGGAACCTTATGATGGACATTGACCAGCATTTTTCCAAGTAGTTCTCTGGATACTTAATACTTTCCCAGCTGGCAGAATATCTCACTTTGTTGAATAGAAGCCTATGTTTCTAGAAATGCAACTACTCATCACAGCCAATACTGAAGTTTCAAGGAAGTTGTCACTGTTAGAGTAGCACTGATATTATCCTGGTAAACCATACAAACACATAGATGGACACATATATCATTACACACATACCCATATATGTATTAATTTAATGAGTGTATAATTTTTGTTTTGATTTGCTTTACTTCAGAGGTAATTGATAAAGCATTATTGCATCTGTTCTATAAGTGGGAAATTGGAATAATGATCCCTTATTCATTAAATCAAAGACAATTTAATGGAGATGCCCAAGCAGTCTTTTGAGTGAGAAACCAGTCTGCAGGAGGGGCATCCTCAGTTTTGATCCCTTCTCTAAGGAGGGCTAATCACAAGGAACAAGCCAGGCTCCTTTTTTGCTTTCCTGCCAAGGGAGCTCTCTGCTTCTGTAGGAGGCAAGGCACTTTCTGTTGAGGATATAAGGAATCCTGTATGTACTGTTCTCACAATCACACAGGTAGAGAAAGATTAAAGAAAACTGGCATTTAAAGCCTTGGAGTGTCGCGATGGAGCTCCAAACGGAAACTAAACTGTGAACTCTTGCAACAAGAGCTGCTGCTGAGTTCCTGACATATGTATGCTGCAGAAATACTTCAAAATATGTAACATAGGCCACTGGATGACATGCCACATTTGGACCTCGAAGGTCTGATCCTGTTCTACTAATATGGTACTGTGCCATTTCTGGACAGTCATTCTTCATCTCTTGTTTCATAAAACTCTTTGGCATAGGTAGTCTCCCACACTTTTTTGCCGTGTGAGACACAAAGACAAGGCAAGAAGGAAGCCTGATTTCAACTGTGGCCTTCAGCTAGTCAGGGCTAACCACTGCATCACATGTTCAATCACTGATGAATTCATGAGTTTGGCACAAACACATAGTGAGTTAGGAATTGAACAGCATTAGCAATCAGTCTATAAAGCAACCCCTGCAGCATTAGCAAGGAAAGGTTTGAGATCACTCAGTGATGAGCACTGATCAACTGGTTCACTACAATAATTTAATAAATTGCTTATCTAGGTTTTTTTACATCCTATACAAGAATGCAAGGCTTTTTTTCCCTGTGTGATTAGTAATGGTGATGTTCATTATATCAAAATAAGGAAAAAGTGGTCTGCAGTACGTGATATTCTTGCCAAGACATATTTGGCACCTTCAGGTAGGTAAAATCATATTACTGACAGCAAAGGGCAACACAGACCTCATAAGTAAATGAAACCAAAAACATGTGTTAAAAAATCATACCAGCTCTTTACTATATCTGAGTATAAACCCCAGCATCATCTGTAGATTTGCTATAGAGCCAAAATCCTAGAAGTATTACCTCTTAAAAAATAATTTTAAACACCTATGTAAAATATATGTGAAAGAGGAAAGCAGTGCAACAAAGACAATGACAAATACCTTTGCTTTGACTAAACTACATCAACTTTTAGATGTTTACTGCATAATCTGATATGTCTAGCACACTTCATCATATCCAAAAGCTGTAACCCTGTGAAATTTTATAATTATTTTCTTTGTGTATACAAATACTCCATTTATCATCCCAAAGACTAGTTGGTTATACCAAAAGTAACACAATACCATGTTGAAAACAAGAAGTTTTACAATGGGGTTTTTTGTTCTGTTAGCCTTAGGTCTGATACTCATTTACCTTGCATGTCACACTGCCTTTTCAAGCTGTGTTTGCTTGAGAAGGACTATATCATGACTGAGGTTAAACTCACATGAATATCATCTATTTTTCATTCATCTCAGGGAGTTGAACAGAGATGAACACTGAAGTAAGGCCATGCCCTGCACAGGACCAGCATCAAGGTGTCCCTTTTGCCCCACAGCCACATCATGTGCCAGATCCACGCCAGCCCAAAACAGCCGGCAGCCTCAGTGGAAACTGTGCCCTCACACCTGAGGCTGCAGGGGAGAGCAGGTTACTTCCATGGCTGCTGCCCGCTCCAGAGTGCTTTCACCTTACGGCAGGCCCGCAACAGCACAGGAGCCCACAGTGAATACACCTTCCATGGTCATCTGACAGCAGAATCACAGGGTGAGTTAGGTTGGAAAAGACCTCTGAGATCATCAATTCCAACCCCTGACCCAACACCAACCTGTCAACCAGACCATGGCACTGAGTGCCATGTCCAATCTTTCCTAAAACACCCCCAGGGACGGTGACTCCACCACCTCCTTGGGCAGCCCATTCCAGTATCTAATCACTCTTTCAGTGGAGAAATTCTTCCTGACGTCCAACTTAAACCTCTCCTAGCACAGCTTGAGGCTATGTCCTCTCATCCTGTCACTAGTTGAGTGGGAGAAGCAGGCCGACCCACAACTGCTACAGTCTCCTATCAGGTGGTTGTAGAGAGTGATAAGGTCACCCCTAAGCCTCCTCTTCTCCAGGCGAAACAACTCCGCTCCCTCAGCCACTCCTCATAGGCCATATGCTCCAGACCCTTCCCCAGCTCCGTTGCCTTTCTCTGGACACGCTCCAGCACCTCAGTGTCCTCCCTGGAGTGAGGCGCCCGGAAATGAGGCCACAGGTGTGGCCTCAGCAGTGCCGAGAACAGGAGAAGAATCGCCTCTCTGGTCCTGCTGACCACACTATTTTTAGTACATCGGGACGCGGTTTCTTTTTCCGGGAGCACCCCGCGCCAACCGCAGGGCTGCCCAAGCCCGGTGTCCGCCAGCGCTCCGGCAGCACCGGGGCCAGCGCGCAGCCGCCCGGGCC
>NW_008236965.1:7351826-7370940 GCF_000691975.1 Corvus brachyrhynchos | reverse complement strand
TGGCATTTCGCCTCTGAGCAGGACAGCAGTAGGTTAAACTTAAGCTAGAGGGGTCCGGGGATGTGTAGCAGGAACGGGTATGAGGTGCCAGGGGAGGTTTAGGTTGGACATTAGGAAGAATTTCTTCACAGACAGGGTGATTAGATGCTGGAATGGACTGCCCAAAGAGGTGGTGGAGCCACCGTTTTGGGAGGTGTTTAAGGAAAGACTGGACGTGCGATGGTCTGGTTGGACAGGGTGGTGTTGGGTCATAGGTTAGACTCGATGATCTCAGAGGACTTTTCTGATCTAATTGATTCTGTGATGTTTAATGAAGGATTTGGAGAAAACCCCGCAGAATTAGCGTGCCCGTGGCATTCTGGATCACAGTTACAGAGTGCACTGGCCTACCCGTTTCCTGGGAGCGGCTGCAGGCAGATTTGCAGGCTGATCTCTCCCAAGTTTCGTGGGCTGGTGTCTGAGCTGGAGGTTCCAGTGGTGATGCTCAGCCGCTGGTATCGTGAGCCTGACCCCAAACCTCGGCCAGACAAGCTGTCACCTGTGGCTGGCTTCCACGCCAAGGAAGTGTCAGCTTCTTCCAAATACACATGGCTGGACTGCTGCTCCCAGCTGCTGTAACTACCCTTCTGATTTATATCGGAAGCGGCCGTAATTCCACTCACAGAAGAGGCTGACCTTGGAAACTGCAGGATGGATATCTGTGATGGTACTATTATGGGAATTCTTTATGTATTTGTTATATTAGTCTCCCTACAGCATTGATGTCTTGAAATAATGCACATGTTGGCACAAATACAGAAAGGAGTTAGAGTTCATGCTTTTAAATGTAGTGTTATTTTAATAAATATATAAAAATCCATTTAATTTCAAGTGTATTTCATCCTTTATTTGAACCAGTACATCATGTATCTTTGATCAAGATTCTCGAGTATTAAGAAATTATTTACTTTCGCTTTTAAGTGTTCTTTTAGCATAAGGAATTTTAGCAGACACTAATAATATTTTACAAATACCGTTTCTTTAAGTCATACTCTTTATCCATTCAGGATGGATGGCCTTTTCAGGAGCATATATACTCTCCTGCATACAAAGGATTTCTTTTTAAAGGAAAAAAGTTTTATAATTTTTCAGTGGAAAACCTGTGAAACAACAATAAAGTGGTATCTAATCTAAGTATGGCCCTGGCAATGGTATGACAAATAGAAATAGTATAGACCCAAGACTTAACTGAAAAAATGAATGTTAAAGCAATGCAAAGACAGTGTTCATTTGACAAATGATGAAAAGCTTGCAGAAGTTCATAAAGCATGTTTTTATTACTTATGTGTTCCATTTTTATATGAATTTGTCAGCACAATTTTCCATAAAAAGACATTGCAAACTAAACATTTATCTTTGCTTGTAGTGTGCTAGAATTGAAGTTTTTGCTAGCTCTATATGAATAAGAATAATCTTCAAAGCTATTTTGTAAAGGAAATGTATTCAAGAGAAAGAATTGCTTATTTCTCTCCAAAATGATTCATTTTTTCTTTGTAAAGTATTAAGTTAACAAATGTACTTTGGATGGATACGTCTTAAATACATTTTTACTTAACTGATTTAGGCTTCTGTCTTCAAGACAGTCTGTTTTGTTGGACTTTTGTGCCAATACAAAGCTCAATGAAAGAAGGAAGTGTGATCCACTTTAGGAAAGCTTTTTTTAGATTGAGGTTGTCCAGGTTTCAAATCAGTACATCTGCAAGAGGATATAAACAGTATTTATGGAGACTGAAAGATAGAGGGACACACAAGAGAAGTCTGATGAACTCTATTACTTAAAAGCGAATGTTAAACCTGCACCTCACAACATGTTCTTCTTTTCAGTAGGTTTAAAAAGTGCTAATTACACTTGAGTAAATGAACAAGAAATTTAAGATGAAATTACAAAATAGTAGAGGAATAATAGAACGTGTAAAAGTCTGATTTTTTTTTCAAGTATTGGCTGCTGGAGCCATGATGTGCACAACAGTGTAACCTTTCCTTTTCAAAAAGGTATAAACTCCTAATCATTTTGTCTGCGGTGGAAAGATGGGAAGACTAGAGCCTTACAGCTTTAAAAGAAATGCAGAACAGTTTCCATTTTTTGTACTTCTAAGAGCATTATAGTGTATAAGCCAATCTCAATGTACTGGGAATTTTGAATTATGATTTCCCAGTGTTTGGAGGGCGATGTTACGAATGCTTCTTGTGCCCAGACATTGAGTAGAGGGAGCAGAGCAGCTGAGTGATACAATCCCAGTGGTGTTGAGAGAGCACCCAAACATTTCATGAACTGACACTGTTACCTGTATAAGGCAATACAGTTAAAGTATGTTGAAGAAACTAGCTTCTACTTGGAGATGTCACAGCCTTCCTGAAATTGTTTCGCTGGTTTGCTGTCTGAAGTGATTGGAAATACGAATATGAACATTTGCATCCATCCAGATGAACAGTTTAGGAGACTAAACTATATTGAATAAAAGTAGTTAAGTAATAAATGATGACACAAATCTGCTTAGATCATATTTCTATCGCCAGGTATTTTTCTTGAGTGAGGCACAATGTTTATAGCATCCTCTTGCTGTGGGAAAATAGTGAAACATTGTTCATGTTGTCTGTCAGGTTTAATAATTCTTTTTTGTTACAAAATCAGTTACTGTTGGAAAAACATGAATGTTAGGAAATGAACAACTAATTCCACAAAGTGCAAAAAGCTCTTTTTCACCCAGTGAAGTTTTGGCTCAGTACTGAAGCGGGTGGTGCTAAAGGAGTGATAATAGCATTTTCTGCTTGGCTTAGCTTAAGTTTTGCTCTTCATGATAGAGATATGTTGGGAAAATGCCAGATGTATTTCTAACAAGCTTGGATTTTTATGCAGATGGTAAGCTGTACTCTTTAGCTTTCAGGAGACTCTGTTAATGTATAATCACAAAAATTATTGTATGATTTGTGAAAGATTGTGTGCAGCCTCACCAAAGGCCTGAATCCCATGATAAACTTTACTGTAGAAGCTCAGCTTAGTGCAAAATACATGTCATAATCTGTGTCTCTTCTGTAGCTAGATAGCATTGTCATGTCTGAGTCATTGGCTTAAATTTCATTCAACACACTTCTTTTCCTCTCTATTTGTCACTTGAGACCAAAATGGGAGTTCCTGTTTAGAAAATGTGCCCTGTGTGTCAAAAGCCTGACTTTTGACCTGCTTGAAGCCCCAGCTAGTACCTCATACTGACAAGTAGTGGAAAGTGGCTGAGAGAAAAGGGATTCCTCTGCCAGCTTTGACAAGGCTTTGTCATGAAGATTTGAAAAACCAGAGAGCCCCATGGAACATTTCTGTGACCTTGTGCTGAAACTAGGAAATGGATTTTAGAATAAAGTTAGTTAATATTGAAAAATAACCTGGTTGTAGATTAGAGAAACCACACAAGTGTTTCTTTATGTGAAATGGTGCAAATTTTAAAGGAAATTAAAGCCCACGTTATTTATACATAATTACCAATGAAACTGTTGATGACAAATCTCTCAGAACTATATATACATTTCATTATTGCCCCATTGAATCACAATGTATTATAATGTATTGTGAGTCTGTATAGCTGTCCTATTGTGGAAGAGATTAGCTAATACCTCCACTTGACACTTGTAATCTGTAACTTGTTAAAAGTAAATTTCGTAATTTTTTAAACTCCTTAAAATTATTTTATTAACAAGGTCAACAATATCAATAGAAATAGAGATTTCATGTCAGTGGAGTAATTACTTGTAACATTTTTTGTGTTTCAAGTAGTTAACTTCATTTAGTAGAAAAATTCATGTGATTAAGGAAGACAGGATATAGGAAAAGCTAAAATATCTTCCAGTGTGAATCAGTTTAACTGTAAATGAAGTTATTAAAAGGAGCCATTAGCAACGTAATGTCTCTGCTGGGATGTGTATCCTCTCTAACATCAGCTGAGCATCCTAGAACTCAAAACAGCTGTAGCTATTCAATTTCTAAAGTATTTTCTCATTTAGGTTTTGCCATGGAACAAGTCAGGGTTTAATTCGTCTGGTGTAGCTGTAATATCTTGAACATTTTCATGAGCTCTGGCTTACATACTGATGTCAAATGAAGCCAGTGGCTAAGCAGCTTGTCTGGTAAGGACAACAGCTTTTCCTATCTCATTAAATCTATGCATGTTTGATCTTATTAGAAAAATGTGCTGAGAACTCTGCATTGAGGTTGATCCCTGAGGCTTGAGAATTTCATTATGTACTCTATTGATTGTTTTATCTTTTTTCTTTTTTTTTTTAAGAATATAAGAATTCTATTTTAATTAAAAGTGGGGAGTCTAGGAGAAGGAACTCCAAATAAGGATTAAAAATTGGCCTTGTAAAAGAGGATACTCGGTGCATCTTCACATGAATGTGATACACTCTGCCACCTCTCCTCTTCAAACTCCCCTAATTTGGGAAGAAAGCTGTGGGAGAATGATTTCACTGAGAGAAACACAGGGTCGAGACAGTATGGCTCCAGATTAGTTGAAAGTGCTGTAGTTCAAGCAGTCGCTGATGTAAAAGATGCAGAACAAAGCTACTTCTCCATAGTGCTGTGTACTTCACTGCTTCTGGATCTGTGAGTGAGAGGTGACTCTTGGTCAGTGAGGTGTCAGTGGTCATGGACAGCTGGAAATTACACCGCTGTATTGCCTCAATTCTCATTGTATTAACTTAGCTTTATTCATGTGGCTATTCTTTGAAGATGAACTTTACCTAGTTCTGTATTTTTTCAGTGTGGGAGGCAGTCCTGTAGAGAGGCAGGAAGAGCTCTGCTTTTTGCAAAAATGAAATAAAACCTCCAGTAAGTGGTTTCTTGGTGACATTGATGATATCTGCTCTCCCACTGTAGATAGGATGGAGAAATGTTTTTGGAGTTGGAGGCTGGCTGTGAGAATTCTCTGATTTCTGATTAGGCTCTTGAGTTTAAAATAGCATTTGATAATTTTCATAGTTTATATGGGATTTAGGTTGCCCAAAGTAAGTTGGTGTTTCCAGGATTATGCTATGCACCATCTCTGCTATAGCATTAACATTTTTTAACACAACAGTTGCAGAGAATTTATTCCAGTGTATCATGGTTTCACCCCAGCCAGCAGGAAAGCCTCATGGAGCCTCTCATTGGAGCCGTGGCCCCACCAGCAGGTCTGGGGAGAGAACTGGAAGGATAAAAACCAGAAACTCATGGGTTGAGATAAGCACAGTTTAATAGGAAAAGTGAAAGCCACACACATAAGCAAACCAAACCCAGGAATTCATTCACTGTGTCCCACAGGCTGGCAGGTGTTCAGCCATCTCCAGGACGGCAGGGCTCCACCATGTGTAATGGTGACTTGGGAAGACAAACTCAATCACTCCAAATGTCCCCGCCTTGTCCTTCTTCCCCCACTTTATATACTGAGCATGATGTCAGATGGTCTGGAATATCCCTTTGGTCAGTTGGGGTCACCTGTCCTGGCTGCGTCTCCTCCCAATCTCCCATGCACCCCCAACTTCCTCACCATCGTGGCAGTAGGAAAGGCAGAAAAGGCCTTGGCTCTGTGTAGGCCCTGCTCAGCAATAACAAAAACATTTCTATATTATCAACTCTGTGCATAAGTCCAGAACACAGCCCCATACCAGCTGCTGTGAAGGAAATTAACTCCACCCCAGCTGAAAGCAGCACACACTATTAGGAGTACTTGACTTCTGATCCTTGTCTGGGCTGTAGTCTGGATTTTTTTCCAGTTACATAGAATTTCTTGTAGAAAAGCTCACCTACATTGAAGGTTGGGATGAGGGAGAAGAAGACTGGTGTTCAGCCTTCCAAGACATTCATACACACTTGCTTGGATGCATTCTGAGTTTGTCTTGGTTTTTCAGCGTTAAGACAAAATGGGCTATGGCTTTACACAAGATAAGGTGTAAAGCAAAGACAAAGCATTTACCCCAAATACTTTTGGAGAGGGCAGTGTTTTTCTCGGGGACTGAATTTGCACTTAACAGCAAGTGTCTCAGGCTGTGGTTTTTTTTGTTTGTTGGTTTTCTCTTAGTCATTTTACTGTTTAAAAATGTTCTTACTCAACTTGGCATTATTACAGGATGGCTATATTTTAAACCTGAGGTAGCCTGATCTTCTTTTTTTTTTTGGAAGCGAACTGGCTTACAAGTTTTTTATTGATTGTCATCATTTATTCTTGTACACACAAGTGACTCATTATACCATGCAGTCAGAGTGAGAGCTCATAATGATTTGGCAAGAAAGTGCCTCATCAGCACAGCATTACAGAGTCTCATTGTAAATATGAGCCTTGTAACCTTCAGTGTACATTTGGAACTCAAACAGATGTTGTCATGCATATTTGGAAAGTCATGGCAGTCAGTTGAAGTCCCTGGTGACTGGAAAAAAGGAAACATCACTTCCATATTAAAAAAGGGGAGAAAGAAAGATCCAGAGAACTACAGACTGGTGAGCCTCACCTCTGTGCTTAGGAAGAGCCTCCTAGAAGATGTGCTAACACACATAAAAGACAGGAAGGTAATTCAAGGTAGCCAGCATGCCTTTACTAATGGCAAGTCATGCCTGACCAACTTGGTGGCCTTCTAGGATGGAGTGACAACAAGGGTTGACAAGGGAAGACTGACCAATGTCAACTGGACTTGTGTGAGGCCTTTGTTATGGTCCCACATGACATCCTTATCTCTGGATTGGAGAGATACGAACTTGATGGATGGACTCATTCTTATTTAGTGGATAAGGATGGATGGATGGAGCCAGGGAGTTGTGGTCAGTGTCTCTATGTCCAGGTGGAGGCCAGTGATGAGTGGTGTTCCTCAGGACTCTCATGGGACTGGTGCCCTTCATCAGTGACATGGGCAGTGGGATTGGTGCACCCTCAGCAAGTTTGCAGATAACACAACAGCAGGACAGGATGCCATCCAGGGGGCCTTGGACGAACTTGAGAAGTGGGCCCCTTGTACTATATCAAATTGTACAACTTCTCCATCTCCTACACTTTGCAGGTAATTTTTAGGGTTATTCCTTTTAATGGCAGTTCTATGGATGAATAAATCTTCCCCTGTATCATCTTGTGTTATAAATCCATAGTTGTTTTTCCACAAGCACCTCATGAGATTCAACAAGTCCAAGTGCAAGGTGCTGCACCTGAGTCAGGGCAGTCCCAGACATGAGCACAGACTGGGAGAAGAAGTCATTGAGAGCAGCCCCGTAGAGAAAGACTTGGGGGTTCTTATGGATGAGAAGCTGGACATGAGCCAACAGCGTGCACTCATGGCCCAGAAGGCCCATGGCACCCTGGGCTGCATCAAAAGCAGCGTAGCCAGCAGGTCGAGGGAGGGAGGGTTCTACTTTGCCCTCATGAGACCCCACCAGGAGTGCTGCATCCAGCTCTGGGATCCTCAGCCCCAGAAAAACATGGACTTGTTAGAGCAAGTCCAAAGCAGGACCACAAAGATGGTCAGAGGGCTGGAGCACCTCTCCTATGAAGATGGGCTGAGAGAACTGGAGTTGGTCAGCCTGGAGAAGAGGAGGCTTTGGGGAGGCCTTATTGTGACCTCATGTTGTGACTTTTTATATGGGCAGATAGTGACAGACCAAATGTCAATGGTTTTAGATTGAAAGAGGGCAAATTTAGATTAGATGTTAGGAAGAAATTCTTTACGCAGAGGGTGGTGAGGCACTAGAACAGATTGCCCAGAGAAATTGTGGCTGCCCGATCCTTGGGAGTGTCCAAGGCCAGGTTGGGTGTGGCTCTGAGCAACCTTGTCTAGTAAATGGCATCCCCTGCCCATTGCAGGGGGGTTGGAGCTAGGTCCTTTCCAGCCCAAACCATTCTGTGATTCTGTCATTGCTAAACTGAAATGCCTTGTGCCGTTGTGGGAGGGATGAGGATGTTTGTTTTCTACTGCACAAAACTGTGACGCTACCATTTGTTCGTTCTTTTTCTTACAGCTCTACCTTAACAAAGATGCATGATTCATTTCATAACTTAAGAAAAAACCCTAGTCTTTCTGGGATTTCTTGTCTCTTGGAATTAGGAACACAGCAGAACAGTGCTGACTGAGTTCGATTCAGTTAGTTTTATAAGTACTTGCTCAGCAGCATTTGTCAAATTACATTAAATCAGGTAGAAAAGCGGTCAAATTCCAAATTAAAGAAAGAAAGAGCAATATACAAACAATAGCTGAATAAGGGATAAACCCCTTTCCCTTCTGTCTGTATCCCAACATCGATGGACTCTACAGGGTTTATTTGCCAAAATTAGGCAAATACATACCATAAAAATGTGAAGTCTCCTAAAGGTCACAGGGTAATTGTTTTATCTTTTTTCTTCACAGAGGCTGGAGTTACTCATGCACATTTCAAAAGATTCCATGGGTTTGCTATGCCACAGCTCCCTCAAGTGGTAGAATAATTTTCCATTTGGAATTGCAGCTTTATTTCTGTGACACACTTGTATTCTCTTCAAAAGGTTTTGGGGCTTCTCCCAACTTACGTTCTGTCTGATTTATAACAGAAACAACAGAGTTCAAAGAACAGGAGTCTGAGCAGGGAAGAACTCAGGCTTACTATACTTGGGTTCCCAGTGAACTTCGGCTAGAAAAAACGGCAGTATTACAACTGCGTCGGTAATTTCAAGTTTCTTCTTATAAGAATGCAAAAAACATGTTTTCTACAGTTGTCTAACACAATCATGTTGTGCCTTGATTAGAAAAGATGCTTGATATTCAGACTTGATATGAAATGCAGTGCACTTTTCCCAGTATTAATTAATGAGCTTTGCTTCATTCTTTGAAAGAAACCATGGTAGTAAAACGAACTGTTGGATTACTTTATATGTTCTTTTTAAGTTGAGGAATCTCTGTTTAATTTCTGTTTGCATAAAACAATGGTGTCAAACCTTGGTGATAAATCTGGTCATTACATGATTTATAGGGCAACAAATGTACAAACAACTTTTCATTGTTTTCATCACACTTCCTTTTAATTTGGAAATCAAGATGAAATTTATGCTTGAGTGGTTAGTGTAGTATTTCAGAAGTATGTATTGCTTTTCACCTTGAAGGATTTTAAAACTTTTTGCCAACTAGGTACGCACAACAAAGCCAGGACCATTCCTAGAATATTTCGCTGCAGAAACCTCTCTGATGTCACTGATAATAATAATATAATATAATATAATATAAATAATAATACCTTTATTCAGTGATTTTTTTCTGCTGTTTCTTATGCTTCTCCCAACTACCAGTAAATATCCCTCTCCATTAAAATATTTAATTACTTTTTCTGTTACTTTTACTTAACTTTGCATATTACATTTGAAGGGAGTCAGTCGTACCTCTTTGCTAGAAGTTGTACATTTTGAGACAAGCATTTCCTTAGAAGTGATTGTTTTGACTTAAGTGTGAGGAGTCTATTAGGTGGTTTAATTTCCAAAATTATTTTAAAATAGTTGCCTATAATTTGATGTCCATATTTGTGTTTTCAGTTTGTTTATTTAGCAGCTGCTGAAACATTTACAAACTTGAATTTAATGTTGCATGAACTTGAAAAGTCAGCACATGACTAAGAAAATTTAAAATTTCTGATAATTAAATTTATTGCCATAGTGTAAGAGTCTAAGGTAGAACCTTGCCATGCTGGGGGGCTGTGTAGGATCAAGTAGATAATGATGAGCAAGGACCACTACCATGAAGCAGGTGATACCCACAGACTCAGCATATGGATCTTGCATGTGGATTTCTTACATACAGATCCTCACCCTGCAATATTAGAGAGGAAACTTCCTATGAAGCATAGTCCTCAATGAAATATCAAAATACCTCACCTTTGCCACAGGGTAGAAATATATGCACTGACAAATTATCAGCAGAGTAGTTTGTGTCTGATAATTTCTTTGTGTGTCCATTGTCCTATATGCTAAATACTGAGAGCTCATGAAGTCATCTTGCGTTAGGTAAGTTTTACAGTGTGTGAGCATAATACAACGCATACATAGACACAAGATCTGGAAGAAGCACAACTGATTATAAGGCATAGCAGTCATACTGCATTAACATTTAACTGTCACCAACTCTGCCCTGGATTGCATGAAAAACAGTAAATCAGCAGATAATAATTTTCTAATGTCAACTTCTTGGTATTCTGGAGACAGAGAACTGTTCTTGCTTTGTGAGGGCTCTCCTACGTTACAAAACACTTCTTTTTGTTCACAGCCTCCGTGTGTTCCTGTAGCAGAACAGAGGAGTGGATGCACTTACATGGGCTTTTTAGTATGATGATGCATAGGGTTCAACTTAAGTATGTGAAAACTGCATCCTGGTTCTCTGATTTTGAAACTTCTTGAGTAATAACATCAAGTTTCTGTAATTGCCATTATTGAGGTTTTGTAGGACTTCAAAACGTAAGACAGGAGTGTTTAAATACAGCTTAAGGGAATGCTGAGAATGTTCACTGTGCAGGGTGGGTTGGTTCTGTTTGTATAGAAAAATGTCTTACCCTCTCTGCCTTTTGATTTTGTGGAACTCTGAGGTCCTACCTAAAGTTGGAACTTGTTTCTGTCCTGCAAAAGACAAGTTAGCTGGTGGTGGTCATAGAAACAACAGAGTGTGCAAATTATACAGCTGTATCTCTTGTCCCTCCTCTGCCCCTGTTCTCAGGAGTTTTCATCATGGAAACAGTGATGCTGCAAGAAACCTGCTTGTGATTCCTTTCCCATATGGACATGTGTAGCTAGCCTTGTCTCTGTCAGGCAGATGAGTTTTTCTGGAGTAGAATCAGGATGTATGCAATTTCAGACAAAACACTGATTTTGTGCGTAAACTAAGACTAACTGTAGAAAAGAGGAACACAATACTTACAAGACACCATTCATTTCTGCATTCTACATTTAATTCTCCTTTTTAGCAGAAAAATAATAGTAGGAGTAGAAACATTTTTTTGTATGCAAATTGGCAATAACAATGCACTGAGCATTTTTTGATCAAAGGACTTGATGAAAAGGAATCAAAAGGAAATACTATTGAAACCATGAGATTCTGCATTCTGAAGACCCCCTTTGATTTTCCTTTATGCGTCAGAGTATATGGGAGCATGCTTTACTAATGCTACAGCTGCAAGAAAATACAGAGGGATCTGTCTTTAACCTTCAAGAATTTTCAAAATTTGTAGATATCAGTGTTTTGAAACTGTTTTGCTGGTGTCACTGGTTTTGAGCTGCCCCGTCTTGATAATCCATCTGTAATATGATGCCAGAGCTAGTGAGGGAAAGGGCAGCAATAGGACCTCAGGTAAAAGTCACTACTCTGACTTGCATCTCTGATAGCTCTAAGGAGAAACTTTTGAAAGAGATGCAGCATGATGTCTTGTACAGCAAGTGAAAAGTTGAGGGTCATGTATGAACCAGGATGGTGTTTCAGGCTTCTGTACACCATTTCAAGAAAATGGTGGCAAACTCAGTGATATATACAAATAAAATAGAGTAAAATAGCATAAAATGAAAAGAAGACCTTGTGTGAATATACAGAAGATGAATTAATGTCATAACTGCAGGAAAGGTGATGATCTTTCTTTTGTTTTCAGGTTTAAAAATGTCTGACCTGGAAAATATTGTACGCAGAACCCACAGTATTGAAAAACTACTGTCTGAGAACAATTTGCAAGATATTGAGGATCATCTTAAAGAACTTGAAGATGTTGACATGACTGTAGAATATCTTCAGGGGACAGATGTTACCAAGGCTGTATACAGAGTACTCAAGAGCTGCCCTTCAGAAGGGTTGAAAAAGAAAGCAAAGCAGTTATTATCAAGATGGAAAACACTTTACAAGAATAACTCTGCTCAGTCAATGCAACTTAAAAAGTCCGTTTCTGTGTATGTGAAAGAGGAAATGGAGCATCTTGGTGTAGTTCCTAGAGAGCAGTTGCTGTCTGAAGGACCATGTCAGCAGGAGGCATTAGATGGTACTAGTTCCAACATTTTGGTCCCATCACAAACTGTTAAAAATGCGGTATGTAACAATGCAGAAGGCAGTATGAATCAGCATTCTTCTTTTGAGGAGCAACACACTGTTCATGAAGATTCTAAATCTGTTGTTAGCAAAGCAAGTCTGCAGCAGCATCCAATGAGAGCTCTGAGGTGTAAATGTGTGGATCTTCTTTATAAAGCTTTGATTGGTTCTGCCAAAGATGAAGAAGAAACTGTTAAATGGCTAGAGTTAGCTAAAGACATTGAAGAACATATTTTTGTTCTTCATGCTAAAAATGATAAAAAGTACAAAAATTGCATTAGAAGTAAAATCTCTAACCTTAAGAACCCTAAAAGTTGCCACTTAAAACATAACCTTTTTTCAGGGACTTTGAGCCCAAAGGCTTTTGCTGAGATGACAGTGATGGAAATGGCCAGCGATGAACTGAAACAGCTCAGGGCTCTGTACACAAAATCATCTGTTCAGGAACATCAGCTTCCGCAAGTTATTAATGGCACACAGACAAATAAAATAAAATGCAGACGCTGTGAAAAATTTGATTGCACTGTAACTATGATTGCCAGAGGAACTCTCTTTCTTCCAGCTTGGGTGAGAAACACAAACCCAGATGAACAAATGTTGACTTACGTTATTTGTAATGAATGTGGAGAACAGTGGTATCACAGCAGATGGATTTGTTTGTAATGCTATCTCTCTTTAATAAGGGATTTGGTAACGTGTATGAGAACGTACCTCTGTTGAAACTCTGTAATTTTAAATTCTGCACTGATATTATGTGAGTGCTGCCACTAAAAACCTCAAAATCAATTTTTAAAAAAACTGCTATTGTATTTTTAAAGATGACTTGAATTAATCTTACGTGTTTTTAAGTAATCTAAATAGGTAAAGAAATAAAATGGTAAAGAGGAAAAAATGGTTACACTGTATCTGAGTGGAATATTTGCTAGTTAATCCATTAAAAATATTCTAAGTGCTGCAGTTTTTTCCTGAAGGGACTAGATACTTGGAAATTTTTTTTTATCTTCAGGAGGAGTTCTTTCACAGAACATAAGTTTAATTTACAGTAAACAAACTGTTTCCAGAACTGTAGTTCACATACTTGTGTGCATTGCAGAATGTTCAGCATGGATTCACTCCTTAATTAAATCACTATTTGCAAGCAAGTGTTAGATTATTAAGTTGGTTTGAGAGGTGATTTCTAACAGGGAAAAAGAAACAAAAAGAGCATTAAAGGGGGAGAAAGCAGCTAGCAAATTAAAGCAAGAATTACATTATGCTTTAGTTTTATTTTAGCTCCTGGAAGGAAAACAGGAGCTGTGACAGTCTATCAGTATGCGGGCCAGATTTATAATATAAGATGGTATGGCCTGCTACTGCAAAGAAATTAATGCAGGATCAGATAATGGATTGTTTCAGAAAATGATGTAAATATATTATTTATGTTTATTTAATAAAATTAATAGGAGTTAATAACTTTCTGAGTGAATATCGTCTCTGGAACTGGGACATCTGTCCTGAACTGAGAAAATTAATGTTTTTGTATAGTGCTGGTTACCCACAAACAATGAATAGAAGGAAATCCAATAGCAGAATTTTTTATACATATTTTTGTTCCAGAGTCAACAGGATTCTCGCTGATTTTTTACAAGAAGTATTTATTTTTTAAAAAAAAAAATTAATTCTTCTCACTGTGAGAGAAGTATCTTTTACGTATCTTTTACGAATGTGCAACAGGCATTTTGCACTTCAACGTTAAAATGTATCAGCAGAGCAGAGAAACCTGCGGAGTATTTGCTGGAGGAATTGAGGACAGTTGTGCACCCATCTGACTATGACACAGCTGAGGCTGGTCGGCTCCTCTGGGCTGAGCTGCATGACCTCTTAGAGAAAGGAGTTGGGGGCATGAAATGAGAAAATAGCTGAACTAAAAGCCAGCTAGGACTGAAAGACAGGCCTTTATCTGTATATGGGGAAAATTACATGTAACCTGATGTTGCAAAGAGACACTTAACCTGTTCTACTGAAAAAAAGAAGAAAAATCTTTCCATTCTGTGAAGTGTTAACAGTTAACTTTCAGCGACATTACTTAGATTTTTATCATGTAAAAAAGTGTGTTTTAGGGGAATTGCACTGATGTAAAATACACATTAAAGCTTTAGGCCAGACCCCCAATGTTCAACTGTGTAACCAAGGAGTTGCTATCTGGCCTTCCTTCCCAGCCCTTACTTGTGTGCTGAAATTGATGCTTACAAGTAGTCCTGCTTAAGTGGGAGGACTTTTGTGTACAGTATTATTGTTAGCTTTCAATGAAACTACAGGAAAGCAAACACTCCTGTGTTAGTGGATCACAGTAAGCACAGGATTGTGTGCAGTCATTTTGAAGGTCATGGTCCTGTTGAGGAGAGTTTTATGCCAGCACTGTGCTGTGTCAGAACACCATGTAGCAGAAGACATTATTTTAGCTGTGAACAGCTTATAAATAATTTCTGCATGCAGTTCGTTTTGAAGCCATTCCAGTAATGTAGAGCTCATCCAAGTTTTATCTTGGCAAAGGGAAATGTAAAAAGGCATGGAGGGTGTTTTTGACAGAATATATTTCAAGGGTAAAATTTGTATCTGTAACACTGACTACATTTGTGACATAATATATAACATCATTTTCTTTTGAATTGCCCATCACTAATATGTAACTGTGCAGGCTTAAAATATTTGACTGGCTAAGTTTATATGCTTTGTCTCAGCTAACTTGCAACTACATAGTGTGTACAGCAGCAGGAGGGTGTAGATCACTGAAGTACAGGAAGTATAGAGTCCAGAAACAAAAGAAACGCTTTGAAAAGTGAGATTCTTTTATATTGTTGAAGTCTCTTTTTTTTTTTCAGTTCATTCCAGGTGAGAAAAATATCTCTTTTTTAAGCAGAGACAATTCATTTGGGTATGATGTTTAGCATGTCCAGGCAGCTACTCCTACAAGGACCGTGACATTAGAGGTGATCCCCACAAACACAGGAGAAATGTAAGCTGAACAAGGCTAAAGTCTGTATTTGTCTCCACAGGGTTTTCCAGAGATTCTATAAATTCAACTGCTTCTTGAATCCTGTGATTTAACAGCAGCAATAAGGCCTTAAACATAAATTGCGCTCAAAGATCAAGCAGCCTGTAGCTGCAGAACTTGTGATACATATCTTAAGAAGATGAGAGCTAAATTAACAATGAATTTTACACAATTTTCAATGTAAAAACAAAGATACTATTCTATATCTGAAGTGCTCTATTAATTGTACTCAATGTTGCTCCCTTAACACCAGTAACAAAACTTCTGGTTCCTAGAGATCCACTGCCAGATCCACTTCTGTTCTGTTGAGTGCCTTTTCTATCTCTGTCATACCCCTCTTACTGTGCACTTTTTAGGGAGGTACTCAGCTGCCATTTGTTGTTTATAACTCTTTCTTCTTTTCAAAACCAAAAGTAAATTTGTGCTGTTTATTTTTCATTTAAAGTGTATTCGTTTCTGTCTGTTGTGCTATGTATGTTTGCTACTAAAGCAAAGAACTGCAACTCTTTAAACAAAAAACACCTTTTTTGTGCCAAGAAAGAAAGTTAGCTGGTAACAGGCTGTGATTAAGGAGCAAATATGTCGAATTACAGTCCTTCAGGGAATCTTCAGGATGTAATGGCCCAATTCACTGACTGCCTGGAAGATAAGGAAAGAAACAAGAGTACTTTGATAATTTCTTGGATTTGCTTGGGAGTTGGCTTGTTGCATTCTGGTATTAACAGAGCCATGAAGGCAGATGACTTCATATCCCCTCATTTTGTGCTGCTGTAATTCAGCCAAGAGGTGACAAAGTCATGTTTTACTGAGGCCATGTCCTCACTTGCCAGGATGGAACATAGTCTCCTTGCCAACTACAGATGGTAAAAAGTATTATTCACAAACTCTTATTATAAGAGAGCTTTGCTGATACAGACCTTCCCCTACACACACACAAAAAAGTTGTCCATTATTTTCCATTGGATGTTTTTTGTGCTGTTCACTCTGATGTGACATAACACCACTTCATGAATACACCTCTGTGAACAAAATCCTTAAGGTGCAAAGTCAGCTTTCAGATGAAGGCGTGTGTGATGGAGCAGCAAGGGTGGGTTACTGTGCAGGGGGAGGCGAGCCAGGAGTGGATGGTGAGTGTCAAGGCATATAGGGACAGTGGCTTCAGTTAAAAGGGTCACTGTCCAGCAGCACCCAAACAAGAGCAAGGCAGGTCCGGTGACAATAATCTGCCAAAACTCCAGTGAGAAGCAGGCAAGTCTGGGGAGGTGCTGTCGGATGGAGATTTGGTGCACAAGGTGGGGTGCAGGAACAGGATCACCAGGCTTGTACAGTGTCTGAGCTGAAATGGGGCTATTGCTGGCAGTGGGAAGCTGAAGCAGCTGCCCCCAGCAGCACTGCCCCAGCCCTGCTGCCGTCCACTGGGATGGTCAGGCAGCAGCCTCGGGTGGGGGCAGCCCCACAGCAGCCACCACTGGGACCCTCCCTGCCTGTCTGCAGAATTTAAACGGGAGTGATTTTGGTGCACATGTTTTAAACTGCATCCTAGCTGGGCATGTTCCTCTGTCTGACCTCAGAACTGGCAGGTGTACTTCATGTGACCAGCCCTCAGTGGCATTATTTGTTCTAAATTTGTATTGTTCTATAGCACTGTTGGGTTTGTTACATACACGGTATGTAACAGTGGACACAGAGAAAAGGGCCTTCAGTTCCTGATCCTCAAGCACTCATGCATGTGTATTAACCATGAGAGCAACCCTATGATGCTCCATTATGCCTATGAAATCATAAGCATAGTAGCCATGGTTACACCATAGTTCTTTTCTATTTTCTTATATGTTCCCATGTTAAAGAAATAAAAATACATCTTATCTGAGAAATTCAAGAATTTTGTTTCTAAATAGAACTTGAATAAATTTCGAGGTACCTGGACAAGCTGAAGAAGTGGGTCCAAGTGGATCCTCATGAGGATCAATGAGGCCAAGTGCAAGATGCTGCACCTGGGTCAGTGCAACACCTGGTATCAATACAGGCTGGGAGTTGAATGGATTGAGAACAGCTCTGAGGAGAAGGACTTGGAGGTGCTGGTGGATCAGAGGCTGGATATGAGCCAGCAATGTGAACTTGCAGCCCAGAAAGAATCAAAAGCAGCATGGGCAGCAGGTTGAGGGAGGTGATTCTGTTCCTCTACTTGGCTGTCGTGAGACGCCACCTGCAGTGCTGCATCCAGCTCTGGGGTGTCCAGCACAGGAAGGACATTGACCTGTTGGAGCAGGTCCAACAGGAGGCCACCAAGATGATCAGAGGGCTAGAGCATCTCTCCTATGGGGAAAGAATGAGACAGCTAGGGTGGTTCAGCCTGGAGAAGACTGTGAAAACCTCATTGAAGCCTTCCAGGACCTAAAAAGGAGCTTATATGAAAGATGGGGACAGACTTTTTAACAGGGCCTGTTCCAGTAGGATGAGAAAGGAGCATAGATCCAGACTGGACAGACTGACTACATTCAAGCTAGGAATACGTTTTTTCACAAGAGTGATGAAACATTGTAACAGGTTGCCCAGATTGATGGTGGCAGGGCTCTGAGCAATCTATCTAGTTGAAGATGTCCCTGCTCATTGCAGGGTGATTGGACTAGATGATGTTTAAAGGTCCCTTCCAAGCCAAACTATCCTGTAAGTCTAAATTTCCTCACATGTATCCAATGTGTTTCAAAACAAAATCCAGTGTTTTTTCAAAACAAAAACATGATAGCTTCTCCCCAAAAGGTATTAAGTTCAAAGTAGAGTAATTATTTCCTCCACTTCTTAAATGCAGCTTTTTCTTCTTTATAGGTCATAAAATAATGCCATAACTGATCAGAACTTATATACCTTAGCATTACCATAATTTAAAATCCACTTTCCTACCTCTCCAGCACTTACTTGTGTTTTATTCTAGAACTGGATGAAAGCAGATTCCAGGAAAAAAGTGCTTAAGAATTTTCCAAGTCCAGATTTGTTAGATAAAAATGGGTCTGGTATCATCACATTTGCCTCTAGCATGGCCTGCCTCTTAACAATCCTGTTCCTGTCAGTAGGAGACATCTGCTTTTGTTGATACTGAGATCTTGTTTTCCATTCCTTGGGCCATGTTGATGTCTGATCCAAACAAGACAACTCTACAAGTGGCAATTCCAGTCTGATTGCATCTGCCTTATGATCAGAAGCATGTGATGACTGCTTGAGCAAATGGGTGTACTTATGTCTGTCATCACCTATCCCTCTTGATGATGTGGGAACCTCTTTAATTTGTTTTCTTCATTTCAATTATATTTTGCCCTTGTGGGGAGGTTGTAAGAGCACAGAAAATACTCTTATCACTATTTCCTTTAGCTTTTTTCCCTGTGATCTTATTTAAACAGTCAAGTTGGTGTTATTCTGAGTTACTACAGAAAAAAAAAAGTGCCTGGCTACTTTTTTAAAATAACGTGCTTTGTATTTTGATGAATTTCTGCATTGACACAAGCACAATTTTAAATGTTTCTACTTAAAAAGCGAAGCTGCCTTACAACTGTGAGTTTGCATACCTGGGCCCTTAGAGGGGAGCACAATGAGACTACTGCCTTTGATAAATAACTGACCGGCAAATACTTGATAAAGGCATTTTCAGGCTTAATAATGCAGGGCATTCTAGAGCAAGTAAAAGTGTTATCTTTTCCAGTGAACGCTCTTAAGACAGCGCACGATAGTGATCGATGAAAGGTATGGCTCTCACTGGGGCTTTCTGTGCCCTGTCCTGGCTGGGGGCACAGCCGTTCCCGTTGCCCGCTGTTCCCCCGTTCCCGTGGTTCCCGTTGTTCCCGTTCCCGCTGTTCCCCCGTTCCCGTGGTTCCCGTTGTTCCCATTCCCGCTGTTCCCCCTGTTCCCGTGGTTCCCGTTGCCCGCTGTTGCCCCTGTTCCCCGCTGTTGCCCCCTGTTCCCGCTGTTGCCCCCTGTTCCCGCTGTCGCCCCCTGTTCCCGCTGTCGCCCCCTGTTCCCCGCTGT
>NW_008236965.1:7345992-7351207 GCF_000691975.1 Corvus brachyrhynchos | reverse complement strand
GCTCCTTTGGGAAGCGGCTCTAGCCGGTGCATGGCCGGTCGCCGACCCCGCAGCGCTTCCTCGCCACTGAGAGAGATCGCTGGTCTGTCAGGGTGAAACTCGGCTTAGTACTTGTGTCCTCAACACGTTTCACATTGGGAAAAGAAGAAATATTAAAACTCCTTTTATCTCCTTTTTCTCGTTACTGTGTGCTTGGAGCGGGCTGCCCAGGGAGGTGGTGGAGTCACCGTCCCTTGGAGGTGTCTGAGGAAGGGCTGGACGTGGCACTCAGTGCCGTGGGCTGGTCGGCAGGGTGGTGTTTGGCCATAGGTTGGTCTCGGTGATCTCAGAGGTCTTTTCCAACCTGCTGGGTTCTGTGCTGGAGAGGGGCCGCCTGCTCAGGGCGCCCTTTGGTTTCACTTCTTCTTTTTTGCAGCAGTGACTCGGCTCAGCCCCTCCGCAGGGCCGGGGGAGTTCCCAGTGGCGGCAGGTGGCTCTGCGGGCTCATGTGTGGTAATGGCTGGGGAGGGAAGGATGGGGATGGGCCAGGACTGGGAATCGCTTATGTCTGGGTGGTTAATGGGCTGCTCTCGGTGTAAGTAATTCCGTGTTACATATAACTTGTATAAAGCAATTGAGTGGATAACAGAAGAGGGCAAGAAAACTAGTTTTAAAAGCCTCCATTAGTGGCCTTTATAGTAAGGTTACATATAACTACATACATAGCATTTAAGTTTTATTAGCTTGGGTGGAACAGTCAAGTAGGGACCTTCTTGGCTAAGTTTTGTTCAGGAATTAAAATGCTTGTTTGCAGATAGCTGTCATGCAGCCTTCCATCTTACGTGTTGTTTTCCTTCTTGTCCACAATAATTTACAGCTATACTAAATAAGCATGTGGGTTTTATTTGTCTTTACTTTTAAAGTGTTGTGCAACACTGAAGTTGTCAGTGCTCGCTTTTTTTAGAGCAGGGGTGGCTGTGTGTGACTAGGTTTTTTTGGTTTTTTAAAAGTGTTTTTCCATGACTTTTTAGTAGCATAGAAGGTGACAGGCTGTAATGGCAGACTGGAGGGAGAGCAGACATACCCAAAATAAATCCGAAACGTTTTTTTCTTAGTACTTTTATTTTCAGAGAAATCTAACCTAAGGATGGTACAGCTATAACTGTGTTTCATACCAACATCAAATTTATAATTAACTGTTACTTTTCTCTGTCTTCATTCAGGTTGTATGCCTTTACTGTCTCAATACATAAAGTTAAAAAGCGACAGTGTGTATTTAAAAAAAAGAAAAAAGATCTAGCAGTGGTTAGCTTTTGAGTGCTCAAACACCATCAGTTTCCTTAAATCAAAAATATGTGGAAAAAAAGAATTGCAGAGGGTCAAATAAGATATTTAGACTTCAAGCTTTGTTCTATTTTGTGTCAATTTCGTAGTAAATCCTGGGAAACAGATCTTCCAGCTCCTTAGGATTGGAATTTTACATAAATGTTTCACAATGAATAAAAACTTCCGGGCAAAAAGGCTTGTAAGAAGTCCTTAGGGTTTGTTAGGTTATTTGTTGTTTTTTTTTTTTTGAATAGTGTTCATTCTCTTGTGTGTTTTGTTTTCGTTTTCAATCTCTGCAGAGCAGGCAGTGTGTTGGCCTGGTACAGTGTAACCCACTTAATGCCCTAGGGATGGGGCTTTCGTCACAGTTATACTGGGAAGAATATGAATGTACAAGGTAGCCTTGTACCAATAGAAGCTGCTATTACTAAGATTCCCTGAAGGAAAGGGGAAACTAATGCAAGGGAGAAAGATGAGCACATTTGAGCAGAAATAATTGCTGGATAGGTTATTGAGAGAGTGGAGGCAGTAACAGAGAAGTAGGTTGCAAGGAGAATGTCAAATAGCTCAGGCATTGTTAGCAGTCTTGGACCAGGAGCAGCAGCACCGAAGGGTGTTTTGAAGTTGGCTAAAAGTAACAGAATATTTAAGTTGGAAGATGCTTAACTGTGAACTGCTGAGAAACGTAAATTCTGATGAAATCCGAATAAATAAGTTTGCTCATTCTACTTGAACTTGTGGAATGAGGCTGGAAGTGAAGGTTAGGCTTCTACAAGATTAAACTGGCAGAGATACTAATGTAGGTATTTCTCCTGACATTTTCTGATTGACTTTGTGTCTAGCTAGAAGTTAGAATAAATGAAGTGATTCTGGCAGTAGGTACTGGAATGATTCCATGATCCAAGGGTTATGTGAACTTCAGGATTCCTTCCCTTGGCCACTGGTTCTTTCATAGTCCTGAGTCATGCCAAGCAACTGTTTGAACTAGAATCCTGAGCTTCATAGGAGTTAAAAACAACCTTACAAAGAAATTGCCAAATACAACTTTTTTGGTATCCAGATGAGTGCTAACAGCTGAATGACAGTTCATTTTGGGTTGGGCTCATATGAGAAATTACAAGTAAATTCTAGTGATATTATGGTGTTAGATCAAGCATATCTAGGCTGCTTACAACTAGAGGCAATTTTAGTCTGTGTTTTCTTCTGGATAGATGTTCAATAATCTGCTGACAGGTTATCTTCGTAGTACAGTGGTGAAATCACAGATACAGGAAGGAAGACTTGCAAGGAGATTAGGACTTTGGTAGGTTGAGCTGTATGATTGAAGGGCTTCCAGGCAGCTGATAAGTGGCTGTCAGTAAAGGGGTGTTCCTGATCCACAGTTCTTACGTCAATGCCCCGTGGAGGGGAGGGTCAGTTTGGAGGCTGACTAATGTCACTGCTTGTAACATATCCAAAAGTACAAAACCTGTAGCATCTTGACTTCATATCTGGATGTTTTCGTTTGAATTGAGAAAAAAGTATTTCAAAGTCAAAAGGCTTGTGGCTTCTTATGCACTAAAAAAAAAAATTGTGCCACTTAATTGATCAGGGTGTAAACCACTACCTCCTAAATATAAGAACAAGGATTGGCTAAGGGGAGAAAAGTGAGAAAATGTGCTTCTGTCCTTTCTTTTCAGATTTTTGGAAACTTGCAGATCTGCTATAGACAACAAGTTTAACCACTGTAGTGATTGAGGGCTGAGAAATGTAAAAACTCCACAAACAGTAAGTGTTAAAAATTATGTAGTTTTGGATTCTGCTCTTTCTGCTGCAACTCTGGTAGTTCTTGGGACTTCTTCTCAGACATTTCACAGAGAAGCAATTAATGTCATTCTTTGATGGGCCACTGTAACTAACAAACTATGTTTTCTATGCTTGCCTGGCAATTATTGTCAAATGCTTTGTTTGTGTGAAAAAAACCCACTACTAATGAGGGAGGGAGTTTACATTTCTATTGAAAGGCAAGTGTTTTTTTCAGTCAAAATACTTGCAGTGGTGTGCCTTTTTAAACTTTTAATCTGATACCAGTGGTTTAACAAAATACGGTGGCTTAGCAAATAAAATTGTTAATAAGCTTCAAAACTGAAATGGATGTGCTGTATATGTGTAAATTTGAGGATAGGAAGTTATGAAACATGGTCAGTGTTATGCTAGTTGTAGAACTGCTAATTCTGCTTGTCCATAACTTCGAGTGTGTTTTCTTAAAGACGGCCCCTTTTTTCAGTAAGTCTTGGCTGATAGCACATGAGGTTGTAAGCATACATGACTAGTTGGAACAAACTTGAGTCTGTCTTACCTTTAACAGCTTCAGTTAAAGGACAGTGTAGCACATAGCCTCAAGAAAACCTTTAGGTTTAGTCTTGGTTTCATATAGGAGGTGGCTCATCAGTGAGCATTGAATGACAGTGATAACTGAAACAAATTTTCTCACCTGTTTCCAAGTCAGGAAGTAAACACAAGTGGAGAAGCAACTGTCTGGAAATTAGAAGTGTCCCTTACACCTGTTTCCTCAAAAATGCTGAGGCAGTTCAGTGGTGGTATTGCAATAGATCCAGGTTTTGGTGCCCTATTAGAAAAAGGGGAGCGGAGGTGAGATTTCAGTTGCTATGTGTGTTTTTTTGTTTGGGTTTTTAATGGTGTGCTGCAGTGGCTGGTATCACTGTGGTAAAAATGAAACTGTAAATAGGTCCAATGAACTGGATTTTGTAATGCAAACTGATTTTTCTGAGGTTGCTTAGCCTTCTGTCTTTCGTTGTGACAGCAAATATTTGGACTGATAATGGAAATATTTGACTTGCGATTCATTTCAGTGTTTAAAAGGGACATCCTGAAAGGCAAAAATTAATTTACTTTTTTGTATTACGGTATATGGTCATGCTAGAAATTACATTAGTAGAAAATGTTCCCCGCTTTTAACAGGAATACCGAAGTCAGTGATTTAAGCACTGTAATCCTTCTAAGTTAGTGGAAGCAATTCAGAAATGGTTATCAAAATGAAGCAGGGTGGGGCTGCTTTTTATTTATTTGCTCTGACTCTCTTTGAATATTGAAATGATTGAAGAACATGAGGGAAAATTACTCTTGTTGCAGACTCTTTGTCTATTAGGTTGAGAATACTTTTACATTAAGTAGTTGTGTAGCTCACTAAGAAATAACTGGAACAAATAATTACCTGTAATTCTATACTGTGTTGCAATTCCCGATGTTGGGTAAAACAATCAGATGCACATTAGAAATTAAGCTTTTGTTTTGTTTTCAGATGATGAATGATGATTGAACAATTGAGGTAAAAAATGTTCAGAAACATCATACTGTATGTAAACCATCCCTTCCAAAAATACTGTCAAAAGCACATTATACAGATAAATTATGTAATAGGAGTAATAATATTAATTCTTGTAGTGTTGTAAGTATTTTATCGTTGTTTTATTTGTTGGAAAAAACTTAATTCTAGCCTAGCATGACAGCTTCTGCTGTGGAAACTTAATGTCCTGAAAAGCAACGTTGCCTGCAACATCACAGAAGACTCTGTAGCTTTTGTGTTAAAGGACACAAATGGTTTGTGGTTGGTCTGTAATTGTCTGCCTAGTAAAACTAATTTTATGATCATCAGTCTTAGACCTTACTGGAGTGGCCCACATAGTTGAAATTGTGCAAATTAACTTTGCAGGTTCTAGATGCATGATGTACTAGCTACTGTTAACACTTTCCTTACATGTATTTTGTTTAAAATGTGGCTTTGTGGACAATTTCATGATAACTGCCATCGATAAAAATGCAGAAGCTAAAGAAACCAGTGCATAGTACCAGTCAGAACTACTTAAGCCAGTTATTTATTCACACTGTGTCTTTTAGGGAACTTCTGATT
>NW_008236965.1:7333946-7345933 GCF_000691975.1 Corvus brachyrhynchos | reverse complement strand
GTACCCTCTGTTCCCACGAAAGCATTATTTATTAAGAAGCAGCTCCTATCTAATGGTGTAGAAACAGGAGGCATAAATGAATATGCTGGACCATTTTCAGGAGTTAAGCATAAACCTGTAACTCTTATGCAAGTAGTCCAGTGACTCTAAGGCTTTTCACATGCATTAAAATGTATGTGTTCATAACCTGAGCCATAGCTGTTACCCTGTAGCTCTCTGAAGGGTAAATGAACAATCTGCTCGTCGCTTCTAAGCAGCTTTAACGTCATCATACAAACCTGTCGAGAATTAAGGCTTCATAAACGTTGTTAATTACACAGTATAAATTAATTAAATTACTTGCTCTGAACAAGTTTTTAATGGATGCAGTCAGTTCCTTGTGTTTTGAAGTTTTTTTTGTGTTGAGGCTTCAAACTACTCCTGTCTTACTGTAGATTATGTCTAGCAAATAAATATTCAAAGATGGAAAGTCACTGATAAAAAAAATTCCTGAAATTTCTCACTCCTACTGTAGGCCTTGATTGTAAGGCAGCAGAGAGTCATATGACTCTCACACCAGCTTGTATCAGGTACTAATTCTACCGGCACACTGTGGGTGATGTATATGCCAGTAATGCTAATTACTACTAGCAAGACCGCATTCCTTCCTTCAAAGAAAGAGACGGACTGGGCAACTTATGACCCATTTCCATTTTAAATAGATGCTATTTTCAGAGAAGCCTGTTGGGGTGAAGCCTTTGAACTCTTTTACTATCAGGCAGGTTTAGGAAAAGTTCTCCTCATACAGAAACTTCAGTTTGTTAAACAAACTGTTTTTTGTTTGTAACAAACTATGTTTGTTAAAATTAAACTTTAGCCCCAAGCAACTAAAACACCATTTTACAGTATTAGATGACACTACAGTTGTGAGGGCAAAGGTTGGGTACACAGCACTAATGAACAAACCACTTTAGTGCTAAAGGGTTGGGTTTTTTTAAAATTTCTTTATAAGTCTGACAGTTAAAAAGCCTTCTTTGGTGTCACTAATTTGCCATCCCCATGCTGGCAGCCAGACTATTCACTAGCACTTCCAGACTTTTTGACAGTTTTACTATGGGAAGTTGACACCTCCTAACTGAACTGTCACTGTAGGCTTGGCCTAGGTATCTGGCATTTTGAGTATCATTGAAGTAGCAACTGCTTATTTGCTTTTGGGGTAGTTAATAGTATTCCATTCATCAATGCTGTTCTGAAAGGAGGAAACTATGAACTATTGAATGCTTGTCTAAATAAAATTACAGCATTTGTTCTGTAGATAACTGTGTTGCTAGTGCATTGGTTTAAAAAATAACTTTGGTAATAAAATACAGCACTGAAGTGACTAGTTCAAGGCACATGCTCTATAAAATTCTCTCACTCCACTTTTTTCCATAAACCTTTTCTCAGTGAACGTAAATGAATAATTTGCCTTCTGAATGTAATGTGATACCCCTTCAAGCACAAAGTGGGGGTGGTTTGAAGGGTTTGGGGGTTTTAAAGGGTTTTAAGTGACAGACCAGTAATTTATACAGCATACTGCTTAGATGCAGACTGCAGTCTGTGAAGAGACACCTCTTAAATGTGGTATTCTTGAGCGGGTATTCTTACTGGAGTGTATCTACAGTTCACCTATTTAGTGGAGTCCTGGTTTTGTACATGAAACTTGATGTTGGTGGACTTGAAAACACATTCTAGATATTTATGTGTGCAAAATTTGCTGCTCACAACTATTTTCCTTTTTAATGATTTCCTTAATCTTTACAGGTCTAGGAAACCAGGAGGATCTTTTCCCGTAACAATGGCAACAAAATCATCGCTCCTTAAAGTAATACTGCTAGGAGATGGTGGAGTTGGGAAGAGTTCCCTCATGAACAGATATGTCACCAACAAGTTTGATGCACAGCTGTTTCATACAATAGGTGTGGAATTCTTAAATAAAGAGTTGGAAGTTGATGGACATTTTGTTACAATGCAGATATGGGACACAGCAGGTCAGGAACGGTTTAGGAGCTTGCGGACTCCTTTCTATAGAGGTTCTGACTGTTGCCTGCTAACTTTCAGTGTGGATGACTCTCAAAGCTTCCAAAACTTAAGCAACTGGAAGAAAGAATTCATTTATTATGCAGATGTCAAGGAGCCTGAAAGTTTTCCATTTGTGATACTGGGTAACAAAGTTGATATTGATGAAAGGCAAGTATCTACAGAAGAAGCCCAAGACTGGTGCAGGAATAATGGCAACCATCCCTATTTTGAAACCAGTGCAAAAGATGCTACTAATGTTGCAGCAGCCTTTGAAGAAGCTGTTAGAAGAGTTCTAGCCTCTGAAGATAGATCAGATCACTTTATTCAAACAGATACAGTAAACCTTCATCGGAAACCAAAACCCAGTTCATCTTGTTGTTGACTTAAATTTCTTTTTGCCAAATTACGCTCTATAAAAGAATGGGGAAGGTGTAGTAGATAAAATAACAAATGGGTTTCACTCCAATATTAAAATCTTAATATTCTGCTGCTTTCATGGGGGAGAAAAAGAAAAATGTCCATTCATGGGTGACCCGTTATTGAATTAGTGATGCTTTCTGTTTAGGAAGATGTCAAGTAAAAAAATAATGTAAGAATGTAATTTGCCAAGTTTATTCAAATGATAAATACTTTGAATATAATTAAAACTTGAAAGTTCTAGAAGCACTACTTTGGAGAAGCTGTTCTGGAATTCAGGCACCAGTTTCTTAACAATGCTAGATATTAAACTTCAGTCTCACTACATTCCTTTTGCTGTGAGTGGTACTTCATCTCTAATGTGGTTATTATAAGTTAATATTTACCTCCAGGTCTTCTAATTGCCTAATGTTGCTGTAATTTGTGTAGGTTTATAAGTAGGAAATAAATTTCCTACATATTTAATGTCCATTTTTTCCCATCTACTATTCTAATGCTGCACTAATTTTTCCAGCGGTTTAATGCAAAATACTGATAATTTTTAAAATTAATGTATGTCTTTGCCTTAAGTCCATTCTAGCATGTTTCTGATCAATAAGGTGAAAAATCTGAGTAACTGAAGTATAACCGCTTTTTGAAAAAGAAATGCTTTATTCAGTCAGCTTTAATAGCACTTGAAAGGATCCACATTACAACAGTTTTGTAGGAAAACTCCTAGTCTACAGCCTTAGAAGTTCCAAACTTCTTGTTCCTGTTAACCTGAGCTATGAATGTGTTTACCAGTAATATCTGCACTGTGATATTAAGGATTGGCAATACGTAGAGAACTCAGGAAGCTCTTGACTTACAGTAGATTTTGACAGCTTTCAGCCCTAATACAGGTATATAACTATAGATAGTGTTTGAGCTGAATTTGATCCTTATTTAAATTGCTATTTTAGGATATGGACTTGTACATTTAAGATAATGTCTTTTATATTACTGAATTCATTTCATAATGATGAACAGGAACAAACTCTCTATTTAATGGACAGTCTTTTTTGCAGTCATGCAGACAAAACTACAGGTGTATTTGAGGTTTCAGGTGCAGTTTAAGTGGTAGAATACTTGTATGAGAGAAATTGTTCAGTATTTGCTCTCAGAGTAACCACTGTCCTTGCAATTGCAAAATTGCTAGTGCACTGTTGCTTCCATCTGTAATCCATGTGCTAACAGGCACATGTGGACATGTGGTCTGAGAAAGGAAGTCTGAGGCTGCAGGACAGGCCATGTTATTCATTAAACAACTGCTTTCTGTACAGCAACTTTTTTGTTCAATAGAAAAGCCTTTCTTGAGAGTACATTACCAGCAAGTATTTTATCTTAAAAGTATCTAATCAATCTGTACCAGGTGTAATTATTTGGAAGTAAAGCTTGCAAAAACAAACCCTTCTTGTTGCTCTTAGTACGCTTTTCTGAGTGTATTGTATTCTTGCTTGAACCTGTCCAGGACAACTTTACCTGGCAGATCTGCTACTCCTGCTTAAAAGTGCCATCTTTTTACCTTTTGTGCATTCCTAAGTTTGATTCATTCTTGCAGTCCTGCATCTACACCAACTGAACTGTGTTTTAAACTTCAGTCCTTGAGCAGTTAAATATAGGTTGAACTACTTCTGTTATGTTTAATTTCTAGTCAATGAATGAAAAGATCTGTGAAGAAAATCTTAGCTAATGAGAGAGCAAAAAGCTTTAGAAATTAAGATTGCTTGTGTTAGGGGCTACCAAGCTAGTGACATGAAATTGTTGTAAAACTACTACCTTAGTACTTAAAGCTTCCTTTAACATTCATTTTAGCAGAGATTAAGGTTGAAACAAAACAGGAGCTGAAGATACTGTGACTAGAGTACTATAGATACCATTCAAATAAGATTTCTAAAAGGGAAAAACGAAGGATGAGAACCACTGTGGTCTTTCTTGTGCCCAGGTATCCATCTGTGTTTTCCCATCTGTCCCCTTTCCATGTAACATCCTGATTACCAAGCCTCCATCTGAGAAGTAGGTTTAATAAAGTTAAAACATAATTCCATAGAAGTGCATTACTCATGCCCTGGGAGCTGATACACCACAACTGTACACTAATCACAAAAGTAGCTAGTAAAGAAAGGGGCATAGACATGTAGTAAATAAGACAGTATAGGATTTATGTTTAGGTCAGGAAGTGCTCTCAGAGAGCAACTACTGAGTGCCTACAGAATCAGAAAGCTTCTGACATGCAGGTGTAGGTGACAGGTATAAAATCATAATGCTTAATAACAAACATTAATTTCTGTACTTTGTAAAAGCTTTGTATCATTCCATATGGATGTAAGGTAGGCACTTGTGGCTTATGTTTCAGTTCACTGATTTGTTTCAAGAGCTAACAGACCTCAAATATTAGGGGGTCGTGTTAGCAGTATTTGGAGCTCTGTAGATTGACAGAGCATACTGTGTAACATTTATGCAAAGTCCAGGTGTCCTTTGAAATGAGGAGAAAAAACTACTGTTGTGGCAGATTGGTTAGACTGCTGAAAGCTATGCTTGTAAGAACAAAGAGCACAATGGGAAGGGGCAGAAGAAACTGCCTAGGACAGCTGACAGCTCATGTCACAGCAAACTGTATCAGTGCTTACATAAGCTGCTTCAACAGCTGCTCCGTACCTCAAATGGATCTTACTTCAAGTCACCTGACAGCTTACCTAAACAGTAATAGAACCTTGTAGAACATGGAGTCTGAGTTGCATTTCCAGCCCAAATTTATTAAGGTCGATTCATGTTAGCTTGTGCTAATGTTCTCATCTCCTCATGCTTGATTTTTGAACGACTTAGGGTAACTCTAGTCCCTTTAACTCATAAAATTTTTATTGTCTTTATTGCGTAATGCAGATTATCTCTGTTTTCTTGTACTGCAATAGACTTTGCTTTGAAGTCTTACTCCTAAGCCCCTGAGAGGGTGGGAACATAATCCTTGCAAAAGAGGTGTCTCTTCATGGAGAAACTGTTTGGTGAAGCATGCTGGAACTGCAGCTTTCAGACCTGGAGTGAATTTGTGAGTTTAGTTGATCACAAGATAAATTTCACCCATCGCTTCAGCTAGTGGTCTTCCAGCTGACTGAGTAGAATCATAAACTAAAGCATAAACAAGTGTTTGTCCATGTACAGAGAACTTGGAGCTACCTCCCCAAGGCCCTTCATAGTTCTATCACAAGACAATACTCCTGACCCACAGACTCTCTAATGACAAAGATGATGAGCTAGGACATAATTCTTCCATTCCTGTGGCCAGTAACAGTCTGTCTTCATAAAGCCTAGGTGGACCTGAGACTGCATTTCCCATCTACAATTCCTATATTCAGAAGAAAGAGGGAAAGATGTAAGGGGGGCATAAGAACAGGCAACATTTGGCTAACTGCCTTCAGAAATCAGGCAAGAGAGAAAATGCTTTTATTTTACTTAATGTTCTACTGCAGCAACAAATACAATTATAAAAAATGCAGCTTCTAAAAGTGGTGGAAACTGTTAGCATTAATCCTTCATATTTGCCAAGCCTTTTCTTCCTGCTATGTATATGATTATTTAATTTAAGTATTTCCTCAGTGAGTTGTAACTGTTAGTATTTTTCCAACCATCATGCTACAGGGGAGGAGGCAGAAAATAACTGCAGCTCAGTGGCTCCTTATCATATAATCAAGAACACTTTACCTCAAGTGTGTTTCCATTCTGTACACAGAAGAAAAAAAGGTGATTTACATGAAATCACATGACATTATCAAAGTGCTGTACAATGCAGTTTGTATGCAGTAACATTGCAAAGACAACTATTCCCATCTTCACTGGCCACACCACCAGATAAGAGTTATTGTGGTTATCTAGTTTTCTTCTAAATCACTTCAAGTATACTCAACAGGCATCCATACATCATTCCATGTTTTATTTAAGGTAAATATTGCAACCTCTATATCATGTTCTTTTTTCTCATGGAATATTTTACAGCGACAGTTTAGCAGTAAGTGCAGAAATGATGGCTGACTGTACACTTATAGCACATACACACGTGGTCCCCTTAATTATACAGACTATGCAAAATGTACTTCTTAGCACAGCATACCACTTCCTTTGGAAATTACTTTTCAGACATTTAAAAAAAAGTACAAGAAGATAGCTTATACAGATTTCCTGCAAAAAGGAACAGAATGCTTAAAAGACTGTAAAGCCAAACAAAGTATTAGGTACATATATATGCCAAATGATCTATTTAAAGATTACTGGTTTTTGGAATGATGTTATGTTTTACAAAATGGTTCCTAAAACATATTACAATGGAATAGGAGTCAGACAGGCCAAAAAATGCCTTTCTGAAACCTCAACAAATAGAGTTGCATGGTTCAAATATCCTCCTCTAAATTCATTTACAAGAAGAAAATTTCAGCAGTTGCAGAAATAACGGGAAAAAAACATGGGTTTAAAGATGTAAATTTAGTTTGGGGCTTTTCGTGTGTGAATTACAATTAATGTCAGGGCAGATCTGGTTGTTCTGGTCTACTTCATTCATTGATGCAACACAGCAGCTAAATATGTATTGCACTAAACATACAGAAAATTTGAAATTACATGCTTTTAAACTTAAAGGGTTTTTCTCAAAATTTCTTGAAATACTGGAGACAGAGCTTTTCTGATCTATCAATTTTTTATTGAGCACTTTATATACATACAATTACATGTTAATAAATAGAGGCCTGATTTACTACCACAAAGTGTAATGTTAGTCTGGTTAGTCTGCAGAGTGAGTACTCTAGTGAAAGAATACAAGTAGGAAAGTTTATAATAAAATTAAGCACTTAGGCCAAACAGTCAAGAAGTCCCTTTTGCTCATATTAAACCAGCTGTCTGGCAACATCTTTTCCATTTAGGTCTGATTTCCTCCCACCCTGTATCAGAGGCTTACACTTTGCATATGCATTAACACATAATGTCTCAGTTTCTTCTTTTGTACTTCTGCAGCTTCTGACAGTTTAAAACTTTGTTTTCATACCACATGAAAGGAAACTTCTTGAGATACACATTTTAACCAGAGAAGCTTGGCTGTTCTGATCTATATCAGCAAAAGAAAAAGCTGCTTCAGCATCCAATTAGTCAGTCTTCAGAAGATGAATATCAAACATGCAGGGGACTAACCAGAAGAAGTACAGTTCAAACAATCAGGAAAGTAGGGGAAAAGCACTCACTCAGGAAATTAATTTATTCAGCTTAAAAGGTGTTTCTTCCCAAGGAACTGGACTTTCCTTTCAAAGGCAGTGGATCGAATAGGAGTATTGAGTTCATAAAATGGGTTCATTGCAAACTGGGGAAAGAAGAAAAACACATCAGTAAGCACAATGCCCAGCCCTGGAAAATATCACTTCAGGTGACATCGACTACTAGCTTTCAGCCTATTTAGTGCCACTAAGGGCACAGAACTCCTAAACAGTCCCTGCTTTCCAGGCCCTTGCATTCTCCCCATACATGTGCAGAGCCATCCCCTAGCACCAGCTCCTCAGAACAAATCCATCACACCAGTGGAAATTAGGATCGTCTGAGTGCCCACAGGAGGCTGAGATGGTGATGCTTCCCATGACTGTTTGCCATGACCCCATCTAGTGGAAGTACCACCAGGATTTGAGAACAAGGGCTATGTGTTCTGAGAGCAAAGCTACCAGGCTCTGTAGAACAGTCCTTTCATTATCATCATTAATGACATAAAACTGTCACAAAATGCATCACAAGAAGTTGCCCCACAACTTCTCTGTTGCCCAGAGAAGCTGTTGATGCCTCACCCCTGGAGTTTTTCAAGGCCAGGCTGGATGGGGCTTTGAGCAACCTGGTCTAGTGGAAGGTGTCTCTGCCCATGGCAGGGGAGTTGGAACTAGATGGTCTTTAAGGTCCCTTCCTACCCAAACCATTCTAATCTATTCTAGAAAAAATCACTGGACTAAAGTGAAGAATTCTAAAATCACAGTTTATAACAATTTTGAAAAATCTATTCTGTTTAATGGAAAATATAGCCTTTGTGTCACATGTTACCAGCTCTGGCTGATGTGGCCTGCATGGGTGCTTATACAGGGTCCCAAGAGAAAATATGCTAATACAGCCACACCTGAGCATGTACAGCAGAACACGCTTAAAAGTACTGCAGCATAAAAAATGAGTTCTTACCTTTATATACAACTCATAAACATCAGTAAAGAAGTTCTTAATTCCATCTTCTTGCCTTACATCATGAAGCATTAAAAATCTCATATGTACAGTAATTAAGGAGAATAAAACTTTTAAAAAAAGACATGTAACTTGTCCTGAGATAAGCATTTACACCTAATTTGGCATATAGCTAAAATGTTTAGCTGCACATGAAATAGCAGTTACTCACAGGAGGAAGCATTTAAAGAAGTAATTGAAGCAATGAAATTTGGAAAGCATTACCTTTCTATTTTAACATCCCCCTATCTGAAAATAATCACCTCTCTATCCAAGGTTGCTCTTTTAAAAATGATATTATTCTGAATGTGGATGATGCTCTCTGCACCTCTGCCACATACCCCTGAAGTTCAAATGACATTCAATGTTACTTGCTATATGTAACAAATGGTTCACAACAAACAGTTCTAGGACTACCTGCACATAGTATCAAGCCTTGGCACTGCATGTTCACCGTTGGAGTCACTGACACCAGGCATGTTCACTGCCACTTCTCTAGCACGGTCGAAGGGGTGGGAACAGAGAATCATAAAAGCTTGCTCAGAGCCTCTCATACCTCTTTACTCCATGTGAGCTCCTCATATCATTATGCTATTTTAACTCCTACAAAGGTAAAACTCCACCTTTCCAATTGTTCCCAGTTTTAAACAGCTGCAGTGCCTTCCAGCATAGTTCTTCGTGAAGCTCCTGACTGACAATAATAGTGAATAGCCAGAGAAATCTGTGCCAAACTGTCTAACTTACCTCTTTCTGGCAAAAGGCTTTTCTTACAAAAATACGAGAAGAGATAATAGGGAAGGATATGTCCAGCTGTGACGAAAGCAGAAACAAACCATTCATTAAATTTGTCCACAGTCTTCAAATACATGTTGTTAGAAAGCCACATGTTCTCATCTACCAGGTCAAGAGCAGCATGGGCAATGAACTGGTTGAGATGGCGATGATCATCCTAATGCATTTCCAGAAGACAGTAGATTAGTAATTCAGTGAAAGAAATGAAATATAAACAATAATTTGTTCAAGTTGCTATGGAACCAGTGTTCAAGTTACATAATGTTACATATAGCCTGCTTTTCTGTCACATGTGCCATCCTGTAAATGAAACTAGTATATGTTGTCATGGTATTTGGTTTCAAGGGAGAAAAGAGGTCACAATAAAAAGATCATGACAAAACCAGTCTTGAGAGCAACAGAATCAGTAAAGCCTGTATTTATATCTCAGGAATGAACTCAAGCATGGATTCTTTTGTTTACTGATGGGCAAACTCCCACCGCTAACTTATTCCACAGCAGAGGCTCTCATACGTCTTTCTCTCTTCTTTGCAGACATCTGTTTTTGTGATATTCACAACAATGTAGCATTTTTTGGACTATAACGTTTCTGTCAAATTTGGCAGAAATTGACCCATAGGTTACATTTTGTAAAAGCTGGGGGACAGATGGAGAAAGCAGAGATACAGACGACAGGTATGCTGATAAAATCACCTAAAGATTCTGTTTTTCTCATGTTGTTTACCTAGAAACAGGATTGTTTTATTTTGTTTGGGGTCTTCTTTTTTCTAAAACCTAGTGCAGAAAAACATCATGCAACTACTATTAAATACATGCCTGCAGATGTAAATTACATCTCTTCCTATAATAAACATGAGAGTGATCACAGTGTTTGGCCCATATACTTTGTAGACAATCTAGAGCACCAGAGGACATCTGCCAAGAAGAGATACAGGACAAAACCGCACTGGAAGCTTTTATTAGACTGGAAAATAAATAGTCTTGCACTATTTTCCATAACAACAGGATGCTGTTACTGCTACTCTCACCTCCCAGTTTCTCCCTCAAACCAGCTTTTACACATCCTCACACAAAGTCTAGTCCAAGTAGCCTTATTTATGATCTTTTATGGGACATTAGTTCAAAATACAGATGATGCCATGCAGTTCCAGTCAGTGACAGCATATACTTCCATTTTTGGATACACTCACAGATCCACATCCTTTTATTTTGAAGTCTGCTTTTTCTCTGATGTAATACGACTTACGGATAGATTTATTCTTTTTCCACTCTTAACACTATTTATTGAGTAGTCTTACATTTCTCACATTTTCAAAGTCTTTATTTATCAATATAAGTTTTAAACTTTCCTACTTAAAAGTGAGTATGACTAATGAAGATGATTAAAAAATTAGGTATTTTATAGCATAAAAAATAAAGGAATGAATAGAGCTTTCAATTTTATGTTCCTTACTTTACCTTATTATTGTATATGAATGCCTTAAAAGTAAGTGGCATTAAACAATGAACAGCTATTATAAAACCTCTACACACTAAGAGAAATTACCAAAGCAAAACTAAGAAACATATTCTATAACATACAGCAGGGAATGTTTAAGGAAGCTGTGTTTTGTGAAGAACTAGTATAATCTGGCAAAGACTTTTTAAGAGACTTCGGAAATCCAGAGTTCTACTCCCTATGAAAAAGATTCTGTTTAAAAAACCTTGAAAACGGTAGATAGTACTTTTAACAACATGCTGGTCATGCTTCTAATACACTGTAAAATTATAAAAGAATCACAGGAGTCTCACAGGGGGAAAAAACACACCTTTGACTCTACTTTTCCCGGAGGCAGAAATTCCATTTCAAATATGGGATTATCATGATGACCAACTATCACGAAGTAGAAACTTCCAGACATTCTTCAAAACAGTGCTCCTTATAAGAAAAAGACATGCTGATGAGTCTATATACAAACTCTTAATCCATGTAGAACTCCTAAAAATCAGTCAACGTGCTCCCATTCATATTTACCAGAGGCTAAAGAAAGATGAACATTAAGGTATGCACATCAAGAGGATGGAGCCGAGCTCTTGGTGGTGCCAGCCACCAGGGTAAGAGGCAACGGGCAGAAACTGATGTCCAGGAAGTTCCACCTGGACACGAGGAAGACCTCTGCTGTGCGTGTGACCGAGCACTGGAACAGACTGCCCAGAGAAGCTGGAGTTATTCCAGAACCGTGTGGACACAATCCTGTGTCCTGTGCTCCAGGATGACCCTGCTTGGGCAGGCTGGGCCATCTAGATGCCTGTGGTCCCTCCCAAGCTGACCGATTCTGTGATTCTGGGGGAGCCGGAGAATATCCTTGGGAAGTGGACCTGGAAGTGAACCTAGGTACCTAAACCAATTCCTGCCCTGCTCACCGATGATTTACCCCGTGGGAGCCGCCAGTCACCCGGACGCAGCGATCCCAGGCCGTATCGCACCCGCCTCCATGGAACCTCCTCGCCTC
>NW_008236965.1:7271130-7333459 GCF_000691975.1 Corvus brachyrhynchos | reverse complement strand
GAGAGCGCTCGGTGTCTCGCCAGCTGTGGGTCGAGCTGCGAGTTAATAATGCCCCTTTTTGTTTTGGTGTTGTAGGGCAGGATGGCTTCGGTTGAAAGGGAGACATTGTCCCAAGAGGAGCTCCGGAAAAGGCTGTATCAGACTTTTAAGAGCCGAGGCGTACTGGACACACTTAAGGTGTGCTTTATTTTCAGCAGGTGCTCCCTGTGATCCGCTGTACTGCTTTAACATTGAGAGCCTTGACAGCCATGCCGAGTACTCTTCCCCTCAAAGTACTATTTTCGCCACAGCCTAGTTAGTATTCGGGGGGTGTGTGGGGGGTGTGTTGTGTTTGGGGTTTTTCTCCCCCTCCATATACAAGGTTCTCCCTAAACGGAATGGCTTTTCATTATGCCTTGGCCTCGGAATCTTTTTCAGGAAGGTTAAAAGCCTGTATTAGGTCTTTGAAAATATCCATGTTTTAAAAAAAAAAAAAAAAAAACCTCAAGCAGGGGAGAGAACAATAAATTAGAATATAAAATAGGAAGGGATCTCTTAGGTCACTGGCTGTGTTTATTGCCTGCGATAAATAAACATGCTATATGAAGAATACTTCTAAAATACTACAGTTCTGTTTTAAAACTACTTCATCTGTTTTGTCCCTGTCTGCTCGTTCAGGAGAATGTATTGGGGAAAAAACTCAAGATCAATATTTCAAAAATATCATCGATAATCCTATAGCCAAGAATTTATTGTTCAGGACGATTTGTTTCTGTGTTACTCATCTCCATACCAAGCTTGTAATGCTCGAACCATTTCTTGTTTAACTTAACGAATATTCTGTCAGGTGACTTCCGGTTTAAGTCAATTTTCCTGCTTTGTTTTAGTTGTCTGGAAAGTTATTTCTGCATTCCTTTTCTGTACTAGGGATGGGTGCTTACCACCTGCACTTTGCCACAAGATGTTTAAGAGGTTTCTGTTCTTGGTTGTTTTTGAGACAACATCAGCTCTGTTGAAGTTGGTTGAAACTGGACAAGTTCAGAAATTAATAAGGAAAACAGTTTTTTTCAGTTGTGTTCAAGAGTTGAATTCAGTGATCCTTTCCAGTTCAGATTACTCAGTAGTTCTGTTGTCAGCCTAATTTTTCTTGAAAACCATGCTAAAATATCAGGCTAGTCTGATGATCCAGCTTTGTTAAGTTTCAGTAAGTATTTTGTTGCATTTTGGTGAAACACTGCCTCTTTATTCAGTTGTGTCACTGTTGCATACCTGTTGTTGAAAGCTTAGAACACTATTTGTGTCATGATCTTTTCCTGTAAGTGGTTTGTATAAACAATTTATATAACTGTATAATGAAAACAATTATTTCTTCCTTTTATGGAGGGGAGATCTTATGATTTTAGGTTACTTTTTTCTCTGTTGTAACTCATAGAATGCAAATAAATAATTTTAAAATGCCATTTAATTATTATTAGTGACTGTAGGTCTTTTTGGTTAGTACTCTTTTGCTTCCGTATAAAATAAATGATAGTAAAGACATTGAATTTTTTGTTTATTTTGACATCTACTTTTGTGATGGCATGAGCAGCTTCTTGATATGAGACTCAAAAGAGGACCAGTGAGGGTTCCAAGAACACCTGAAATGGATGCCACATCAGGAAGGCTTTATTTAAGCCAAAGGGAAGGAAAACAGGAAAGCAATGATCTGAAAATTAAGCTGGGGGTCCTAGAGTGGTGTTTATGTGAGCTCTTGCCTGGGAACTTCTTTTCAGTCCTGTTTTTGATACATTTGAGGGAAAGTCAGGGTTCACTGTATCCACCACTAGAGGGTTTTGAAGAAAGGCATGGTGTCTAGCTTTTGCCAAAATTAGTCTGCCCTATTGCGTTCTGTAGTAAACTGAGGCTCCCTGTGGATTTTGAAAAATTAAAACTCTCATGGAATCACATGTAAACTGGTAATACAATGTTTTTTTCTGTATCAGACACAGCTCCGAAACCAGCTAATCCATGAACTAATGCACCCAATTTTGAGTGGAGAACTTCAGCCACGGATGGTTCCAAGTGAAGACAGTTCACTTTTGACCACTGCTTCCAACAGTTTGGTGGCAGATCATCTAGAGAGATGTGGCTACGAGTATTCACTTTCTGTTTTCTTTCCAGAAAGTGGATTAGAGAAGAAGAAGGTAAGTTCAGTATTTTGCCTATTCCCCGATGTCTCTTTGCTCTCTGGGGCTTGTCATATTCTAACAATTGAAAAAATCCTTTTTTGTGATACGGAACACAAAGATAAGTACAGCCTCTGAGCACCTCCACAAAACATTCCATCATTCAGGGTCATTTTCATGAATACTTTAAACTGGCAATGAGCTAATGATGCTGTTCTGGAAAGGTGCAGCCACAATCTGTGTGGCAGAGCTCTTGAGAACTGAACCTGATGAAAGGTCATTTGGCCATTCTGTTCCCTGAAAATGTGGTTCCTGGTCAGTTCAAGCTGTTGTAACTACAAAGTGTGGCTGAAAAGGGCAGTCCTTCCCCTCCCTTTCCTTTGCTTCTCTCTAAGTGTGTGATAGGGTGAAGTTGTTTCTAACTGAAAATGAATTTTTTGACCTGGTGAGTAGTTAATCATCATTTGGATTAGTGAGCTCATCTGATTAGTATAATAAATCAAGAAAAGAGACAAGGAAAGTAGCAAGGACATGTTGGGGTAGGGAGGGAACAAAACACTCTTTTCACGGCTTCAGCTGATGATGAAGCTACATGCTGGCTGCCCTATGTCTGAAGTAGTGAAGATAAGTAAATGCAGAACAGCAGGCTTCTGGAAATGATTTTACAGGCAGTAAATTGATCTTTTGCAAATGGAAAAAACATTTACAACTGTGAAACAGTGCTGTTTGCATACTTGAAATTATTTTAAATTAGTTAACCTTTTCCAAATGATCTTTCTTTTCCCCAAAGCTGTGGACTATGCAAGATCTTCTTCAATTGATGAGGATCAATCCAAAATCCAGTCTTTACAAATCACTGGTAAAGTTATTTTGATTTTGAAAATAAGCTTAAATTACAGTGGTGATGAAAGTAGACTGGCTAAAACTTCTTTTCTTTCTTACAGACTTCAGGAACTCGGAAGGAAAATAAAGGTACAAAATGTTTACATGTGTGATGCAGACAAGGATAATTGTGTTAGCTTCATTTTTGTTAAGATGTGAGCAATAAAAAATCAGATTTCTTGAGTGTGTGTGGGTATGGAGTAATCTGGATTTAGTTGGATTTTGAAACTTGCAGTACACCAGGATGATGAATGTTGTATTTCAGGATTATCCATCTCGTATTTGTGGTGTGGATTAACTGTTAATATTCACTTACAAAATAAATTACTTGTACATTAGAAATATGAGAAAAATCTGTAATCAGGTATTAAATATAATGCTCTTTGGAAGCTTTTCATGCTAACTTTGGAAAACTCAGGTTTTGGGTTGCCTTTATAACATTGTATTAGCTTGCAGAATATACTTCAAAAGTTACAGATTTAATTGACTTTCCATTGTATTGTGTAAGAAATAATTCTTTTATCTACAAGACGAAACCTAACTATACTGTATTACCTAAAGGAGCTTGATCTTCAAAAACCCTTCTTGCCTATAGGCCTCCTAGTTAAGTACTAACAATCTTCACTCTCAACTGATCCTGGGAGTCAAGAGACATGGATGGGAGGAAAAGTTGCAAAAGTACAGCTTTTGCTGACTGAGATGGACTGCATTATGCTTATAATAAAACCGTAATTGTTCACAAGAATTGATTTTTACAGAAATACTTGTTCTTTCTGTAAATCAGATAGGTTTTCTTGTACACTGAAAATTGCTTTGTTAATTACAGGCTCAAATTCCATTTTGGTGTGAAATCAGAACTAACTTATCTGTTGGATCTTGCTAGGTTTCCTTATGCAAATTTTAATCGGACTTACAGAGCATCATCTAAATAGGGAAACTCTTAACACAGAAACTCAGACCACCTCAGTGCCTCCTTTCAGAGAATCTCTTGGTAAGTGCAGGCAAGTCTCCCCATGTATTTTCATACTGGTGTATGGTATAGCTTTATATAGATTTTGTATGAATGATGTTATTTCATTACTTACTCAAATGCAGCCTAAAGTTATAATGAGGAAAGGTCATGTCTGTCACTAGTACATGGAATTTTAAAATTTTCTTAAAATAAAGCAAAATCAGGATAGGAGTTTTTTTTAAAATCATTTGTGTGTTTTCTTAGGCATTTAGCTAAGACCTTTGACAAATGGACTGTAACGTTATTTGTTGAAATATGTTCTGGAGAACAGAATTGTAAATGCATGGTCTCTTTGAGCAAGTTAGGCATAGATTGGGAGTTCTTGAATTTATAATATGCATGCTGTTATTAATATATTAATACCAAAAAGCTAAAAGTTGCATACAAAAGGAAATTCTTGTCCGCCCATGGTAAAAGAGGGTGAATGAGTATCTAATACCACAAATAGTGCCTAAACAGCCAAGTGCCTTCTCCTAGGTATATGTGGTGTTTATGTTTATATATGTATATATAAAGCAGATAAATGGCATTTCTGTGCTGCCTCTGCTTTTGTGCCACACAAGTCTTTCTAGGATAGTGTTGCTTGGATAAGCTGAAGAATGTCCTGCAGAGAGAGAGATTCCTGCAGCCTTTGGTAAGGTAACTGCAGTGAGTGTTTTTAAATTATGGTGGATGTGTTGTTTTTTATAGCTGAGAAGCTTCAGCTGATTGATGAGCAGTTTGCAGACTCTTATCCTCAGCATCAGAAATTTGAATCTTTAGAAGTAAAACTTAATGAATATAGAAAAGAAATAGAGAAGCAGCTTCAAGAAGAAATGCGTCAAAAGGTATAACTCTGGTTTATGAATCTGAGGGAGACGTTTATTAATTTTGACTTTACATGTTGCAAACTTTTAATACTTAAGGTAAATTGAAAGAAAAGATCTAATCCTTAGTTACAACAAGCACAGAAGGCTAAGTTAATCCAATATCTCTTGTTAATTTGATGATATAACATGTATGTTTGCCATCCCCCTTTCTTGTTAAATGTGCACATAATGTTAAGCTTTTTATTCTGATGTTAATTTGTAGCACAACATTTACTTACTCTGATTGTCTTAATTTGGTAAATTTTGTCTGCTCTTTGATTATTTTGTTTTATGGAGAAATGTTTATACCACAATTTTAATTTTCCTTCCCAGTTAAGATTTTGATGCTTGAATTTCAATATGATGCATAGCCTCTGCAAGGTATGAGTTACTGTTGTGTAGCTTGACAGACAGTTAATTTTTAATACTGATGAGAATTTGCATTCTATTTCAAAGCATTGCACAGAAACACTAAAGTCATAACAGACAGTATTATGAATAATTTTTGATTTTTTTCTTCCTATAATTGAAGACAGCTCTTCTAGAGAATTTTCCTTCATTTTAGAGATAAGATTAGAATTTTGTCATATAATCCTGTGATAATCCTTATGTCTGAAAAATGGAGCAGAGGGAATATACTGCATTTCATTTAAATACATATTTTTTTCTTCCCCATAAATTTCTGTCAAGATCATCAGTTTTTTTGGATAGAAAAAAAATAAATCAACTGTGTTTCACATTTCAATATATTTTTTCACTAATTTCTGTCAAGATCAGTAGTTTATTGGTATATAAAAATGATAATCTAATAATCAGAATTCTTCCACACACTTTAAAAGGCACTCAGCTGATATAAACTGTTTGAAGAACTCAGTGTAGTCACCATTTTTTCAGTCAGACGGGTAGAAGGATGGAGTGTTAAAACTCTCTTTTACCTTCATTCTTCATTTAGTCTTTATTCCCCAACTGGCTCTGTCTTTTTTGGTATGTAAAGCATGTTAATTTGTGTGTTGTGAAGTTTGTATCAGTTTAAGCAAACCAGCTGTAACAAAGGAGATGGGAATCTTAACCAGATGTAAATCTCTTCTAAATTCAGTTAGCTTTACATGAATTACTTAGCAACATGATGGGAATTACTGTACGACATTTCTAATCAAATTTGTATATATACAAGTTATGCTGTACTGTCTCACTGTTTCTTTAGTTTTTCACAAAATTTATGACCACAGACCTGAATTCCTTGATCAGACATTCCTACTCTTCTTTTTCCATTCTTTAATCTTTTCTCCAGTCTCACAGTTTTTCTGTCATACTCTTTTTATTCTTTTGCTCAGTTTTTCCTCACATTTTTTGTCTTGTATGCTTGCTTTCCATTTTCTTCCAAATTTTTATTGTAATTCTTTATAATCCCATTTGCTCTCACAGATATTGTCCTTCACACACTGTGTGGAATCATGTTCCCAGCGATTCTTCTGTGTAGTTCCAAGATTGTGCTTTCCTGTTTGTGTGCATTTACTTTTTTTTCAGTTGTGCTTAGAAGTCAGTGAATCAGGACTTCTCTTTCTGTAACCTTCTTTAGATGAAGTTACATGTTCTGCATTTTTTTCCATTTCTGGCACTTTTTTTTTATATCCTGGTGAATTTCTTGGTTTCTGAGCAACTCAGGGTGTGGGTCTGTTTCTGCTGTTTCTGGTATCACTAGTCAAAAGTGGTTCTTTGGGAAAGGGACAAGAATAAAGACAGTGTCAGAGAAGGAGTTAAACTGTGGCCATTCCTTAATTCCAAGCAGAGTATCACTCCTGCAGTGCAGTTTTCTTCATAGGCTTCTGTTCTGCTCTTGTCTAAAGCTGATAGTTTCGTGTAACATCTGCTTTGGGATGCCAGGTAAATACATGAAAACAATGTGAGATATGCAGATAGTATGTGCTGCTAAGATACTGTTATCACGGTAATTAATTTTTATCAATTTATCATTTCCTAACAAGAATTTTGAGGTGAAATTTTGGATTGTCTTAGGAGGAATTGTCTTTGTTGATTTGAAGATGGCCCTATTTAACCCTCTCTTCCTCCTTTATGTAAAAGCTTGAACATTTTAAAGAAGTTGAAATAGCAAAGATTAAAATGGAGGAGAAAGCGCAGACCCAGAAAGTAATCTCTGAGCTGCGCCATGAGTTAGAGAAGATGCATCAAGCAAAGTCTGAAGCCTTGATTTCTCGTGAAAAGAATGCTATTGAGAGACTTCAAAAGCAACAAGAGGTAAAGTTCCAAATATTTTTTCCTAACCTTTTGCAAATGATTCAGTGAGTTGGTTAGACTTTCTTTTATCTTAGGGAGATTTACCTTCAGATCTTGCTTGGCTTATTAGGGAAAACTTAGAATTCACTTTTGTTCTTATAAATTAGGGGAATGCATTTGGCAACTGCAAGAATGAGTATGGTTAAACATCTAAGTAGAGATTGCTGGAAAAGGAATAGTTCTGCAAGCTGGGATCTAAATGTAGGAAATGCTTTTAAATCTGTTAATAATTTTGCTGAATTCAGATCACTGATTTTTTTTTTTCACAGAAAGTTGAACATAGCTTTTAGTTGCACTCAAGTTCTTTTAGCAGCTGAGAAGACTCTAAATGGAATAAATAGCTTGTATGGTACAGATAAGCTGTTTCTGTTTATATATTGAATATTATGAATAACCACCATCTTTACCTACCATGAGGTAGCATCTCATTTCATTTCTTTGAACACTTGTGTTGATGAGTTATTCCTTTGGGCTGTTAACTCCTGGTGTTTTGCCAGGGTAGTAACTGTTACTACAGCACACAATAATTTGTATGTAGTTCTCAACTGCTTATCCCAATCTCAAACTGTTCTCAGTTTCTGAAAGAACAGTTTCTCTTCTCTTGCCTGTTTGCCTTGCCACCTCCCTGCTATCTGCAGTAGACCTTCCTATCCAAATAATAGTCATCCACAAATGTTACCATATTTTTGCTTTGATGTGGTGGTTTTATGGCTTTCTTTGTCTTGTTTTTTTCTCTGAGAACACGTGGTATTGGTTAACAAGGCAGTTGTGCAGGTCTCTATATAGATTATTATAATATTAAACATTTTATCACCATGCCATGAATTTATTTCATGGTTATGTCCTTTGAAGCTGACAAGAATACATCTATGTTATGCTCTCAGTCTTATTCTGTGGGCATGAAATTAATTCAGTAATTAAAAAAACCCCTACCAATGACTAGATCAACACAGCTGTCAAGTATTGTGTATGAATATTTGATTTCTCTTATCAGCTTCTGCACTCACTGAGAACTTTGTTTCATTTACCTGGGGATTCTTTTAACAGAGTTCAGGTATATTTACATTAAAGATGTCAAGTCATTTAACCCTTCACTATGATGCCTTTATGTCCAGGAAATGTGGCTTGAGAAACTGCTCTATTTTTTGTACCAGGAGCAGCAGCTGAATCTGTCAGCACTGTCAAATGCACATAGCTTTCAAAGTTGATATAAAGGTCCATATGGCAAAGTCATAATTTTCTTCTTAGATTTTTTTTTTTGAGAGAAATAATGTCTTTTGTGCTTAAGGGCAAAAAAAGCCATTTTTATTAATAGGAAGATACGTGGGTTTTGGTGTTAATATGTTCATCACTTGGAGAATCCCTTTTACAGTTTTTTATGAGTTCTATAAATTAAACTGCAAAAACTGAAAAGCTGTTGGTTTACTCAGTTTCAGTTTTAATTCATGTTTTATCAGTGGGTTTTGGTATTTGTTTCTTCAATTACATTTTTGTGAAGAGCATACAAAACCTGTTTATTAAAAAAAAGTCAAGTGTTTGAACATGTTTATTCTGTAATTTTCTAAAACAGTTTTTCCTTTTACATGAGTTTTAATCAGTGCTATATCTTAAAGGAAGAGTGTTTATGGGTTGGCAGAAGTGACTGCATCTAGAACATTTTTACTCTTGAGTGAAAGTAGAAAGGGAATTAAAAAAAGATACTTAAAGTCGATTCTAGATGTTATTTCATATAATGGCTGTAATAAATGGTATTTATGGAAATAAGTTCAGTCAGTCCCTGAAGAGGATCCTCATAAGTTCGAATGTGTTAAACAGTAAATACCGTATAAAGTGTGAAGTAAAACTAAGGACAATATTTTGTGATTCAGATAGAAGCAAAGGAAGTGTACACTCAGAGACAAAGTCTATTGAAAGATATTGAAGCCATAAGGACCAGGGAGGCTGAACTGAAGCAAAGGATGGAGGCATTTGAAATGTAAGTTGCTGAAGGATGTGTACAATGCTAAATGATGCTTCTGCAAAGCATGCCTCACGGTGTTTCTGCTTTTGTGATGTTGAAATAGATTATATATCCTAGAAGTTATGTTTTATGTTTTGAGCAGTATTGTATACTGTCTCTATTAGAAGGGATACCCCATACAAAAAGATGTTTCTGGTTTTTTTTCTATTCCACCTTGCCCAACCGAAACAGTTCAGCATTGCTTTGGAGGCAAGGAAACAGATGTTTACTTTCAAGTGGTTAAATTAAAAAAACCCAACCCTCAAACAAAACAGTATATATCCCTAACACTCACGAGATACATACATGGATATTTTGCCTCATTAGCCCTATGTTTTGGGGTTGGTTTTTTTGGGTTTTTTGGGATTTTTTGTTACTTAATAAGATCCTCAGTAAGATCAGTTTCCTTTCATTAAATAAAAAAAGTAACAGCCATTTTTGGCTAAACTTTCATTACTACTTAATGTTGTTACTTTGTCATCTGTTTTCCATAGCAAAATGAGTATCCTGCTAAAAAAAACCTGGGTTTTTTATCAACCCAGCAGAGGGTGCTGATAGAATAGCATGCTCAGCACTCTGTCCTCTGAAGTGTTCCTGGTGTGGGAAACTGAGCCAGGGTTAACCCGGGATAGCTGCATAATTGATTGGTACTGAATTTTAAGTAGGGCAATTTAGTTTTTGTCACATCTCCGTGTTCTTAATGAACTACAGTGACAGAGTCTGATGATGATTTCAAATTGCTACGGTATTCCAAGCAAGCACATCACCCTTTGATGTCTATAAATGTTATTGTAAAAAAGAAACAAAACCCCAGACTAAAGATTTGATTTTATAACTCGTCATTGTCTGTATATTTCTGGATATTTCAGCACCCAGAAAGTTCAGGAGGAGAAAAATAAAGCTATAGAAGATGCACTTCGGCGTCGGGAGGTTGCTGTGAAGAACATAGAGGAGACATATGACCAAAAGCTGAAGACAGAACTCTTAAAGTAAATTTTTCTTTTGTGTCTAATAGGACACATGGTATTTCCTACAAAAACAGATTAATAAACTCTATAAGATCTCTTTAAAAGCATAGCAAAGCAAGGACTTTGAAAATATGCATTTATGTTTTTGTTTTAGTCAGATTGAATTTTTTACATTACTGCTTAGCTATTTGCTAGTAAGCTTGCTATAGAAAATAATTCTCTTTTGGTTATAGGTTATATTATTGCTGTAGTTTAAATTCTGTGTCAATAGCTGGAAAAGAGATGTGACATTAGCTTAGACAAGAGGATCTGAAGCAGTATTAGTTACTTCCTTTGACCACAGTTAAAAGGCCTGACCATTTTATGAATGCAGAAGAGGCATGAAGGGGAAATCAGCGTTAAAGAGATGCTACAAGTGTCTTGGAAAAGGAGTGAGAGACGCACTAGTGTACAGACAGACTGCCTCTTACCTTCACCCTTTCCCATTTTTGAAGAGGAATTCTCTGATATAGATCTCCCTCTTTTATTGGCTACCTTGTGCCCGAACCTGGTCTTAACGTGTGACTTCTTTTGGGGTGTTGCAGTGGGTATATCCTAACTTTGCTATTGTACTTGTAGTACGTTGGTCACTCGAAGGGTTCCTTGATAGTTCAATGCAGACAAGTGCTCTTGCCGTGTCATGAACCTGTCTCAGGCAGTTAAACCAAATGACTGATGTATCATCATTTTTTATTGCAAGCCAGTGAGCAGTATAATCTGTGTTTGTAGGTCTTTAAATTAAAGAGCAAAGATGTTGATAGTAGGTTTTGATAAAAATAATACCTCAGAATTTGATGGTTTTGTTAGAGAACAGTGAAATGCAACTAATTGACTCACCTTGGTATCTTATTTTATCTAGTCTATAACAGCTAGTTACAAATAGTGATTGTAAAGTCCTTTCAGTACATGAGGAGAAGCAAAGCATTTTAAGGATAAACTGCTGCTTGGCTTATTTTATCAACATACAAAATATTTTAAGGCATGCTGCAGGTGTTCAGAACGACAAGATCCATGTCCTTTTTTCCCAAATCATCAATGAAAAGTATTAAAGAACTACTATTTATTGTACGGAAGTAGTGAGGATTGCTAGCAAATCAATTTTTTTTTTTTTTTTGCAGTAAACATTAAATGCTGTATTTGGGAGAAGGATCTGAATGGTCTGCACCATTTGCAGAAATGCAGGAGGGTGGATTTGGCTATATCTGAAACCATGAATTATGTCCCAGTCATGTAAAATGCTTTCTTAGCTCCTGTAAATTCCACTACAATGGAACGGCACAGTTGGATGACTACTGGGCTTGAATAGTGGTGAACCTGGGCAGTGCTCAGTGTCTGGCTGGTGACTGGTGGTGTGCAGAGAACCCCTGGGGCCAGTTCTGGGGCCCTTATTATTGTTATTGTCCAACAGCTTCATCTGGATGTGGGCACAGGGCATCCTCAGCTTTGAACATGAGGCTTAATTAAGAGGAATCATTTCCACAAAAAATGGCAGAATTTCAGCTCAGGCAGACTTTGACAAGGAAATCAAGCCAGTGCAAATCTTAGGAATTTTAACAAGGAGAACTCCAAAGCTCTATGCATGGGACAGAGTATAGTCCTATGAAGTTGTATAAATGGGGAAAAGGAATTGGCCGAGGAGCTGTATTTCTGAAGAGGAGGTGGATGAGTTACAGTGAATGCCAGGTTGATTATGAGCCAGCAGCATGCTCTGGCAAATAAGGCAAACAGCATGATGATGGGTAAGACTAGAAGCAGCATGGCCAGCAGGCTGAGGGAACTTAGCGTCCCTTTAAAGGTACTGGGGAGGGCTGTGCTAGGAATACCATGCCCAGGTTTGGGCTCCTCAGTTCAAAAAAGTCATGAAGAAACTGGAAACTAGTAAAATCTGTCAGGATAGTTACTGGATTCTCAAATGTGACCTTTCCGTTCATATGATGGGGGCTGGAAGTTGTGGCTTGGGAGATTTAACTTGGACATAAGGAAAAAATCTACTGGAAGAGTAGTGCAGCATTGGCACAGATCATCCAGGGAGGTGGTGGTATATATGTCCTTTGAGGTTTTCAGGACTTGGCCAGGAAGAGCCCCAGCTGCCCTGCTGTACAGGTGGCTATAGGCTGGCTTTTTGAGGGGGTGGTTGAATGAGATGATTGGCAGGGCCCTTTCCAACCATTTTGGTGGCTCTGCAATAGTTAATTTTGTCAATAAATAACTGCATGAATATTTCTAACCATAGCATTAGTATGGTTAATAATGGTAAGAGAACATGGCGTTACTATTTAAGTGCTTGCCTGATAATAGTAATAATTACAAAGTATTTTTAATGTGCATTTGAGATTACAGGAGAGTACAGATGTATGCACAGTTATGTAAGGTAAGGATATGTATTTTTCTTCTAGTGTAGGATAGTCTGGGTCTAGTTTGGGAAAGAATGGAATTAGCACAAATGCCTGTGCGTGTGTGCACACACGTCATTTGGAAATACATAATTCTTTTTGCTTCTAGATATGAGCTTGAATTAAAAGAAGAATACATAGCCAGAACCAATAAAGTTACTGAAGACGAGAAAAAAAATAAAGGTAACCATGTGTCTGAGGTTGATAAAGTACCTGTTTATCTCCAGAACTTTTACTGTCATATGCCAAACCACTGTTGTTACTGAACGGTCCTGGTGTTCCATGGTACAAGGGACAGAAAAGCCATCACAACGGGTGGCAGTTCAGCAACAGTGACAGTTCAGCCACTCATTGCTGTCCAGAATGCAGTGGGAACCATACACTGCTGCTTTGCACAGAGGCTGCAAAGCATTCATGGTTTTTCAGTGTCCCATTTCCTTCAGAAGTCCTACTAGCTCATTCAAGCTTTAACTGGACTCTGATAGTGTACCCTGGAACAGTTGCCAGTTTTGACATTTATTGTGCACAAGATGTTTAATTGGAGCTTGCGGAAGGGAGCCAGAACAGATAACAGACTTTTAAGTTAGGGACATGTAAGAAATGATATATCACAGGCATATGAATTTGATTTACTTAATTCTAAATGTGTATATGCATATGTGTACATTTATACATACAGCATGATTTACTTAATTTTGAAGGCGTGTCTATGACATTCAGTCATTTTTATGTCTTAAATTCAATTCAATTTTGAGCTTAGCAGCTTAAAACTGTTTTCTGCTGATACAGTTTTTTACTGTAATACTCTACTAATTTTAATTCAGCATTTGTAATCCTCCCTGCAGAGAAAGCTATGCTTTTGCATGAAGAAGCCATTGCTGTTAATTCAAAAAAGGAGGAACTCAAGCAAGCTGTATCACGCACCAAAGAGCTTGAGGTAATTGTAAATATGAATTTAAAGAAGCCTGTATTCTAACTGGTGCAGTTGAGGTATTTTACAAATAAAAAAGAAAATGTGAAATAAAAATAATCGTTAAGTAGTACAGCGGTTCATAAGCTTCTAAACTGTTCTTTATCTGCAGCTGGATTTGGAGTCAGTGAAAGCCCAGGTTCTGTTGGTAAATAAACAGAATCAGTTGTTGACAGAAAAACTGAAAGAGGTATCAGACTATCCTTTGCTAAAGGAGGAGAAATTGGAGCTCCAAGTGCAGAATAAACTACTTAGGCAACAGTTGGATGAGACTCGCAGTGAGAACCAGCATCTTCGAGACAGTCAGTTCGAATGACTTATTTTCTTATTTCTCTACAAGTATTTGTTTAGAAGTAAATTTTCATTATAATGCTTTCTTTGTATTATATTTGCTAGTAATTTGCATGAAGCCCAAGCTAGTGTTTGGTATAATTAAACAGTCCTTGGCATAAGTTTATTTTCTTTGATGTGTCTGTATGGGAGAAATCCTGAATTAAGCAGTAGCTGTAATATGGAAGGATATCCCTTGCACCCTCTGAAAAAAGCAGTGCAATATTTCTAACCATAGCATTAGTATGGTTAATAATGGTAAGAGAACATGGTGTTACTATTTAAGTGCTTGCCTGACAATAGTAATAATTACAAAGTATTTTTAATGTGCATTTGAGATTACAGGAGAGTACAGATGTATGCACAGTTATGTAAGGTAAGGATATGTATTTTTCTTCTAGTGTAGGACAGTCAGGGTCTAGTTCTTAAAGGACTATACCAGTGAAGATTTTCGCCCTTTGTAAAAGGAAGAAGAAAAATATCACCAAGTACTTTATTCAGACAAAGCCTTTGTTATGTTCCTAAAATCAATTCAGCTTTACATATTCATGGAGTATTGTGTAGAAAGGTGCGCACTCATTATTCTTTGTCTGAGTGTCCAGTGTTTCCCTTTTGGGGTAGAGCTGTCCCAGCCCTCAGCGGAGTACCTGGCCTGCCAAGTGGAGCTGAGGAGAGCAGAGCATTCTAAGAAGCTGGTGCTGGATGAATTTGAAAGTCATAAGCAGACGTTGGAAAAGCAGCTACAAAGTGAGGTAAATTATTATTATTATTAAATGATTTGAAACTTTTCTTCTTCCCATCATCTCTTTTGCAGTTATCCATCTGCTTGTGCAGGCTGCTTGATATGCAGTTACAAGGATTGTTTGTACTGTGCTTATTTTTATGTTTTCTAAAGAAAACAAAACATCACCACACCAAAAAACTACCAAAAATTAAACCAACCCAACATGACCAAAGTAAATCTCACTGAGTCAACAAATTATCAGTGCTGACTTTCAGTAGGATACTATGTGTATATGGTCTCAATGGACCTGAAAAATATTTAGAAACCAAGTATTCGGCCAGTTGAGATTATACTTTTTGTTTGAATGATGCTGGTTTTTGTTTTTCTCTTGATTTCCTATAGGTTGAGCGTTGTGCCCAGTTAAAGGCCCAACTGTTAGACTCTGAAGCTGCTGTCAGGAAGTTAAATGTGCAGGTTGAAGAACTGAAACTGCAAGTGAAACAAACACAGACAGGTTTGTATCTTACACCAGAGCAGTCCTTTATGAAGGACAAGTGTAAGAAGTTCCAGAAGCTTAAAAAAGCTGCAGTTGCAGCTAGAACTAATACATCACCAGGGAGTAGATGTTAAGTTTAAAATCAAAATCTATTTAAAGCCCAGTTTAAAAAGCAGACTCATTACAATTTCCTTTCAGAAAACAAACAGATAGGAGGAAAGGAAAATACTCCTCCCTGAGCACTTGCATATTTTTACTGTCTCTTTTTCCTTCGGTATGGAGACATTAATGTTTGATGATAACATAAATGACATTCTCCAGCAGGCAACTTGTGTTTTAAAGCATTTTGATTCTTGAATGTTCATAATAAAAATAATCAATCTGAAATTGTATTTTTGTACCTCAGAAATTTAAGTCTAACTCTTAAACAGATTTAGTCAAGTTTAGTAATTTTTGCCTAACTTATGCTTAACTTACCTCGTATGGGTGTTAGAAACAGGCACTTACATAAAGCAGTTCAGTCTGCTGAAGAAATGTACTTTTAAAGATACTTGTCTGTCAAATTGCTAATATCAAGTATTATAAATAAAAGGGTTGGTATGTATATTTAATGTAAAAATATGGAATTCAATTCTGCAATGATTATACATTACATACAACGTGTGTTGCATCATAATTCAGTATATGCAATACTTTATATTATTCACTAGTGATAGGTACTTATTCATTTATGGTACATGTATCAGTACCATTTGGAATTGGAAATTTGTTATATCAAAATAGCAAATATATATTTTAATTAAATGACTGAAAGTACTGTAGGAGCTTTTATTTTACATCAGAGTTAATGAAGTCATTGAAGAACCATTTATGTAGAATAAAAACAGGGTTGTAAATTTGCCGAGAGAGATACAGCCCCATAGGTTGGTCTTTTGGGCTTGTTGAAGCATGAAAGTGCAAGGAAACAGACAACCCCAAAACATTCAGTTTAACTGGCAATTTTAGAGTACTTTTAATGAACAAAAAAACCAACAAAAACATTTTCTATGTGGTGTGTTGTTTTTCTCCAAAATTATTTTTTGATCTAAATAAAGTGAAACTGTTAAGACTTGTGGCATGCCCTGTATTCCTTAGGCTTTTAACAGCGTGATTAGATATAATGTGTCCAAAGTGGGAATGTTTTCATGTTTGTTTATTTATTTGCTTAAACATAATTTAAAATTGTAGAGTACATACTTAATGGTAGTTTTATGTGGAAGAATTATATATTTAAAAAATAGCAGTGGTAATTTGCAGCTTTGGAGCTGCATTAAAAATACATTTAAATCAATTTCAATTAAATCATTAAATTCTCGAAACGTAAGCCAATTCCATGGTAGAATAATTTTGATCAAACTGGAATTCAAATGCCACATTTTACTGTGTCTGTTTTGTTGTGGGTCTCTTGTATCTCTCTTTAGTGTCACTGACTTTCTCTTGCTACCATTTAGCTCTGGAAAATGAGGTGTATCGGAACCCAAAACCTTCGCTCGTCGACCGCTCCGTCCTGGACTTCCTTGGTGACAGGATCGTGCCCCATGACATTTACATGGATGGCACATTCCTGAGGAATCCGGGTCTGACTGATGTGGGGAGGGTCGGCACTGTGCCAGCGCCTGGCTATCGACAGCAGCTGCAGCCACGCAGTGCTTCCCTGGACTCTGACCTTGAGTGCATCGCTCAGGCCCAGGCAAGGGTGAAGGAACTGGAAAAGGAGGCTGAGTACTTGGAAGAAGCCTACAGGAGCTACCAACACAGAGTCATGCAGAATGCAGCTGCAAGCAGAACACCAAGGAAGATGCAGCCTCCTTTAATTCTGCAGTGTCCTCTTAATAGACACCCTTTGACTATCCAGCATGAACTGCTAGAGGATAATCCCAGCTCCCCACATTCCCCTCTGAGCAGCCCAAGAGGTGAAGAACACATCAAAAGAACTGGGCAGGTCGATAACTTTAAAACTCCCTTAACCCCACCACACAGAGGATCATCTTCTTCAAGGCGCCTTTCTTCTACTCCCATTCCCAAATCGAAGAGAGACATCAGTAACAGGAGAATTCCAGATGGTAAGTCAAAATTCTTAATGGGGTGCAGTATTGGGTTTTACTTACTGTTCATCTTGGGAAGAGAAAGATTTAGCACTTTTAGTCTTTTACTCGTTATTTGCTAAGATGCAGCAGAAATCAGGAGATGTGGTTTTGCAGGAGACAGAGTATACCAATTGCTTGGAGTATTTCTTCCTCCTGGAAACAAGTACTGGAGAAGTATGTTGAGGGAAGTTAAACATGCTCTAGGGAGCTTTCAAGAGAAGACAATGCCATATAAATCACTGCAGCTGTAACCTTGCGATATAGAGAGTTTAATTCAAAACTTGCTGTTAAGTATAACTGCTTTGCAACATTAACTGTAATTTCTTAAACCTCCTGTATTTCTAACCTTTCCTTTAACTGTTGTAGTTAAAGTGTGTGGCAGAAGCTGTCTTTGGCTTCTCTTAAATGGAGCTTTCCAGTCTGAAATGTCCAGATTTCCTTTTGTTTGTCCTTTTTGCTGTGACATCTCTATCAAATACTCCTGAGCAATTGTAAGGAGGAAGGTTTTAGTGTTCGGTCATGACTGGAAAATTTTAATTTGCTGTTAGTATCACAGTTTCTAATAATTGCTTAGTCTTTTTTTTTTTCTTAAGGACAGTACTCAGAAAAGCAAGCAAAATAGAAATGAAATGAAAATTTTTTAAAAAATCTCTTGTTTCAAATTTGCAGTACATCTGCTTCTTGGCTCAAAGTGGATTTAGTAGGATGAAAAAAAGAGACAGTAACCAAAAAAAAGATCAGCTTCTCCATGAAGGAAGGTTAAATACAAGGGCAGCTTAGTTTGGAAGAGAGGTGGCTGAGATGCGCTGTGGGAAATCTGGAAAGCAATGAGTGATATGAAAAGGGTGAAAAGGGTTCATTTGATTACTGCTTCACAGACCCCAGAATCCTGTGACATTGGAAGGAAATGAAATGGAATAAAATAAAATGAAATGTTTTTTCATACCATGAGTAAGTTGTGTAATTTATTATTCTCTGTCAGGCAGATCCAAAAAAGTATTGATTGAAGAAAGGTCGGGGTGGGTGTTGCCAGAAGTAAGATACGAGTATTCTCCTTTTTTAATTTTAGTTTAGTTTTGTTTGGTAATGGGCACTGTTAGAAACAGGTCACAAATACTGATTGATTGTGGCTGTCCCTGTGCTTCTGCATGTAGAGTATCATACTCTGTTACTGGTAACATATTTGAGATTTGAACTACCGAAGCAGTCTTTTATGTTGTAAGTTCTCTCTGTCAGCTTCTGTCAGTATAAAGTACCCACAGACTATTTGTTTAGCACTGCACACAGACAAAATCTTTCATAATACTAGGGTTTTGTTGAAAATTAGGGAATGTTAAAACTACAGTTGCGTGCATAACCTGAAAAATCCTTCCTATCTTTGTACTTTTCAGAAGCTAGTTACAGGAGGGCAGATCTCTTTTTTCCATTCGATCTGTTCTGTGCTTAATGCATGAAACTGGTTCTGGAGAGGGGTAAGAGTTGAATAACAAAGGAATGCATTACCTGACTTAAGAATTACAGAAATGAGGTGGTATGGAGTGTAGGAAACCAGGCTGCAGCTGGGTGATAGGATCTTCAGGTTAGCTTCAGTGCTAACATGCTGTTAGTGTGATTTGTCAGCTCCCAGTTAGACTGCTTCCCCACTGAGATGTCACTTCTCTCTCATGAGTCTTCTGAGGAGTGCTTTTATACTGGTATATGTATATTATTCTTTTCTGCTAGAGATGGCTGAAGCAGCAGGTGTGGTTTTGCTAGAAAACTCTTAAGTCATTCTGGAAGCTTCTATGGAGCTTTTCGGTGCTGTTGAAAATACCAGTCTGAACAACTCAGGGTAAATTTCAAAGGTAGAAGATACCATGAATGTGAGTCTGAGATTGGTTTTTCCTTTAAGTGAGGGTAAGTGCTCAGCTGTCAGCACCTGTCTCTGGAGAATGAAAGGAAGAAGTATGTCCTCCTCTGAAACACTTGCAGTTGGCAGATCCAGCAGCTCTTTTACTGCGTAATCTGCCAGTGGAAGGATTATGCAGTTTTTTCCTTTAAATTAGCTCATGCATTTGACTGTTTTACTTCCTAAGTCCATGCACATTTGGACCAATAATGCATGTGTTGTACAGCCAGCCTTGTCTGAGGAATGGTAGGACAAATAACTAACGCAAATTGTGGGATTTTTATTCTGCAGTTGCCAAGAGCTCATCCCTTACCTCTTCACAGCAGAGTGTTGACCAGGTTCTTTCTCCTATTTCAAAGCCATATTTGCTTTCATCTTCTGAGTCTGTTCCTTCCTCACCATCCAGTCATGGCCAGAAAATCAGGTAACATTGTTTACAAAGCAACATTTTTAACCTGCTTTTTAAAGAAACATGTATCTAATTGTTCACAGTGATAGCTGCTTTTACAAATCAAGCCAGCCATTAATTTTATACGTGAGAACTTTTCTAAAGGTGAATAAGGATTTCCATTTTGAATATCATGCTTCAAGTGGAACTTAGTTGTAAAAAACCCAAACACTTTGGTTTGCTCTGAGCAAAGCTATGTCTCTTTAACTGTGTCTCTGTTTTTCACATCTGTGACCTGACTGATGAGCTTCTGCTAATTGAAGCATTTGAATTTCTGCTGCCTGTTTGAGAATTTAAATCAAGGCAGTTGTACATTCTCACTTCATTCATTAACAAACTGTATTGCTAAATTTATTACTTTTTTTCCTTCTCTGAAGAGCTTGGTCATGTGCCTGTTTTCAAAATAGGATTTTCCAGTCTCCTTTGCATGTAGGAATGGGATGGGTAGCACAACTTTTCTCTTTTGTTGCTTTTTTTAAGATCTTCTTAAGGTAAATTAATAACTTGACAAAATTAGGCTGCATTAAAATGACTTTTCTTTCATCTCTGTATCTCCTATTTCCTTGCCTGAAGTTCTTCTGTTCTTAATGGCCAGTGTTCCCTCCACTCTCCAAAACTAAGAACATGTGTCTTCAGAAGCAGGTCTAGTATTTAACTTCTAGTAATTTTTTTAAGATGAGACAACTGAATTGTCCTTAACCTGCTAGCCATCATTCCTGATTTGATGGCTGAAGAAAGCTTGTGCTGGGGCACCTCTAGCAGGCATTTGTAGGGCTTTTTTATTTTGTTGTTATCAAGGCCTCAACATACATTTAATGCAGAGAGGGTCTCTTATCTGGTTAGAATTTTGGGAGAGCCTTTATGGTTTTTGTCTTCAAAATGAGCTGTTGGGATTTTCAGGGACTGTGAGGTCAGTTTCCTTTAAGTATTCCCTTGAGGCTGTGTCTCCTTTTTCCCTACTCATTCATGTTTTCTGTGGTGTGTCAGATTTCCTGTACTTCTCTGACAGGCCTTAAAAAGTGAAGGTTGAATGTTAACCTGCATGTTAAGGTGACAGGGGAAAATTCTCTAATCCTGTGAGGGACTTCACTTCTTTGAAGGATTTTATGGACTCCATCCTGTTTGAAGAGTGAACAATATGAGCAGAGGCCAGACCTAGGTCTGGGAAGGCAACTATGGTTTGTTGTTGATTTCTTGGGTTTCTTATGACAAAGCAAGGGTATAAGGTCCCAATAATTGTCTCGAACTTGCTGCTTTCCCAAGACTTTATTAAAAGAAAAACATTCTTTTGTTGCATATTTTCTAATTTCACGTGCCTTGGACTGTTTTCTGTTACATGAAATATTTGAGAAATGCATGTGTGGGCTTTTCCAGTTATTTACTCTTATTATTAGGCAAATGCCACATCACTGATGTGTATTGTGGGATTAGTTTATGACCTGTAGATTTTAAGTGGTAATGGGAACTTCTTTGAAAAGAAAAGAAAAGCGAATATGATGCTGTAACATCTGTGACAAGCTGTTAGAAGTCAGACCTCAGTCAGTGGGGAAGAACAATTGCTTCTATGACTACAGGAGCTCCTCGTTTATTTATGTTCCAAGATAAGAGTGGTATGAAGGAAGCCAGTAAACACAGACAGGAAGACTAGAGTGGTAAGGCAGATTATTACCTAACTGTTTGTTTGTTTGTTGTTTTGGCCTGAAGAAACCAGTTGAGGGTTGTTACTGAGGCATTGGGTTCTCTGTCTTTTTAGCAGTGTTGCAGGACACAGTATTGAAGAAAGTGGCATGTGTGTCCTTGAAACTTGCACCCTTAAGAATTATTTAGCACTTAATCATTTCTGTGAAGGAAGGACTCAAAACATGAAATAGACTTCCAAAAACTTGAAATTTCATTTACTCTGTGCTATTTAATTGACAGGGTATTTTTCCCCGCTGACATCACTGAACTATCCTTCTGACAATGCAAATTTATTTATCTGTGCCCAGATTCACTTTTTGTTTATGAACAAATCTTTTTGTTGGGGGTATGTTTTGTATTGTTTGTTCTCCACTTTTGCTCCATGAAAGACCTGTATTCCTTAGAAATTGTAAGCACAAACATACTTAGGCTGTGATGAAGAGCACCAGCTGGTGTGAAGTAAGCTCCTTTATGAAGTGCTGATGCTGAATTTCATTAGTGACCTGCACTCCTTTTACTGTTCTAGTTCTGGTCAGAGTTTAGGAGCTGGGTCACGTGGGAGACATTATTCTTTCACATTATCTTTCTGATGAGATAAACGGGGATTTAGAATGAGGGCACTAGCCCCATTTTTGATAGAACCCAGATTTTCACCCCTGCATCTCTGTTTTGCCAGACATCTAATCCTAATACATTTCAAACACATCTGTTAAGATGACATCAAAATGGGAATTAAACTGTAACACAGAGCTTAAAAAGGCAAATTTCTTAATTTTCAGTTGACTGTCACAATTCATTGTATTTCTCCTTTTTTGTTGTTTTTTCTTACTCCCTTGTATTTTGTTTTAATGTAATGATTTTACGTCACATAAAGGCCTTGGGGAAAGGCTGCAGGGAAATGGAGTGGACTTTTACTAAAAGTTAGAGAACTGGATTTAAATATCCTGTATTTGAGTCAGAAAGTTTAATGGATTTTAGTGTTGGTTTAGTCTGTTGCTTAGCGAGTGAATTTCAGATTGCTATTTGCTTAAAAGTTTAGCATTTATATTTATTAAATTATTTATATTCTTCCTTATTTTTTCAGACTTCAGAGTCAACAGACAGATAAACAAGATTTCAGCGATGTCCACAAACCAGAGAAACTAAGGTATGAGGATCTTGAAGAACACATTTATACTCTTGAAGGTAAGTTTTAGTGCATTTCAGACAGTTTGTTTAACCTTAGGGCTTAACAGTTACAGGACAACTGTCTTCATAGTTTTAAGACTGTACTTGGAGAGAAAAAATTCTGACTGATTTTGGAATTAAGAAAAACAAATATCTCAGATGATGAGGGATTGATTTTCATCATTCTTGCATCTTTAGATAAGTGTATGTAGTAATAAGCAGACATTAAATTGAGTTGGTTCTGAAATCTGTGACGTAATTTTGTTCAGAAATCTTGCATAACCTTGTTCTGATTAACGCTGTAGGTCTGACCGTTGTTTTGGAATGTTTTTAAATGGTGTAGAATTCTTATTTAAACAGAAAAATGTACTAGTATGTGAACTAAATTGAGGTTTATTATATTTGCTGCATAAATTAGAACCAGGTTCTAATTCTAAAGATAAGTTTCTGTGGCTGTTGTATGCACTCCTAATTTTTCCTTCAGTAAGTGAGGCATAAATAGTATTATGAATTAGAAGTTGCTCTAGGGTGTGTGTAAATGTGTGAAGAACTCCTGCAAGTATGCTGTCATTAATCAGCATCTCTGAATAGTTTTGGAGCATATGGTTAAGTTACTGAAACCTGAATTGTATCCTAACTTCTTTTTCTCTGAGGTCAGCATTTTATTTATTTGCATTTCTGCTCTCTGTGATTGCATGCTATAAAATGTTTCCTTCTCTCTAAATGCTACAGGGTCAGTTTTCAAAAATCTTTGATGTAACTAAGGTACTGTAGAAAGAGGAGGATAATAAAACTTAGTGTACTTTATAGCCATTTGTATATGGAGTGAGATATAGAAGCACAGTTACTGGCCTTACTTAGTTTTTCAGCATTTGAGTGACATCCTAATGTTGAACCTGAGCAGCCTGATCTCTCATGAAACTGTGGGTTTAAAGTAATGAAGTTGTCAATGAGAAAGCTGTGAACAGCAAGTTAATCTTTCCTATTTCCAGATTTTGTTAGGTCTGTAAAGTCCTGAGGCTGGTGGACATGTGGCATTGTGTGGTGTAACTAAACTCATAGTTGGTGAAGAGATTGTGATTGCTGTATGGGAGAGTTAGGGATATTTTCTTTGAAACCAGTGATTCTGACTGGTGTGAGTGGTTTCCTGGGTCCCAGACTGGCTTATGCTTTTGGTTGTGGTTAGGTCATATGGAAGGTGGAGTGGACCCCTTGCTCATTCTCCTGACCCTGTGAGAATATGGCTTTCAGTATTTTAAAAGGAACTAACCAAAAAACGATGTTTGTTTAAACAGCAGATGTGCTGATAGTGTTTAGTGATAACTAGCAGAAGATAATGCCTCATCCGTGCATTTCTCTGTGAAGCTTTACGCATTACTCAGTTGGGTTTATTTATCTCATTTAGCTTCCTTTTTATAAGCTTTAAATGTATTATTTGAATGTGAACCAAGCCTGTAGCCAGTAATGGTTTCTATTCATCTCACATTTTAATTAGCCTTATAATTATTTGCTTAATTTTGTATGAGAGGCTTTTGGGAATATGTTACATATTTCACTTTTATTTTATTACATATGACAACAGACTGGCATTTTCTTGGAAATTAGGGCTGAGTAGATGCTGTGCCCAAGTAAGGTATTACTGAATCATTTGGTGATGTGTGGTGGTCAATAATTGTAGGAGTTCACATGTGCTGATGATTTCTCAATCAAGAGTACTTTAGTTGGGTCAGACTGCATCAAAAGACAATCTCAGTATATAGGAGGAAATCAGAATGGCTAAAAAGGGGAGGAGGTAGCTCAGGAGAAGTGGCTGGGAGCGGCAGGTAAGAAAGTAAAATCTAAGAAGTAAATACAGAGAAAGATACAATGAAGGACAAAGTGGATAACAGTAGGAAAAAACAATGAATTAAAGGAGGTACCAGAAAATATGGAAGTCTTTTAATCCTACTGTGAGTGAGTTCTAGAAAGAAAAGGTCAGCAAGTTCTCTTGGCAGCAGCTGCTTTTAGGTGATGAGCTCATCTTAAGGGAATAATGCATCTCTTGCTGTCCACCCTTAAAAAGGGAGTGAAAGTACACAGAGTTACCTTTTTTCTCCTTTGCAGAGTAGTTAATTCATTTTATACTGTAATGGTTTTGGTTTGGGTTTCTTTGTTTGCTTATGTTGTTAGCATTCATTTTGAAGTTAGAAGTAATATTTAACCAGGACAAATTTATGAAAGGAATTTTTTTATTATTTAAATATTACATACCCTGATGCTTATTGGTGCCTCATATGGAAATAATGTTTTTGTTGATAGCTTTATAATTTAAAGAGAGAGCAACAAAACAGAATAGATTTTGAGTGTGATAGCCCATTATTTTGGTCTTACAAGAACCCCCATATATAGGAGTTATATTCCTAGGTGAAGCTGGTAGGAATTACTCTTGCTTTTGTAAGAAACTGAAAACATTCTCCTAACTTAGTTAGACTGACAGCTTGACAGAAATTTTCCATCATGCTTTCTATAGTTCCTTTCATCTATAGTTCCTTTAAAAGAGTTCTAATTTAAAGAAATTCAAACCATTCAGATAGAGGCTGATCCATGTGGTTGACTTGGTTTTTTTCATGCAAAATATTTCAATTTTATTATAATGTGAAAAAGAAAAATGCTTGATGGTATTTGAAGGATGAAAAATTGATGTTTTCTAAAGCTTCACCCAAAACCTAAAGAGATATATAGGGTATCTGTGCTCTGTTACACTAAATGCTTAGGAGAATAGTCCTGTGTATTTCAGGTTGGCTATCTAGAGGTAATGGCCACATCTTGTTTTATCTCTTTTTTTTTTTCTATCTCCCATCAAATGAGATAATAGCAGTCTGCATACTTTGCAAGTAAATAATTAAGAAGCAGTTGAGTATCACAGCAGTGATCAAAGAGGAAGGACAGTAATTGTGTTTTTGTGAATTCAGAGCCACCTTTCACGGGGAGAAGATAGTATAATGTAGAATACCTGAGTTAGCAGCATCCATCCTGTTCACTGAAGAAGGCAATGATCCCATTAAAGAGTGTGTCATCAAATAGTTAAAGATTGTTTTTATATTCATAAAAAGGATGAGCTGAACTTGGACATACAATTTTTCTGTGACTTTTATCTTGATTATGTAAGGAAATGAAAACATCTTGGGTTTCTGTTGTGTATTTCTTCAGTTTTGGCTTTATAAACAGATGTGTTCCAATAGCTAATTTCAAAACTAACAATTCTGTAATGAAGGAAGCAAGTACAGCCTATGATAATTCTTAATTCTCAGGGAGATGATCAAGTTGAAGGGAAAATGCTCAATTAGTGCTGATATTTTTGTGTTCTAATTTAGCCATTCCCACACTGAATCCATTGCTGTGCTCCACTTTTGCAATTACAAAATAATGAAGCCATTGTTCAAATTTCTTCTCCAGCTCAGGGGGACATACCAGAGGAGTGTGAAAGTGATGTCTTGCATCCATCTGGGGACATCGTTGATGGAAACCATGTCACAGCCCCTGTACCAGCAACAGCCACTTCATTGCAGGACTTAAGTGAGTTCTCAGCTCAGACTCAAAAGAAAGTACCCTTTTAAAATGTCAAATGTGTATAAAAGTCTGTATGTATGTATGCTGGTGTGGTTGAAAAATTTTCCAAAAAGTGCAAGTTCTGTACTAAAGAGGAAACAGTGTTTTCTTTTGCTGTTCTGTATGAGGATTACTTTTTTTCACCCTGGTTTTAGTTAAATTTGGTTTTAATTTAAACATTCTTGCCACCCCTCCCAACCCCGTTGTCCAGCATCTGGTGAAATGATTTTTTTTTTCTTTAGGGTAATTATTAAATATAATTTCTGTTCTTGATAGGAATGAGACATTAAATATTTTGGTTTGAAGTATTTTATGTACTGCTTGTCTGGATTTTTTTTCAATTTATTTTTGACTGTTGGTGAACTGTATTATCACAATGCAGTTTTAATTCTTTGGGTAGATGAGAATGATTTCAATCAGCATATGCTGCTTTTCTAATTGTTCTAGATGGAAACATTATGGTTCTTTTTATTTAGAGAAGAGCTTTGTAGCTTCTCATGATTCCCAGTACTGAGTTTGCCCATCTCATTGCTATTTGATGCTGTTCTTTGTAGTCAGCTTTTTAAATACACTGGTCACATCAACAGTATGTCCTGCAGTAATTTTCAAAGGGATTTTAAATACTTTGCTTTTTAAATATAAAGAATTATATCCAAACCCATTGCAGAGGGGGAAGGAATATAGTAACATGGAATTTGGGATAATTAAGGTTTAATGAGAATGCTCATGAAAGGAATGAGAAGTGCAGTGATCTATCAAATCTCTGGCCTCTACTTTGGCTCTACTCCTTAACTATTGGTGAGTCATTTATCAGTTTAGAGGTGGGAAAACACATTACCCAATACTCAAGAATAAGTTTGGTGTGTGTGTGTAAACAATATATCCAGTTGTTCTCCATTTACTGCTAACGTTATACAGGAACCTGGTACTTACTTGTATGCTCTTGTAGTGATTACTGAACTACATAAATCAAATGACAGATGTTGAAATAATTTTTCACAGCAGTGCTGGATCAAAGGCAGATTGAAGAACAGAACAGAGAAGTTGACAAAAACTTCGAAGAAGAAAGGAAAGGAAGAGAAGAAAGGAGCGAGAAAGAGCAACAGGACGCTTTGGAAAGTGAGAAAAAAGAAGTGGAAAAGCTTAATGAAGAGGTGGTAATTTAATTAATTTCTGACAGTGATGCAGCTCTGTAGTCCCTTGCAGTTTAGGATTGTTACATGTGTTACTTAGTTAAAAATAGATTTAATTCCATGAAGTGAAAGTAGTAGAGACTGAGTTATTTTATGTACTTGTGTGATAAACCAGAGTGTCACTAGAATGTCTCCTTATGCCAAGTAACTTTTTCACTGGAAACAGATGCTTTTCCTTCCATGCTTCATGAAACTGGAAGTTACAGTTTTATGGCCACTGTCACCATGCTGTTGGAACAAGCTGAACATTTGCTGTCTCCGTGGTGTGGCCACTGCAAGTGGGACACCACCAGAACATGTTAATGTCCATCTGTTCATTAGCCTCTGTCAGGGTGTCCAGGGTACTCTGGAAAGCAGAGGGTATAAGGAGACCTTGAGTTTGCTTAAATCCCTTTGAGCTTAAACACTCCATGTTTGTTTATGTAGTGTTCTGGATTTTTAGGTCCTGTTTAATGCTGTTTAGACTGGTATGTTTACTGAGGTTAACATGAAATTCTGCATTTATTGCAGGTACTAAGGTATAAATGTATTTTCCTAATCAGTATTTAATTTTTATTTTTGTGTCTTAAAGTATATCCAAGACTCAATGAAAACAGATGAAGAAATAGAAGATAAAGGGGAAGTAAAATCTGAGCATAGTAACACTGGTGCTGAAAATAATGTAAAGGATCCTCCTTCAAATCCATTAGAAAAATACATGAGAATAATTCAGCAGAGCAGAGAGCAGGAACTGGCAAACAAGGTGATTACTCTCAAAACACAGTTCCAAAAATATTATTGACCAAATTTGTGTCTTGCTAGGCATGCTTAGGAATGAAAACAATATTCACATTTTTAAGTTTTTCTTCATGTAGAAACTTTATGTAACAACCTGCAGAGTGTCTGGATTTGTGTAATGTTTGGAAAAGTGTGATGACCCAAAAGAAAAAACACTGAAAACTTTCTTCTATAAGGGTTGCTGGTGTTCTCTGGGTAGGAAGTTTTTTTGTTTTTTAAGGTACCAGGACAGTATTTAAATGTCCTCAATTTTTAGCTTAAACTGCGTTTAAATACAGTTTGAACCTACACAGGTCAGTTTGTGTTCCTCTAACACAACTGATAGAATTTATTCTGGCAAAATGGAAAATTGGACTTTTAAAGAAGAGGTATGGGTGGGTATTACTTCAGTGAGGGAAAGCAGGATGCTTTTCTTCAGACATGATCCCAGTCTAAATTTCCAAAGTGTTACTATTCTAGGTCCAATGTAGCATTTGTAGAAATAGGGTTGGTCATTCAGAAGACTTTTATTTTCAGTTATGTGCCTTCAAAATACAGATACTATTAGAGTCACTTAAACTTTGACTTTAGAACTGGTTAGAGAAAGTGTATTTTCCTCTTGGTTGCCAGGATTCAAAAAAAGAAGACATAAGAGAAGTGTCACTTTCAGAAGGACTTCTATCTACTGAAAAGGATGACAGGTAAGGCTCCTGTATTAATCACTTCTAGAACACCATATTAACAAATAGTAATAATAAATTCTAAATTAATACATAGATTTAATATGAATTACATTAAGAGACATCTGCCTCCTTAAAAAGCAACATAAATTAGTAATCAAAGCAAGTGTGTTGGAAAAATTGAGGATCTTTCCAGTTCTTGTACATGCAGGTTAAGCACTGTTTGGAACTCACAGCTGAGAGCTGCACTCCATGATCTGTTTCAGTAGCTGTGGCAGTCACAACTCTTTACCTGCAACTGAGCAGCATCCAAATTCCTTGACAGAGAGCTGGAGTTTGAGGGATTGTTCTTATGTGATGACCCCCTGGGTGAAGGTTTGTCTGTGCTGCAACTCGCCCATGGTCTGTTCCTAGCTTTGACTTTTCAGTAGCATCGTGGCCTTTTAACACACTTTATTCAGAGATTTTGGCTGCCTGCACTGAGTTACAACAGCCCAGGCATTTCCTCTGGTTCTCTCTACACATTGATAAATAAGGATATGTAGGTTTTAGTTGCTTGCAAACGATAAACCAAACAATCTTCCATCAAATCTTTCAGTTTCCTTGAAGATGGAGAATTCAAAATAAGCAAAAAATGTGGAGCAGATAGAAAAAAAACCCATAAAGGTTCACCATAACCATAGGAATGATTCTCTATTATATGTGCTGTTGAACATAGCAAGCCCTACCCTACTGCTCCTGAATTGGCAGCAGTTGTGTTGTTTTCACTGGGTGAGCACAACAGAAGATAGCTCTGCTTTTTGAGATACAGGTGATGGCTTTCAGTTAATGAAGGCCCAGATCCTCCTCCTTTAGGGCTGGTTTTATTGCCAGCAGTTCACTGAAACAGCAAGAGAATTGCAGCAAAGGCAGTCTCTTAACTATTGCTTTAAAATGAGTATTAAGATTTAAGATAAACTACATTGGACTCATAACACCTTTTTTTCCTCTCTCCTATAATCAGTAGTGTTGCAGACATTTCTCATGGAGATGTGGATGAAAGCTTCTGGTGAACAATAGCTACTGATTTTTTAATTGTTATTCTTATTATGAGAAAGATGTTTTTACAGTAGGTTTCTGTGTGTAATAAATGTTAGGCACCAACATTGCAGGCTGTGCAATTATAAATTAATAAAGCCGATTTTGATCTGTTTCACCATTTCAGTCATTGACTTCAAACAGTGAGTCCTGATGTGTTACTAATCCAGGAGGAAGCCCTTGGGTGGGGTGGGAGAAATAACAAAGCAGGGAACAAAAACTGATCAGTATGTTTGGGTAGATTTGTATTGACACTGAATTCCTCTAAACTTTGTCAACTTTGCCAACCCCCGCCCCCCAACCCCTTCTGCTCCAAATGGTTCAAAGTATGGTGGAAGAAACAAAAAATTCCATCATCATCACCTGCTTTTAAAGGTGTCCTGTGGAGGCACTTGGCTCACACAGTTTCAGAGTGTGGAGTGTGACAGACCCAAACTAAGGTGCCCCTTCTGCTGCTATGGCAGGGCCAGCCACTTTCAGAAGCAGCCCCTCTCATGGATCACCTCGTTGGTATTAACCAGCCCAGAACGGAAAGATTAAAATAAAAATGCTATTTAACTCATCTTTATTTAAGCTTTGTATTTTGTGGGTAGATTATAGGCAAGATCATTAAACTTTATTTACAGTATAAAATACAGTAGTTTTTATCAATGAAGTAATTTTGGGTGGCAGCATATATTACAACTTGCACTGCATTTGAGGCTGCTCATCTTGACCTAACCTACAAGAACATGAAGCCAAGTTTGACAGAATTTAGGGGCAAAAAACAAAGTTCTGTCTTGAATTCACTGGATGTTGAAACACAATGTATCAAAACCGTGACAGATCCAAACTTTGCTTTTTGAAATGAAGCTAAAATGTGAAGTGGTGGCTACTCTAATTTTACATGCTGCTTAATTTGCTGTTGCAGTCACTCTGGCCTTTACAGAATTTCTGAGAGACTGCTCCTGTTGGATGTTGGGAAGGGGTAGTGCTTGTTGCATTATGCTGGCCTGGAACAACTACCACTACTGCATGCTGCACACAGCTGCTGCTGCAGCTGCACCTGCAGGGCAGCCCTGCCCCATGCAGGAGGGCAGGGAGCTCTGGAACAGAAGCTGTTTCACTTCAGATAGAGATGTAAAGCCTAGAGATGCACTGCCATGGAGTAGCTGTAGGTCTGGGTTCAAATAAGCATACACAAGTGTTGTCTATTATCTACAAATATTTATTTTAACACTTGGATGTAACTACAGGAAGCCCTTGGCACTGATAGAAAATATTGATTCACTGTTAGGTTACAAAAATTTATACATAGCAAAATTTAATGCTCTTTACATAAAAATATTAGACTACTTAAACAAAACTTCAAAAACTCCCAGTAATAGCTACACTGAATTAGAAAAGAATTAGGCTTTAAGACACTGCCTCCATTATTACCCTTATGCAAACACTGGGCTAGAACATCACCTGCATTGCTGTAGAAATGTCTCCTTCATGCAACAGGTAAGAACATACACTAGGCTATTTTGTCATATTTGCTCTACATCAATCAACTTTGCCCCTTTTTTGAAACTGTCAAATTAGACTTCAATATTTAACAAAAGAAATTATATTTGAAGTTGATACCCCCCAAAAAAATGCCTTTTCTCTTAATACTGATTTGAAGGAATTTGTGCTTCCTTTGATGTATATTCAGCAAACAGTCAAAACTACCAAACCACACATCAGCTTAGCAGGGGTATGACTTGAATATTTAATTTTTTTCAAATGAATGATGTATTTTTACTTTTCCCCCCCAACATTTATATATATATATATATATATATCATATAGAACAAACACCAAATATACCATCACTAATACTCAAGATATCACTGAATGCTTCTGAAAAAAAACATTAATTAGAAGGCAGACTTCTATGGGAAATGACTTTAAAATGGCACCAGTTTGTTTGTTGGTTTTTTTTCTGAACACCGTGTTTTCTTAGTGTGCTAATTAATTTGTAAAAAGGAAAACATATAAGCACTGACTATAAATTTGCTAAGCACCAAGATAGAGAAAGGTGGACATCCTGTATTTTATGGCTGCAAATTTTATTGTTAGTGTAAAACTCTGCAAACTTTCTCATCTGCTCATTTGGAATAGTCAGATCAGTGTCATTTTAATAAGGTAACACTTTCACTTACTTAAAATGTAGGATAATGGTCTCCTGCCACTATATAAATGCTAAGACATTTATCGAAAATAAATATTAAGGCAAAGCTGACATTTATTTTCAAAGAAGGGGATCATTATCCAGATCCAGGGATCTACATTCCATTAAATAGTTAATAAAAAGATTAGAAACTGGGACATTTGCTCGACACTCAGGTGAGCACTGGGACATGACAGCCTCATCATGGATGCATGTGGCACAGGAGTGGAGCTGCTCCCGTGGCCCAGGCAGGGGCGTTCCCAAACAGCCCCCCTGCAACCTGGGAGGTGCTGCAGCTGTGCCACCACACAAACACGAGCTCCTCTCAGAAATGCCAGCTGGGCACGGGTTCCTTTGGGAGGTGCTCAGTCGCAGGCCATGCCTGTGCCTGAGGTCTGCACAGATCTACTGCCTGCTCGGCACCTGCCAGCGTTTGTGCAGGGCGGCATGCTGTAGAACAAGTCAAATATTAAATACCACAAGTCTCAAAGAAGAATAATTTGGTCACTTTTTGTAAAGTGTTGCCTTTTAAAATGCCTGGAATAAACCATCCATTCTCTGTTAGAAAGGATGGAAGATTACCCATGGGAAGATTTCCCTAAAAAAGTTTTCCAGGAGCTGGAATGTGAAGCTTTTACACTTCTAATTTTGTTTGGTAGACACACATCTGTACTGCAGAGCAGCTATTTGCTGATTTGTCAGAGCTACAGAATTCTTCTGCTGAATTACTGTGGCAAACATTTATGTGTAAGAATTGAGTTGCTCTTTTGACCGAGACTGGATATCCTGAAGCTCCTGCTCTTCTTTTGCTTTGATATCTTGGTAGGCCTGCATTTTGCTTGCATCCTTTAAGTAGGCCCAGTTAGAAGACAGTATCATGAGGAAGTGGATCTGGAAGAGAAGGGTGAGCATGATGGCGAGTGAGCATGTCAAGAGGCAAAGCAAGCTGCTAGTCAGATTAATAGACGCTCTTTAAAATAACGACCAAAAAAATAGTTATTCTACGTTAATAAGCATTCTGTTATTAAAACAAGCACAGAGGCTATTTTTCAAAGATCTCTAGAATTTGGCATGCTAATAACTCAGTTATTCACAGTTTAGAGAAAGTTAGTACAAGGATATTAAAATGAGCTACAGAGTTGTACGGGTCAATTAAAATGCAGAATGGGGGGAAGCAGGAAAACAGTTTTGTACATGGCAGTATACAGAATCTGTAAACTACGAGGTGCTCAGAAGAACTGCTTTCTAAGGTCGTGGTGTTTATGCATATCCAAGCCCAGAGCCCGGCAGGTCTTTTCCCCCAACAAGCAGATGAGAATTCCACCCTCCCCCTGGAAAAAAACCTGAAACTGTGAACTGTTTTATTTATGCGAACAAGGCTACATTAACACATCGAAAAATTAAACATCAAAACATGAGTCCAAAACTAAGCAAAAGCATGCAATCTCTGGGTTAAGAAGTCTTAATCTTGTATTTTTATAGCTACATTTTAAACTTCCATTGTCCAACCTCAGGTGAAGAGTTTTATATTGTATATAGCAAATGGCTCCCTTTTTTAAAATTATTATGTGTTTGTTGTTCTAGTTTGTGCATTCGTCTCTTGCCAACTTCTTTTGCCCATACTTCATGCAAAAACATGTACATCTGAAAACATTGATTCACTTCTCCTTTTTTCTCCCCAACACTGTAAAAAGGTCCCTGTGATCTATGCATGGTTTTGCTTCCTGTGCAGTCATACTTACATTTTTGAGATCTGGCTACTGAGAAATCAGTTACTAAAGTGCAGCCATACAAGAACAGAAGTTATTCATATGCTGTTTCTTACTAGTTCAGGGTCCAAAAGAAAGAATGTGATTGTTTTACGCAGAGCTAAGACAAGGATTTATTTTTTGAGAGAAAGAGTATCATTCGGCACTTACTTAAGAGTAAGAGAAAATAATTGATTTCATCATGCATGGAATCACTTGGAAATAGAAGCAAATTAATTCATAATACCTGGGCTTCTGATCTCTGCCAAAATAGACTGGCACTACTTCATTATTCCCTTGCTTTCACACCATATGTATTTTGTATGCTTGGAGGGTATTTGTATTTGGTGTTCATGGTGGAGAATAAATTAGTACATCTGACCCTGAACTGTTCCAGTATTTGTTTGAGATGACTGTTAGAAATCAAGTGGAGACTTGAAATGAAAACATCCCCTTCTCAGAAGGATGCTTTATAAACGCCCCTACAGTAACTGAATCCTCTCAACATGAAAAGATAGCCAGATCTCATCCACATCATAGTTCATATACAAGAAGTCATTTCATTAATCTGATAAGCTAAACGATGCTTACTGAAGCTATTTACAATTACTGTAACAAAATTCAGAAAGCTAGACTTTTAGTCTAGGGTGTCAGTGGTATTTCAAGCTACGCAATGCAGCTTTTTACTGGGCTTATACAATTTAGAATTTAGTGCAGCAATCTTCCCGACTCTTAAACTTCAAAACAGCATAGTTATATGTAGTAGCCATCATGTAGATCAGCTGGTGGAAGAGAACAAAATACAGGAGAGTAAGATACAACAAGGTGACGGCTCAAGCCCACTTGGGCAACTCTCGATACTTTTACAACAGATGTTACTCTGAGCTCCTTCCAGGGTGAAGATGCAAGATAAATAACCTGCCATTTCTCTGGGGAGGATAACCCAGCACAAACCCTAAGGCTATTTTGTCAACCAGCTGTGAGTATTGGGCTTGGCTGGCACAAGGTTAGCAGCTGGCCACTAAAGGAAGTGTTAGACATAGGAACAAGTCATCTTGTTAATGTCCCTTTTCCCAGCCGCTACCTGGAACAGGCACTGCAGGGTTGGACCAGTCAATCTGCCTGGGTCCAGGCAAAGGAAACCAAGAGGTTACAAGCAGCTGATCAAATAAACTACAAAAATGAAAATAAATAGTCGAAATAAAAGCAGAAACAGTGGACAGAAGTAGGATTTTGAAAGGACATGCAAATAATTTTTTCCTAAGTATGTGGGAGGCGGGTTAAGATGACTTCTTAAAGCAAAAGTTGGGGACCTGCTGACTTGTGATGACCAAACCATAGCAGCAAATAGTGGTGATTACAGCTCACCCTCCTTCATGTCTAGTATCACTACTTTTAATATACACAAAATTTAATCTAAAAGCATCTTAAGCCTAAAATTAACATTTTAAATTATAAAACAACAAAAAATACTACCCACCAATGCTATGACAGTGGCACCAGCTCCAGCACAAGCCACAATGAACAGGTGATAAGACATGTAGAACTAGAGAAAAAAACATGTTAAAAACATTGAAGTAATTCATTAGGAATAGTACAAAATGCATTTCAAGTGTTCTAGAGAGTAAGGATAATAAAACAGTCTTTGTAGCATGGTAGCAAAGCTCTAGAAAATACAAATGTACTGAAAATAATTTTTTTTTGATGATGTAACAATTGCTTCAGTGTTATATTTAAAGCAATCTCTCTACACTCCTTGCATGAGTTCTCTCCAAAAACTTTCATCAAGTATTTACTACAGGGTGCCCAAGTGACCTGTAGTCAAAAGCTGCACACAGGTTAAGTTTCTATACCTCATTTGTGTTGCAGATGTTCTCTAAAATTGGGCCACAGGCTTTGCCAGGTACAGCATTCCAAGGGATAATACCTGAAATACCACAGAAAAGAAACCACTAATTTCAGCAATCAACACACACTTTCTGTTCCTCTCATCTTTTCCACCCACTTGCCAGTTGTGTTCCCATTCTGGGCATCCGTGCGTTGACCAGTACAGCTTTGAGCTGGCAGCATGAATTAAAACAACTCCCTCAAGTTATGCTTTCTCCTCACACTGAGGGCTGCTGCCAAGGCATGTTCTCAGATGTGGTTTTCCCATCTGGCAGCCAAACAGTTGGTTGGGTTTTTGCACTTTGGGTCCAGTTGCACACTCTGCCTACTCCCCCACTCAGCACAGAAGAGAAAATCTGCATCTCAGAGGCACTTGGCACCTTCAGGATAACACTTACTAGATGAGGTTCTACTTGAAGAAGAAACTACTGTAGAAGGGTGTGAATATAGAGCTAGAGGGAAGAATTACAGCATTTTTTTTCTGGTTTCGTTCCAATAGGTAAAAAGCATCAAGTGAACACTGCTACAAGAAAGTTCAGTCTGCTGCACCTCATATACTCCCAATTACTTTTCCTACATGATTGAAAGTCTGAAAAGTCAACAGAATCTAGCAGATGAAAAATAAACTTTTAGGCCTATAACAGATGTAAAGCTTAAGCAAAACCCACTTGAATTAAGAGAAACCCAGTTTGTTTCCCCATACAACTTTGCATTTCCACCCAGCTGGTTGGAATTAGCAACTCTATAAGCAGCAGGTCATTGAAATTATCTCAGGATGGCACAGCTTTCAGAAAGATTTTATAGGATTGACTTCCAAGTCAGCTGCTTCTCTGCAACTGTTGTATACAATTCCAGCCTTTCAGCTACCACTTCCATCCAAAAACGTGAGGAAAGCTCAGTGACACCAGTTGTCTGTTAGGGAGCTGCTCTCTCCCATCATGCACTGAAACCCAAATGGTTTTACTGATCAGGGGAACAATACAGCACAAATACAGCTGCAAAACAGCCAGAAGAAACAGGAAGGTGGAGGAGCACATCTCCCTTCACTCCTAGGCTTTGCTGCTGAAGAAAATGTCTTCCCAGCCTCTTGCTGTGAGCTGCTAAAATAGAATGTAAATGTTTAACTGATTGAAGACTTCTTGCTTTTAAAATTAGTATATCTTTTCTTCTACTGGACTTACCCGGACAGGAGAGCAAAGCCAAGCTTTCTTACTTTTTCAACTTTGAATCCATTTTCTCAGCTTTGAATGACTTAGTCCAAAGAAAGAAACATTCCTAGAAAATGCTAGCTAGAATGAAGCCAAAAGTAATGGTGACAAAAGATCTTCTGCACAAGGGAAGCTAAAAAGATTAACTTCAAGAAAAACTCACCTTAAGAAATGAAAAGCCTGACCCTATTTTAAGTTATTGTCCCAGGTTCCTTAGGTTTCTGCATGTCATTGGAAAGTAGCATTAATTCATTATTAGTTATGGGCAGACTTTTAATTGCAGGTTTTTGTTTTTTTAACTGAAAGTAATTCTCAGAGCAACATTCAGACATTTACTTCATCTTTAAATGTAAAACAGCTTTCTGAAAGAACATAATATATGCATATGGGTTCAAAACCCACAATGTGGTTATTTATTTCTCAGCACTGTTTCCAAGAAGTTTATTTTGAGGCTGATCTATTTTCAAACCTAATATAACAGTATTGGAAACCACTACAAAATCATTTCAGATAAGTGACTTGTCACTTCAGTGAAATTGATTGCATCTGGAAAAAGATCAGTGTAATGTGAATTAATTAGAAAAGTAATAGCACATTCAGAGATAGAAGATACTTTTGCATTTGATTCATCTGATAAGGCTGAGACAAAACTACTGAGGAAAGACTGAAGAGAAAGGATGAAGTTTTTAATGGGGATTAAAACGAGTACCGTATTGCCTGATGTCCACGCAGATCTGGTCCCCTGGCACGGTCACATTTGTCTGAAAAGATTTGATGACTTCACAAGTTGACCATATGTTATAGAACATAAAGACAGGCACAGCTGAGAAGCCGAAGACCCCGAGCCAGGCCACTCCAAGCACATAGGTGAGGAAAACAAACTGGGCAGAGAAAACACAAACACTTTGTGTTTATTCTTTGAAAAGACTACTTAAATTTTCCTTTAAAATTCTTCAAAATAATCTTTAAGCATACTTTCAGAATTCAAATAAGAAAACATTTGGTTTCCAAGCACACAAAATCAGTATCCTCATTGCTTACAAATACTATGGTAGTTTAAGTGCTACTGAGAAAGTAATTCAGGCATTTCCTTTTTCATCAGCCTGCTTGAGTAAACAGATTGCCCTCAAGAAAGAGCAGCCCATTGATTTCTCAAGATTCTCAGCTAAGCAGGGATGCTAGTCGTAGGCTAAAACCAATAAATTCCAACAAAAATCAATTTAAGGGGTTTTTTTAAAATTAACTATAATATACCAGCATTTCTGTACAACTTACAAATCAAAACCACACAGTGAATCAATGCTCACAGAGCTCTCCCATACTCCCTGATTTATTGAAATCAATTTGGAATGTAACATTTGAAAATACCTCTTTTTGCAAACATACCATGACGGTTAACAGCAGATCTGAAGGATTCAGTTGGTCTAATACACATTGCCAAGCAGAAAATGAATTAATTCACATTAGAGAATCATGGATTTGTCCACTGAAATTTGCTGGTTTGGGTTTGCTCTTTTAAAAAAAACTACATTACAAGCATTTTCTTTGGTAAGATATAAGATGTGGCACTGATTGCTCTGGAAATCTCCAGCTCCCTCCTCCCACTGAGCCCTGTCCCTTTTCCCCTCCTCTTCTAAGTGTTATGGTGAAACAGTAGTTCTGGCATCAGTTCCTAGCTCCCCCCTCCTGGTGAGACTAGGATTTGGATCCTACTTGGAAGGTGGGGGAATGCTGTTACATCTTCTGTGCTCTCTTCTCACTGTTAGCTGCGGCTGTTCTCTTAGCTGTAGGTGGAATGGAAAGCCTTTACTTCCAGTAAAGCACTGGTGTCCTACTGTCTTACTTAAAACTTAGTGCCAGAGGACAAAAGCAAGGATGGGAAAGGCTCTCAGGGGGGAGGATTCTCAGCCTGACCCAGAACCAAGGGACTGAACTAATGCTGCACTGGTGGAAGTTTGCATCCCCCCAGGTTTTTTCCAGAATAACCAGGCAAGTGTTAGAGCAAAAGCTGAACAACTGATCAGGTTTCAGCCAATGGGGGTGGAGTGTGGGGAGGTGGAAACTCTTGCGAAGCTATGGCCCATAAAACCCCAGCTAGACTTTAATTTATAGACAACTCAGCTGAATACCCTATTTCATATTAGCGCCTATACCAGACCTGTATGTTTTGTGTGAGAATTGAAAATCCTCTCTTTGGATTTTGGGAAGGAAAAAGTAGACCAGGTTAAAGGATTTCTGTAAATACACTACAAATGAACCATGAGTTTGCATATGTGTATGTGGAAGTGTGCATGAGAGGAAGTGCACAAAGCCTTTAACTCCTAAAATAGCCAGGAAAAAATAGACTCACTCTCACATTTAATGTGGTAACTGTGGGAAATGGCTATTTTGCATTACCAGAGCCAACAAAAATAATTTAGGGAAGATGGACGTCTTTCTTCTGTAACAACCTTATGCAAGATGGGACTGTCTTTCAGGACTTTGCTCAGCAATGTAATGGAAGAAGAAGAAGTACAGAAGCTCTTGATCAAAGTGGCAGAAGATCCCTGGATGTCCAAAAGCCTGTTGCCTGTACCCAGCTGCAGTCACTAGTCTGTTAAGTATTTTATCTCCTCACAAACCTTATTCTTGCCCTAAGGTTTTACACAGCAGCATACAGGCACTTTTCCTGTCACCACCAAACATTGATGCATCTTACAAGAGCTCTAAGCCATTACTCAGATGGTAAATTCTCTCCTTCATTGTGTGGACAAATATGGATAAACATGAAAACATGTTGTTCTGCTGTATTTCCATGTGTCACACCGGTGTTTGTATAAGCAGCGACAATCATGTGCCTGCAACTACTCAAATGCACAAGCAATTGTCTGCACTGATGAGATGCATGGATGTGTATGTTTCTATTTTATTTTGGATCTTTTGAAAATACTGCTTCAGATCTAATTTTGCTCCTTGGTGAAGACCATGCTTGCTAGAAAAAACCTGAGCAAATAGCTGCTTAACTGGAAAATTATCAGATGCCTTATTTTTATTAGCTCTCGAAAAATTCAGTAAATACCCAACAGCACAGTGGAAAATTGCTAACTCTCATGAAAATAAACATGCATTTCTTTTGTATTTAACCAGCTGAAAGTACATATTTTTTAAGTACAGGATCTAGACTGTATATTAAAATGCAACAATCACATCAAAAGCCTCTTCTCTTTTCACCCACACTTTCCCGTGGGCGATCTGTCATACTGCTTAGCTTCCTCCATAACTACGAGCTTTGAATTCAGATTTTCAGTAATAGCTTTGAAATCTTCTCTCAGAAACGCAGTTATGGCTGTTCTTGCACGGTGTGCCCTTGGGGACAATGTGGGTGAGAAGCTGAAGTTTTATTTTTAGTTAAACTTTGCTTACAATTTTCTTCAAATACAGAAGTATACGGAAGAGAATATGGCTGGTAACTTTAGAGTTCCAACTGCTTTGGCTTTGTGAAAAAGCCTCGCTGTTCTATCTGTCTGCCTTTTGCCATCTGCAAATCAATACTTGATTCAAGTGCAAAGATGTTGCGAAGTTTCATTCATTCATTACTGTTTGTTGAAGGATCCAGACACTCAAGCACAATTGACTATGGAAGTCAGAGCCATTACAGTTTGATATTTAAATAGCTCTGCAAACCACAGCCATTTTACAGTCTGCCTTTAAGCATCACTCAAGTGTTCCACGTTTAAAAGCGCAAATTTCATTTTGGCTCACATTTAAGTGTTTTAAAATTAGCAGTCTCCCCAGTTTAGTTTAGACCAGTGGGTTCAGCTTTATGTCAGGGGAGGCTATGGCAGTTCCCACCCAGCCCATCTGCAGCAGTTTGATTTGACCAAGCACCCTTGAAGTTCAAAGAAGAACCAAGACATGGATTGACCCTGACCACCCACAAGGAGTTAAACAAAGAAGGCAGCAATATCCTGGTGTTCAAAACCCAGGAGTCAAACCAAGCCCAAGGTTTTAGCCAGCAAAGACTGCTGTTCTCATTTCTGATCCCACTCACCATTCCACTGATGCAGCGGCCACAGGCTGTTGTTTTGAACTCTCCATGCAGCTCCTTCACAGCACTTGTGGTATAAAAACCTTCTGCCAAAAGGATTATTCCATATAAGAAGAAAAATGATGCAATGCCATAGATTACATACTGCATTAGCTGTATTCTAAAACAGAAAAGAAAAAAAAGATACAATTAGATTTCAGTCCTATAAAAACAAAGTCAGTCCTCTCAAATTATAATAAATGAGAGATAACTCCTAGAAACAAAGTTCAAGGCTCCTTAGCATTTTAAGCAAGCGGACTGCAGGAAAACACTGGTATGACTGTGCCCCTTCCCAGGTAAGCAATCCTGACGTGCCTTAGTCCTGCACCCACCCGAGCATCCCCGGCTGCTGCTGCAGTCCTTACATTGACTGGTGTTTGTCACCAGGTTAAAGCTGCAATTTCATGCCTCCACTATGAAGGTTTTCTTTTTCCTCTTACTGATCCTGACGCCTCACTTGGGAATGTCTGACAGGGACAAAGCAGGGCCTTGAAATGGCAAAGCATGGAGCCAAACCCCTGACTGAACTACCAGGCTCTGTGGCCATTCCTTCGGCTTAGGGAAAGGAAGCAGTCCCTGAAATTCATCATTTCCACCTGTGAAATCCAATTAACTTAAGTTTGCAAAAATTTCTAAATTCAATAATACTTGTCTGATACAAAACTCAGCAAACACGCAGTGACTTCTCCTGAGACTGCTCTACAACCTGGAAGGGTAGTTCCAAGTGAGCTGGTAGTTTCAGTGCTTTAAGTCACAGCGGTGTTGAGTGCCTCAAAATGTTAAAAATTCTCTTAAAAAATGAAAGAGTTATTTAGGAAACACTTCCACTTTAGGTATTCTGGAACCACTTAGAGGAAGATCATCTCAGGGCACATGGTATAAGCACTTCCCTCAGATGGTATTTGAGAAAGTTTTTGATTCCTTAAACATCTACCATCTGCAATGACATTCTAACAGTATTTTTCCTTTAGCTAGAAGAGGTAGATGGAAAGAATGATTTCTAAATACTATCAATCAGATTCTGTATCTGAAGCTAATTGTTTTGGAGGACCAGAATGCCAGATCTTCCATACACCACTTCTGGTCTCCAAAAGTCATATTTCGTTATTAGCATGATTACTCCGGAACTTCTTAAAAGGAATTTGATTGTTGGAATGGTTGTTTTGGATGAAGCTATTCACAAAACCAAGAGGTTAAATTTATACATCCACACTACCAGTTTTCTGAGGATAAATGTTTTCCTCAGATTTTTTTTTTCCCAATTCTTGCCACTCTCCACAATGTAGCTGCTAACATAGATCTCCAAAGAGTATCTGAATGTTTTAGCTTAAAGAAAATTAATGACTACCATTTATATAGTTAAATGTTACCCTTGTATCAAAATAGAATATTGCTCATTTAAAATTTTATGTTGGAGGTGTTATCTTTTTTTTCCAACCTGATAAAAAATAACAGGATACGTCTGTTTCACCTGTGCTGTAAAGCACAAAAAAATTAACTCAGGATTTCAGAGAGCATAGAAGAAATCATTTCACCATCATTGATAGTCCAGGAGAGACTCAATGCATGCTACCAGAAATCAGTAATAGGAAAAGGGGTTAAAAAGTCTATTCCATAGGGTGTCTTACTAATGTATTTTTCTTTTTTTTTTTTTTTCTTAATGTCTCTGTAGCCTGAAATTATTTGCCCTTTCTAACACTTCTCCCTTGCTACCCCCTTCGCCCAGAGCCGAGCCCTGAGCTGCTCTGGTAGGAATTATGCATTTCCCCAGCTGCTGGTGCTGACATGGCAAGAACCATTGTCAACAACTCTCCAAACCATAAAACTTGCTGCCTGTTACTGCTGCTTTTGCAATTTCTTCTATTTTGCTCAAATGGAGACTGATGCAAGCACAGGGTGTTTTGTTACCCAGTTGCTGAAGAACAGCTGCTTACATTTTCTTACTAAATGTTGTGTCTAACTGCAGGGCCCTGGTGGCTCATGCCCTGGAGCTGGGGACACACTGCCTGGCCACAACCAGGGACTGAGCGTGTCCAGTGCTGGGAGGCAGGACCCCAGCGGGGAGCAGGCCCAGAGCAAGTCTGGAGACAGAGTGGAGAGCAGAAGCCCTGAAATGGTGCTGTGGGACTGGCACCAGTGCTCAGAGGGCATGCAACAAACTGGCAGGTCTATGCCTGCAAGCGTATAAAAGGAGTCAGTGACAAGAGAAATCAAAAAGAAAGTAAGAATTAAGTGTGCTGCATATGGCCCTGATACCAAAGCCTTCAAATATCACCCTAAAAGCTGTGTCCTGCTTGCTGCCTGTGCACCCCTGCATGTGCCATGCCCACCGTGCTCGTCACAGGGGCCCCTCATCACAGCACGCACAGCCAGACTGGCTGCCGGACATGGGACACAGTGCAGCACTCCAGGCCTTCCTCTGCCCTCACAGACGAGCCTCAGGAACATAAAAGACCCAAGTATTTCACCAATGGTTATGTCCAAAGGCTACATTTGCAGATCTTTCCAGTTTTTTCTCTTTTTTCTCATATACCAGTCCAGCTTCTTCTGAAGAGGGATAGACAGAACCATGCTTCCCTGTTACTCCTGACATCCCTTCCAACTTTATGTCATCAACAAAAACTAAAACTACTCTCAGAATAAAATTGTTACCCCTTGTTCTTTTACAGCAGGCCCTGGTAAAAGTCCCTCTTCAGCTCTCTTGTAGGTCCCTTTAGGTGTTGGAAGGCTGCTGTAAAGTCTCCCCAGAGCCTTCTCTTCTCCAGGCTGAAAAGCCCCAGCTCTCTCAGCCTGTGTTCATGGGAGAGGTGTTCTAGCCCTCGGATCATCTTGGTGGCCTCCTCTGGACTCGCTCCAACAGGTCCGTGTCTTTCCTGTGTTGAGGACCCCCAGAGCTGGATGCAGCACTGCAGGTGGGGTCTCACCAGAGCAAAGGGGTAGAATCCCCACCCTTACCCTGCTGGTCATGCTGCTTTTGATGCAGCGCAGGATATAATTGGCTTCCTGGGCTGCAAGTGCATATTTCCAACTCATGTTCAGCTTTTCATCCAACAGCACCCCAAGTCCTTCTTGGCAGGGATGCTCTCAACCCCTTCATCTATATATCAATACATCAGCATGTATTGATACTGGGCATTGCCCTGACCCATGTGCAGCACCTTGCACTTGCCCCTGGTGAACATCATGAGGTTCACACAGTCCCACTCCTCAGGGCTTTCAAGGTCTCTCTGGCTGGTATCCTTTCTCTCAGGTAAGCAAACTGCACCACTCAGCTTGGGTGTCATCTGCAAAGCAGCTAAGGATGCACTCAATTCCACTGTCTATGATACTGATGAAGATACTAAATAATACTGGTCCCAATATGAACAGGTGTACCAGGATACACACTTTGGTTCTTTGTATGCGAGCACCAATAAATGACTGAGTGCTGTTACAAAAACAAGCAACCTAATACTCAGGAGCGGAGACTGAGGTCTGAATCCATCTCTAGTTATTTAGCATGAGGGTGTTATGATGAATAACGGGAATGGGAGGCATACTTACACTTCACTCAGCAAAGCATGGTCACTGGCAGTCGTGGAGAAGTGCTGCTCGAGGATAGACACAGTTCCCGTGAGTGCCACGTGGCCACAGCCACAAAACAACGCTACCCCCGAGAAGCAGAGAATGGTTGCCACGAGCGAAGCATATGGCACTCCTCCTAGGCACTTAATGCAACATTCAAAGCAACCTAAGCAGAAGAAAGAAAGCAAAAGAAAGGTCATGAGCAAAAAGCAAATTATGAGGAAAAGAACATTCGTCCTCCACTTGGTAAAAGCCACAGGGAATAAAAGGCCCAGGCATTGACATGCTAAGCAAAAAATCTATAGGTGGTACAAGACAGCATCACCCTCTAAAGCAGTGACCTACAGATCTGTTGGTATGGACTCAAAGCCCAGAAAGTGGGCTGAGTGCTTCTGTCTTTACAGGATCAAGAGGAGATCGATGAGACAGCCTATGAAATGGAAAAAGAAAAAAAATCACTGTCTAAAGTGATCCATCGCAATTCAGCTGCTCATCCAGGACTCACCGTGTTTCAGCATTACTAATGGCAGGAGCACCAGCTATGATGGCAACACTCTGCGAGCCAGAGTGCCAAATACTCAAGATAATAAAGGCTTTTGGAAAAGTAGGAGGTATTTTGCACTTTCATTGGAAGATGAATAAATTTAGGTCTGCAAAACCTAACTACCCTACACTCTCCCAGTACTCTCAAGTTATCTTTTTATATAAATCCATATGAGGTTACAGGGATACAGACACTTTAACAATAGAAAAATTGAATGGGTTCCAAAGAGTAACAATTTTTGTCGAGGGCAGCTGTATGAAGCTGTATTACACAGACAATACATTTCCAGCTTTTTATAGGATACACAGGATTTACAGTGATCCCTGAATACAGTTTGCAGTAGCGTAATCAACTGAAATGCATTGTTTAACTGGTCTGAGTTAACAAAACACCCCCCCAGAGCTGCTATTTGTATGAACACTGTAATAAGGAGGTTGCAGCTGAATTGCCAGGTTCCTTCCAACTGCGTGGCCTGAAAACCCATCTGCTTACAAAGCTGGGAAATGTAAATCGGAAACAAACACAGCTTTTAACTGCGCTATAATGGTAATGGCAATCCATACCAATTCATTACTTCAGGGTGATGGCATTAAGCTGTCTCCATTAATGTGCATTTCATACAACTGCACAAAACACAAGCCATTAAGACAACGCTTAATGGAGTGGCCAGCATCACACGTCGCAGGACAGCCACTGCTGCTACGGCAAGGCGCTACACGGACAAAGCATTTGAAGGCACGGAGACAGCTGGCAAATGAGGACATCACGTCACATCTTCCCACCCAAAAACTTCCTCACAAAGATCAGCAAGTCTCCAGCCACCACATGAGGCAAGTTTATTTTTATCCCCCTCCCTTTCCCACTAATGAATGAGTTGCAGAGCAAGCACTTCCGTGAGGCACTGGGGAATAATATGTATCCGATAACTGAAAGATTTCCCATTTCATAAGTGAGAAACTCTTCTTTTAGAGAGTCACTAGCAAGTGCCCTAGTCAGGCTTAAGCAGCTATCACCATCAAAATGACTTACGAAACACCACTTCACTAACTGCAGAAAGATTTAATTGTATAGAAACAAGCCTGGGAAGCTTTTATAGTCTACCCACAGCTGGAGTCCACTCAGTAGGAACTATCTTCATGACAAAAATACTGCCAAATGAACAAACACTGCAGCTCGGCAGTAACAGGCCAAACAAAATCCAAATGCACGCTATCAGAGGAAATCATCTCTAAGTTTCATTTTATCACAGAGGTCCAGAGCTGAGTTCAGACACCAGACCTTGCAGAGCAATCCTCTGCTTTGGGGAACCTGCCTGAGAGCAGCTCACATGCAAGAGCAGCCATACATGTGAGGCTGGCTCACCTCTTCAGCATCTGCTCCCAGGTCAGGCCCAAACCTCCCAGAGTTAATTCAAGAAATGCACCTGGTGCAGGATTAGCCATGAAAGATTATCCAAGACTAACTAGGCTTTGACCCAGCAGACAACACACATGTGGTCACAGTCCAGCTCAAAACAAACCACTCTTCGGGCCACACTCCTAAAGCAGGAGACCCAACGCCTGATCATTGCTCAGTGTGTAGAGGCTGATCACCTAAATCATGCTGATCCCACAGACTGCTTAGCAGAAAGATCCTATCAAAGACAGGAAATAAAAACAGCTGGAAGCAAAACCAAGAGACTGACAAGATCCAAAAGAAAAGCTGCTGGTTTCAGAAAATGGTAGCAGCCTGACGAAACTAAAAACTGGTGTAGACCCAGGAGTGATGCTTAATACCCCATACCGCCAAGCCAGCTTTCCAGGCCACTGGCAGAACATTTGCCCTGAGGAGTTTGTTGGATCCCTTACTCAAACACATGACAATTATCTGCCACTAATCCACAGACCCTCGAACACAAGGCAACAGTGGCAGACCCCCTCTCACCTCTCAGCAACTAGCAGCTGCACAGATCGTCTTTGTGGCCATACTCTTTGTCTTCCTCTGCAGTCCAAGTAAAAAGGCATCACAGAATTTGGGTGGCTTTCATTTTCTCAGTGCAGAACAAAGCCAAGGGACAACCTCAGAGGTGTCTAAAGCAACCACATTATTTTGGGCACAGAAAACTGCCCAAGTGCGGAACTGCAGGAACTACTCACCTTGACCCCAAGACTAAAGCAGGAATCAGAGAGACTTTGGTACACCTGGAAATAGCACACAGCCATCTTGCAAGCACATGAAGCATCTCAAACCAGCATGTTTCCAAGAGACAGCATCCATCCATACGTAGTCATTCTGCACCCAAATTGACAGCAGAGCTACACAGCCTCCTGCCAGAGGGTAACTAACTGTGGGACACAACCTCATCGCAGTGCTGGGGCTGCCAGACCTCCCCCCAGATCCCACTGTGAACACTCTTTATGAGCAGATTAAAGCCATGCCTAGCCTGAGCAATACAACTGATTTTATGATTTTAACAGAAGACTAAAACAGTACTGCTAAGAGCAGCTTTCAAAACCAGCTACAGTTTGAAGCTCATCAAGAACTAAGATACGCGTACCAAGCTTCCCAAAGAAGCACTGAAGCAAAGCAGAGGATTTCTGAAAACAATTAGAAAGCTTTCCAGGAAGCCTTTATGTTCTCTCTCTGTAACTCCAAGTCAGCAACTATCTTCACACAGTACAACTGAAACCCCAGGATGATGTTTGTCTAGCTCATGTTCACAAAATAACTTGCTAATACTCTGATGACAACTGCAGGCTGAAGGCCTGTGAACTCAAGCTGACAAAAATAAGTAGTATTAAAATAAGTTCAGCTCCAATTTTCTGTTAGTTTTTACTTTCCATATGGCCAAAACACTGAACTGTTCAGCTGTATACCCACTTCCAATGAAACAGTGTAAAATGATTTAAATATGAAACTGTACAGCACAAACACACATCACTGCATCTCCCCTTTCAATGGCCATTTTGTACGAGGCATCACTAGAACCTTTTGTGCAACTCAGCAGAATAAAAACATTTTTTGTCCTCAGGCTGGCGAGCAGCAGTTGCCATGGAGGCAGGTTAATAACAGCCCAATGATTTGCCCAGAGCTGCCTGTGATCTTGGCTACAGATTTAACACACTCTCAGAAGGAGGCCAGCTAAAACAAAGACTGAGATTATTCTCTAGGGAATGAATGCTATTAAACACACACACACACAAATATTCTTGCTAAAGGACAAAAATAAAGAGAAGAGAAAGAAACAGGAACCAGCTATTCTTTTAAACTCCTGGAAGCTATCAGTCACAGGAAATTGGTAAAGGACGAACCTACATATGTACATAAATCGGCAATGAGTTGCTCAATGTATGAAGAACAATTATACAATCTGCCCAGCAGTGTATAGCCTACTGCATATACGCAGGGGCTTAGCCATTGAATTTCCCATGCCAAATGGTGACTGTGTGGCTAAACCTCCATTGGTACTTTAAGTACAGCTTTAAGATTTAAACTCGGAACAGCAAGGTAATAGAGAAATAATGGAAAGTGGTCTTAAAATAAAAAAAGAAGAAGAGGCAGTTCTTGGACTACCTTATCCTACTAAGGTCAAATCTGTGCTTTGGAAATGACAAAAGACAATGCAATAGGATCAGGTAGCTTCCTTGATTATTCCTAGGGCTTGCTCTAGGAAGATCATACATCATTCAAGCCCAGACTTAAAAAGCTGGGACAGGCAGATGTTCACAAAGCCATGCCTCAAAGCAAAGCATGGAAAACATGATGTAAAGAAGGAATATCCACACCTCCTGGACAGAAAACCAGCCTGTTGTCTAATGTTCCAAACACCTCCTAGGTTGAACGAGTACCTCAGTGCACCTCTGGTACTAACCACGGGCCCATAGCCAAGGTCACTATGGAACAAAAAACCAAGGAACCAAGAAAACCTGAAAGGAGCTTTGAAAAGCTTTCCCTTTCAGGGAACTAAACCTCCAGGATCCTGTGACTGTCTGCCATGAGTTAGTTCCCACTTTCTTTTCTTTAGAAGTTTGTTTTCTTTCCCTCACATGAAAGATAAAGCAATGGGCATCATTTTCTCCTCACCACTCACTTCCTGTAATTGTGTAATGCATTTTAGGAAATCCTGGCCTGTCAGACACCAGCCCAGTTAATACATGGCAGAAATTGCACATCATGTTCCACCACAGAACCACAATCTCTGTTGGCTTCAGCACCACAGCTCAGGGAGCAAGTGGGGAGGAACTCTTTTAACAAAAAGAAGGTTGCAAGAAATCCAAGGGAAAAAAAGCACTAGGCAACACCTCAAATGAAAGCACTAGAGAATATCTTAAATGTAGCCATCACATATAAATCGGGCTCATTACTACACATCCACAGGAGCCTAGTGTTGGTAGCACTACTCCCAATTCACAAATAAATGTAAGAGGACAACTCACTACTTGACGCTCACCTCCTGCTTCCCCAGTGCTGAAGATTACTCAATGCCAAGCATGAATAATACCCTTGGAGTCCTAAATCACCATGGATCTTTGTCAGAAAATGAACTTTATGTCAATGAAAGCAAATGCCAATTTTACTGTCTGCCACCCACCGTATTTTTTAAAATTTCCATTCTGAATGGCTTATGCATGCTAGGATGTACATTTTCCTACATGCTGCATGATTGGCAGCCATGGGAGAAGCAGTGAGGGATGTGGGAATAGACTAATACCTCAGAAGCAAAACTGGAATGTACTTCTTTCTTCTCTGCATGAGACTAAGCCAATATCTGGCAATAACTCCTCACATCTGTCACCCACACCTGCAGCCAAGGGTCAGTGGCAACACAGTAAGATAAAACATTTAACCTTACAAGAGTAAGTTTAAAGCCTGTGACAAATTTCTCTCCACACTTTGGTAAGGATACTAAAATAAAAAGGCTCTGCATTAAATCACATGGAAGTCTTTGTCCAAGCTCTATCCTTACCCATTGCTGCTCATCTTAAATTTTGCTGATTTACAGAACACGACACACGGCTAAAATTGCTGTTACTACTTAGAATAAATGTTCACTCACCACACTTCTGGATTAACATTAAACAGACTAAATAAGTGATAAGCTCAAATACAGAAAATCCTTTCTTCTCCTCCCACAAACCTCTTGAAGCTCTTCCACAGAAAACTTCCTTTCAAGCTCAGTATTTACTAATTTTGCCTTTTTGTCCAACACAAATAAGAAGTTGTGAAATTAACTTATACAGAATTTAACTCATGAGAGCCAGAAAACTTAATATAAGTGCACTTTAGTCTAGCCAGGTTGATAATCTCCCCACAGTATTTGCATTCCCCTCTTCCAGGATTGTTAATCAATAACTCCTTCCTGGCCAGAAGAGTCCCTGTGATGGAGGGGACATGACCTTTGGAGAACACAGCCATCAGGGCTGCCACAAAGGATCAGACCTGAAATGCAGCAAGACATCTCTGTTATCCTTCAAAGTGGCCAGCACAAGATGCTACTTCCAAGTAAAAACCTGTGAGATCTGGGGTGGTCTGATCCATCCAGTAAATCTCATCCCAATCTCTACTATTTAAGAGCTACCTGAAGAACAACTAGCTCCTTTCTGAAGGTCATCAGCATTAATTGTAACTTCTCCAGTTATTCTTGATACGGATACAAGATGTTTGGTTTCAGCACTGTCATACAGCTAGTTCCCCTCTTCTGAGAAGGTATTTATTCTCTGTTATCCATTAGATGCTTCCATATTCATGTGTAGAAGAGAACTAAAAGTCCTTGCTCACACCTCCTGTGCTGGAAACCAACACAGAGAAAGCAGGAGAATTGGTGCACACTAAGAACAAGCATCTCACAGCCTGGAGGAACCATTATCAGACCCTTTTTCAAATCCACAGAGCACCAAGTATCTCTGTGGTATTGTATGAGTAATGATAATAAGTGACTCCTGAATTTGTCACCAAAAATACAGTAAGCACAGGTTTCAAATCAAGCACTTTTTTTTTCTACCATGATTAACAAAAACCCCACAAACAAACAAAAAAGTCCAAACAAACCAAACAACCTTTCAGAGGTTATCAATGTTCATCCACAGCAAAAGCTATTTTTTTTTCTCTCACTAAAGAAAAAATGATGTTCAAATTGGAGAAAAGGCTGTTTTACCAAGGCAAGATTTGTTTCTTCTGGATGATGTTAAACGATGCAGAGAAGACTCTAAGAACAGATAGCAGTAATCATAACCCTCTTTTTTTTTTTTTTTCTCTCCAAATCTCTTCTTCCAAATCAGCAGTTCTTATAGGAAAAAAAATTGCACTCCTATTGCAGGAACCAAACCTGTTTCATGCAAAGACAGATGATCTGAATGGGTTTTTTACATGCCTTATCCAGTTTACCTTCTTCAAATTTAGTGAAATACACACACTCCCCCCATCTATATCATTCCAACATCTGCAAGGCTCATTAAGCTCACAGGTGTTCTGAAGTCATCTTTTTCAAACAGTGAAATCTACTACAATAGAATAGGAATCACTACATCCATAGTTATTGCAAGTGCCCATCCCAGGTGTTTGCTGTATGAGAGAAAGGAGTTGGACCTGCACAGGAAGAAGCTGCTGTCCCATGAGATGGTGGGATGAGAGAATAGCTCTTTACTGCATTTGGACAAAGGTCAGGCAGAATTTTATTTTAATTTATGTCTTCTCTGTTTTACTTTTGGCCCATGAAACAGTGGAATCCACAGCAGAAAAAAACATCTAACTTATATTTTGGAAAAGGCCTTACTTCAAACAGGTTTCAGTGGGAATTGTTGAGGAGGGATATTTCTTAGCCTTAAGCTACTTCTGCAGGAAAAAAATAAGCTGGTGATTTAAAAAGAGAGACTTCTCACATAAGGGGCAGATCAGGCACTATTGATATAAGCTTTGGTGTTATTTCTCCTGGAGACTTGTTCTAGTATTTTACTATCCAAAATAACCCTCGGGATTCAGTGCAGCCTGAGCATGTGGAAGCGCTCATTGGCACACAGAGCTCCAAGTTCAAACACATTGTACCAGCAAGGGCAGCTGCTGCTCCAAACTGGGGCTGTAACTCAGCCGACACATCAACAACTCACTGCTCAACAGGCCTGACGTCCCTCCTTCCTTTCTGCCCTTGCCCTGACCTCCCTCCCCTCACTTCCCTTATTTTTGTTTCCTTGGAAAAACGCTCTGGAGGGTCAACATGCAGGAACTGCTGCTTCAATAGGTGCCAGCCAAGGCAATGATTTTGGACAAACTCAAGGTAGAGAGGTAAAAGAGATGAAGCAATGGGCAGACTGCCAAAGATATCCAAATGCCTGGAGGTCTAGACAAGCACAGTGTGGAAATACAAAGGCACCTAAGCATTTCAGTTCCATGAGTGACTTCCACAGCTCTATGAAAATCTGTAAGGACATTTGGGTTTCCTTGATCCAACCATCCTCCAGACCCGCCTGTAACTTGGCTGACATGATTTTTAAACCTGACTTTTACTTTAATCAAAGGTGAACATCTTACCTGGAAGACTGGAGTTGAAACTCTTAGCTCCACCTTTCTGCCAGCTGTAACTCACCTCACCCTCCACCAGCCTTCAGCACTCAGCAGAAGAGCAAGACTTTTGCCACACTGGATTTCAGCCACCGCTATCGACCGCTTCCCCAGTTGACTCCTCCCTAAACTATAAAGAAGCAAACGAGAAACACAACCTCTCTCTCCCTAGAGCTGAGGGCCAAAACCAGTGTGTGCGTCTGGGTGTGGGGGTATGTGTATTCCAGCATGGCAGATCTCAGATTCAGAAGGCAAATTCTCAATTTAAGAGATAACTGAAGATGCAAAGATCTTCCCAGACATTTACGCAACTATGGAACAAGAGGAGTAATAAGAAACCTGAACTGTAACTGCAGAAGTCCTTTGCCCTGCAACAGCTTTCATGCAGGTATTTCCCCAGCTGAATCCTCACCACATCATTCCCAAAACTTGAGCTTGTTTCAGCAAAGGAGCAGTAAGGCTGTTTCAATGAGATACTCCACATTCACATGCCCTTATGTGCTCAGAGAGCAGCTGAAACACCTCCCAGCATCTGGGGAAGCAAGTTTCAGGGGAAAAAAAAAAAAAAATATTCCCATAAAGCAAACAACACCCACCCAACCTGGAATAGTGCCTACAGCTAAGCTCATGTCAAACAACTATTGCAAAGTTTCTCTTTCTAGAGAAAAGATGGTACTTTGCTTTCTGGGGAAAAAATTGTTTTAGCATTTGAAAGGCTCATTAAGCTTGCAGGTGTTCGGGGATGTCTTGGCTCCAGCACTGCAGTGAATCTCCCACACTGACTCTTCCCTTGTTGCTCAAGTGCTGAATTCAAGCTTAAATTAGGGAAGTGAGATCATGTTGTACATGGAGATGCTGGGAGAAGAGGTGGATGCCACGAGGACTGCCACAGAGGTGCCCTCATAGTGAGGTCCATTTGGACACTGACGGAGGAGACAAAGGCACCCAAGAAATCACGTGTCTTGTCAAAGCAGCAGAGGGTATTTCAGCACAGCAGCCAGTCCCACCCGGCAGTGGGGAGCTGTAGGCCAGTGCTGAGGGGAGGCATCTTATAGCAGGGATTTGTGTTGGGACTGAAGTGACATTTTCCCTCCAATCTAAGTGACAGGAGCCAAGACCAGCATTTTCACAGTGGCTAATCCATCACTGGCAGGTTGGTTTTACTCAAGACCTGTTCAGAGAGATTTAATTGCTGCCTAAAAAACTTTTAATTTCTTCAAGTGCAGCCATTTAAAACATCTTCCCTTGAACTGGCATTTCTGGGCTCTGGCAGTGGGGTTTTTTTTACCCCATCAACAAGAACTCTTTCATCCTCAACTCCTCCATGACAGGCACATTTACCTACATGTTAGCTCAGAAAGACTCCCAAGGCAGACTGAAAAGGGTTCAGTTGCCTAAACAAGGGTTTCTAGCACCATTTTAGGTGCCAGACTCCCAGCTGCTGTAACAGAAGGCTGTGCATCTCCGTGTCCTGGCTCATCTGTGCCAGCACATATGGACATGTCTCATCACTGGGGACAGCTGAAGGGGCCCAAGACCCTGATAACCAGGGCCTAGCCTGCTCCTTCCATGTCCTTCACAGCCCAGGCAGGCAGCATTCATAATCTACCACTCCTTCCCGAAGCATTTCTTTTGTGTGTAAAATATCCCATGTGCACTAAACGTGAAGTTTGGAAATGTCTTCTGGCAGCCCCAAACCTGTCACCCAGGCAACTTATCATAAAATATGGTAAAAATTACTATTGATACTGAAGACAGAGATCATAATTTGTGACCTAAGTATTTGGGGGGAAAAAAGGCCATTTGAAATACGTAAATATTTGAATCCTAAAGCATAAGAGTATGAAAATATAATGGAAAGGGGAAGGATGAGGCAGCAAGCTTTGGTGAATATCTCCCTGCATTGCTATTAAAGTCTGATGCGGAGGCAGGCATCTTCAGCAAACAAGCTGTCAAGCAGGCTTCAGTCAATCAGCTCCATAAAGAGAAGAGGATTCTGGATAGAGCTAGCTGCAAAGGCTGGCTCTGAGCATATATATCCCTTGCTGTGCCATCCATCAGTCAGACTGGAATTTTCCAATGTGATCAATCATAGGCTTGATTTCAGGTGCCTTTCTGAGATGCTTCAAAACTCAATTCCCCCACAGACCCTTAAAATAAAGCTTCAGGAAAACTATATAGGATCTTCTTGAGGTCTCAAGCTGGACATCAAAAGGACAGGCATGTAGGACCACCAAACCATTTTTACAGCCTCACCTGAAATCCTCCTTTAGACCATGACATACACACTTAGTGCTTCTAACAAGGGAAAATTGCAAACCAAACCACAGAATGATCTCTAGGAAGCACATTGTAGGATACCAGTAAGTCAGATGTGCTGTCACTGCTTTAGTGTCATTTCTGCATTTGTGGCTGATGAGTCTGATAGATTCATCCACATAAACCCCCATATTATTTCATCTCATCCGTAAACAGTTTTGAAGCAATTGGGAGCACAGTTAAAAGGAAGCTGTCCCTCACTACCCATTTTCGTCTTTCAAGCATTAACAATGAAATTCAAATTTATGTCAAGTATTCATACAAAAGAAGTAGACTCCTTACAGCCTTAACAAACAAAACAAGAAAAACAGAGGAATGTTTATCTTAAATTGTTAGGACTACTACAAAGCATTAAGTTTATGCTACTACCATTTCTGATCTCTTTATTTCCCTTTCACCCAGCCCTTTATTTACCTTGAATCCCCAAAGGACTAATATTGCCTCTCAATGCTGGCACATGATGGTACCGGTGTGGCCTTGAACTCCTGTACATCCAGTGGTACCTGCCAATTTCCATTTCTGGTCTGGTGATCACTGCCAATTTTAGGTGGTAAAAAGTCAGTGTCACCAGCAAGTTTTAGTTCAGTACTTTCAGTCATTTAACTTTAAAAACAAGAGCCCAAAAAAACACACTGTAGTTTCATAACTGATACAACATAACCTTACAGACTAAGGGAGAGATTAGGAGGGATGATCAACAGGGAAATGCTCACACAAGTGTTAAGAAAGGTTGAATAGCTGAAAGTCCACCTAGGATTTGAGTTAAAACACATAGGGAAGGGCTTTCTATTCCTTACCCCCACCCACTCTAATGTCTCCCTCTCTTTGTCCATGACAAAAAGCTCTGCTCCAGAAGTAAAGGAATGTAAAGTGATAGAAAATCACATTACCTGTTTTTAAAAAATACTCTAATGCTGTCAAAGAAAAAGGTTATTGCTTTATGTCTAGGTAGGGCAAACACAAAGGTTTGCTCTGATACTTTCTTATATTAAAAAAATAAAAGTTTGTGGGCTTTATTTCACATAGGCTCTGCTCACATCCAAAAATCTGGACCAAGTGTGTTAAAAACTATTTGTCCCAGGTTCATGACCAAGAAGACCAGTCCTGCTTCTCCTTGTCTTTTCAGAGGAAGCCCAGCAACAAGACCCCACATGCGGTAACTCACCTCACCCACTCACACACTCTTTGCACACTCATTGGCACAGGGTTTCTGTGCCCCTGAAAGAGACCACTGGGGAAACAGCATCAAAGCACTTTTGAGCCTACATGTCCCCCATTGGTACCCCTATAGCCTTGTCAAAGCTGTCAGGGTGAGACAGCTTTTATTCCAAATGCACCAGGGTCCCCCTCTGCAGTGGCTAAATGAGAAAGCAACCATCATTTCTGGCTGAAGCAAATCCAATTCAGCAGTGTTTGGGCACGTGGAGAAAGTGAAGGTTGTGGGGATGAAAACCCTATCTACTGTAGACCAGATTAGAGACAAATTTCAGGGGGTAGGAGAAGTAGAAATGCCATAAATTTCTAGCCTTTGAGGGGCTCAGAAGGTCCTGGACCTGGTCCCTCTCTCATGCGGTTTTGCTGTTTGTGCAGTGAGGAGCTTGGCACAGCCGTATTTGCATATGTCAAGAGGACAAAAAAAATCTTGGCCTTGAATCCAAATGTTGGATCTAGAGATTTAAACCAAGAATTTGTTCATCTTCTTTATCAGCAAATGAACTCCAATACTGAAAGAGTCTTTTAGGTTTTGTACATAAATTTAGTATCAATAGCTCTCTAAAGGATACTTTGTGGCTTAGTAATTTTCCCCTCTCTGAATCTCACACACAAACCAGCAAGCAGATGTCAGTAAACCTTCCACAGAAGACATTATTCCGTGTTGTATGGCTTACTCTTCCTCTTACTTGTCTTAGGAAAGACAAGTTCTACATCTTATGAGCATAACAAAATGCAAAATGTGTTGAAAATACTGGTCCAAAATGACTGCACACTCTCAGGATGATATCATCTTCTGCTCAGAGAGGAACAATCCTGCTTGTGAGATCACAAGGAATGCCATAATAATTGAATTGGATATAAAATGGAAATGAAAATTCTTCGCTAGCACTGCATACCTCCTCTCCTCTGCCTCCCCAATGTCTGCGCCCTGCCTTTTTGAAGCTACTTACTGGACACAGGTAAAAGATCACAAGGAATGCCATAATAATTGAATTGGATATAAAATGGAAATGAAAATTCTTCGCTAGCACTGCATACCTCCTCTCCTCTGCCTCCCCAATGTCTGCGCCCTGCCTTTTTGAAGCTACTTACTGGACACAGGTAAAAGATTCAGACTTTAAAAAAAAAAAAAAAAAAAAAATTAAAAAAAAAAAAAAAAAAAAAAATTAAAAATAACCAGCTGCAAAGACTTCCAAAAAGAAAAGAATTCTTCATTTGCACTGCAGCAGCATCTAAACCAAACCTTTGACATCAAGATTTTATCTTACTAGCTTGAACCCACAGTTTGAGATTTCTCCTGCAGTGGCCACAAAAAGCACTTGTTCAGAGCAGCAGAGCAGGCAGCTCCTTTTCTCCCTTAGCCTGGGGGAACACTGGTGAAGTCACCTGTCTGCTGTGGTACAAATATCAAACCCTGAAACACAGAGACAGCATGTAGACTTTGTAGCATCATTTCTGTAAATGAAAATATTCTATGGAGTTGGTTTCTTTAATTAGCAGTTTCTGGTTTTGCAGTAACAGGGCTCCTTTCATTAGGAGGCAGTTCAAACTCCATAAGGAATCTCAGTTTTCCCACTGCTGTGCAGAGACACTTAGCAATGGCTATTTGGTAGCCCTTAATGCATGCCCGGCACGACCTCTGAAGATGAAGAGAATCTCTGGGTGACTTTGCTGGGACCCACGCAGGCCCACTCATGTAAAATCAACACCCAGTCAAAAGCTCCCTGGGCTTCAGTGGCATAACAACTACTGCACACAGTCTGTACCCACTGGAATTTAACTCTGTACCCTGAATAGTTGGGAAGGAAACAGGCTTAAAGGGCTTCTTTACCTTTTGCTTTTTGAGGAACTAACTGCATTAATTGCATTCCCTGGTCTAGGTTACAATACCCTTCACCCACAGCCAAGCTCCCATGGCTCGAGGCCTCCTGTTGGAACCAGGTTGTCCTCAATCCTGCACAGACACACCAGCTACAGAACTGACAATGTTTTCATGCCACACCACGCAGGCACACGGATGGCGACCATGGTGTTCAATATTCATTGCGATGAATCATCTTGCACGCCTGTAATAAAAATTCACAGGGCTCAACATCCTCATGCTCACTGCCTTTATAATAAGGTTTTAGAGGAAACAGACAGTTTTGACATTTATCTGTCTCAGCTGATGAAGCAGTCCATGGGAGCAAAGAGAGGATGTTGTTTCGTCATTGATGGTCTGGTGATGAATACTGGACAAGGAGGAAGGCTGGCCAGAAAATGGGGAAGGGTCAGAGTAACTGAAGGAGACCTTCCCCCCTCTTTGCTTCCCTCTTTAGCCTCTTTGCTCCTGCTGCAAAATCCACTGTGCACATACAGTGCCATCTGGGTTTCCCCCACCCCCCGTTACCATATCCCATGGCACATATGTCTAGGTTTTTTGCTTTCACGAGGTTGTTCAGATCAGTAGGAGTACATTCTCCGAGTATTTTTCAACCCCCTCCTATTTAGAAACCAAATCCTATTCATTAAAACCTAAATCACTAAGCCTGCCAAATTATTATCCCCAGAATATCGCGTGTCCCAGATTCTCCCTGGGCTGGACCTCTCTTCCTACAGTTGTATTCTTCAGGGACTTAGAGCAGTTATTGCTGTCAGTGGATCTGAAACACTAATCAACTGCTTGAAATGGGGAAAAATATGCAGCATACTAAAAATCTTTGAATGGCTTGACAGCTCTGATACCACTGTGTGAGTCTACCATTAAGTGGGTACCTTAGAAATTTTGGTTGATGATCATAATACATATTTTAAAAAAACCCTTTTTTTTTCAATTTGTTGTAATGAAAAATACATCTGTGATGTATCAAAATGTCATAAGCTCACTGTGTAAAAATAACTTTCCTAAAAGTGAAATAGACTGCACGACAATCCATTCCTTTCTCATGTGTTTAAATAAAGCTGTAAAGTGCAACAACTGTACAACTGGGTGTAATAGTGTAAGAAAAGAAAAGTATTTTCTTTATATTTTGACTAGTATATGCTTATCTATTTAGAGCTTAAAAGCTGAAACATGGCTTCATATACCATGAGAATAATAAAGCTCACAGCTATTACTGAGCACGAGATCTTCTTTTATCAAGAGCACATAAGCAGGGAAGAGCCAGTTAAAAGGGACCTTTAGTACAGCTGCTCAAATTGGTCTCCATTATTCCTCAGCACAGCATAGGCAATTTGAACATCATATGTATTCATATAGAGAAACTACACTCTGGTATCATGGCTTTCTTCTATCCCATGTGTAATTGGTGAATTCACCAGGGTCATCCACAGTTGGGGTTTATTTTCTTTTTTTTCTTCTTTTTCTTTTTTATTAATTTTGCAACTTGGTAGTATTTCTCACAGTTAAGTGAAAAGGGAAACTTCTTGTCTCTGTTAATGTGTATCAGGATCTATATCCTTCACTGCTGATGCAAAACGGCATTTCGCTTTTCTTATTTATTCCACCTCAGTAAATCTGCCTGCCCAGTCCTCACATTTTGATTTAATTTAATGCCTGCAAGATAAACCCTGTCATTTGTAATAATTTTTAAACCTTCATCTTTAAAATGCGTCCAATATGTCCTGCAGCCCTGCAAAGTATCTGTTAAACATTTTGCTTCAGCTTTCATGGTGTTCTCCTCTGATAAGGGCTGCTGGTACACAGCATAAAGCTGACTTATTTCTTATCTCCATCAACATGGGGGTTGTTCCAATTCCAATTAAAAAAACTGGGGCAGCAGCCACTCATCTGGGCGCAGAGAAACAAATGTCAGATAAACACGGAATCCATCAGCTGCGTAGTATCACTGCCTGAATCATGAAAATAGTTAAAAGATAGAAGGGGAATTCTATACAGTTTAGCAAACTTTAAGAATCTAAATAATTTTCAATCATTTTAATTTATCAACCAGTAATTATTCATAAAGCACATTAGCTTGTGCAAATTGTCTCAGCTACACTGCAGTCCAAAATAGCTGGCTGTCCACATCTGCCACAGAGATGGGAAACACAAACCAATACCTGTGTGACACCACCGCTCACATACGACTGCTTCAGGTGCTCAAACTGAAAACAGACCTCACTGCTCATGCCAAGTGCTCTGGAAGCATTGCTCTCCAGTGTTCTCCCAAGTACCGGCAGCCCGGTACACAGACAGCATGTAGTCCTAGCCCAGCTTCCTCCAAGTGTTTATTCTACAAAACTGCAGTACATCAAGAAGGTCCTTGCATTGAAAACACACCCCAGAAACATGCAGCTTAAAATTCTGGTAAAGGGAAAAAACCTCTTAGCTTAAAAGTATGATTTGCTATTAGTTAAATGCAGATACTTTCCCCAGAACCTGGCAGTGAAAAGCATACAGGGTGTGAACTTGAATACCCAAAGCAGAATGCTCATCATCTTCCCTTGCTCAGACGTAGCAATTGCAGCATCTCCCAAACCCCTCCAGATGATGGTTTATCTCCTTAGGCTTTGCAATTAATTTCTAGAAGAAAGAGTTAAAAGACCCTGTGATAGCACTTCAACTGCTTCAAGCTGTGGCAGTTGCCTTGAAATCACTGGATCTAGGGCATCTCATAAAGGATGGCCATTACCAAGTCCAGGTGGGATCCTAGAGGGAGAAGTAAATGTTGCAAGGCTGGCAAGCATGTGAGGCATAACAAGAGTTCTGGTCCAGACTAAACGGAGGAGTCATCTTCTGTTTTATACCCCAAAATGAAGCAGCAGCATTTCCCTGCAGGTTTCTTTACACAGAGAAAAAGCCCATTTTCCTCCCTGGGAGCTGCTGGTAAAAGAGCCCTTTTGAAACATTCTGACATTTGAGAAGTACCTGATGCCTGCTGAGCCCATCTGAAAACCCAACTGGTCTCGACAGATTTAGCACTTTGGAAAATCTGCCCCTCAAAACCAAGTATGACTCCTCCATGACCACTTCACAGCAGTAACTTTATAAGGGAATCTGGTCTATTTGTTTTACTATAAAAATTAGGACTGTTTCAGCTTTCTGCACTTTATTTGATGTGAAGCATATTGAGAATTTAAGTGAATATACAGAGCATAATGTGAGAGACCATGTGTTACTTTCAGGAATCAGAGGACCGGCAAGAACAAAGCCTACAAGTGTTACATACATACACCTGTGTAACAGATCCAAAGCATAAAATTATCATAGAAAACCTAGGAAATGGTGGTAACATTGGGATAGGAGGCTCCCTTGCTTGCATTCGATGAAAGCAACAGATCAACCACCTTGACTTGGAAGCAGATTTACTGTTCTACATGTTGTGCTTTCATCCTTGCCAAAACAAAAGGGAAGCCATAAACTCATCATAAACACACTCAGCAACACATTTTGTTTTGCACAGCTGCTAATGCATACATATAACTTTCTTTAGTATTTATTGTAACATGAATTCCATCGGTTTAAAAGGAGCTTGTCAATCAGGAGAAAGAATTGCTGTAATTTTTGAAGAATGATCAGTTCAAGGTGGTTTTATAGTCAATCTATCCAGGACATTTTGTACATTAATTACTCAAAATCTGCAGTAAGGTGGGTTATTGTCCACATACACTAATGGCTTTCAGAGTTTAATCTCTCATCAGCGGACCTCCTTTTGTGAAATCCCTAAGGGATTATGTAGTACTGTGTCTAATCACTTGACAAATTTCATTTACTTGAAACTGAAGCTCATTTTATATGAAGTGTGTAGCAGAAGTCAGATTCAAAGTAGGAAAACAAAATCTGTTACTGGACAGTACCAGGATTTATCATGTTTATATCTGAACTGCTTAACAATCGATGAAAGAATTCTGCTTGGGGAAATGCATTAGTTGTTTATCATCTGCTTAAGCCTATGAGATACCAGATGAGATACTCAGATTGCTTATAAACGATACACAACAGGTTAAAAAATATGACTCAAGTAAAAAGAGAGGAAATTTTAAAAATTTTGTTACTGTAGTCTACTACACTGAAGAGGAACGGCTATTTGACATAAATTATACGACACAGAAACAAAATATCCCTTGCTGGTTGAATTTACGATCTGAAGTTCAGCACTCCAAACCAACCAGAATCACCTGTGAAGCTGGGATGGCTGAAGCACCTCTCTTTCTGCATTGCCATCTCCCTACCACAGAACCATTACCATGGAATTGTTCTCTCCATTAAGCAGCAATTCTCAGTGATTAACACATCCTGAAATCTAATGTTGCAAAACTCACTGCATTGTTCCCCCTTATCATAGTGCAGGCAGATCTCTACTAAAGTGCAATTTGCCAGATGACACCATAGAAAAGGAATTTTAAAAATAAGAGTAGTATTTGGCATCAAGCTCACTACACGAC
>NW_008236965.1:7270319-7271089 GCF_000691975.1 Corvus brachyrhynchos | reverse complement strand
ACGACGGTTGTGTGACATTATAATGTATTATAGGTTGCTATAACCTAGGTCTCCCACACTGCATTGCAAAGCCTTGCTACATGGCTAGTCCCGATGAAAACACCAGATTACGGCTCTGAAAACAACAACCACACAGACACACGCTACCTCTGTAAACCAAATTAACCAAAATCTGTCAAAGATGCAGCAATAACAAGACTTCTTTAGCAAGCATCATTTCGGGTAGGGTTAGGACAGATTCAGAGCAAATACAGACACAGACAGAAAGGTTGATGCTCTATTAATTTGTTGTCAAGCCATGCAGGAAAGGACGGCTGAAAGCCCGAAGATGCAGTAATGATTGTTTAAGAGCTATTTGAAAAAGTGACAAAACTGGCCTAAACCTCTTTAAGCCCCCTGAATGAAAAGATTTAAACAGGCTATTGTTAGACCCCATGGTACCTTTTTTCTCTTGGCTTTGTTCTGCATTTTCCTCCGCTGCAGTTTCCATGGCTGGCTTCATACCATCCACCAAAAATGCCGCCCCCCCTCCCCCCCCAGCAAGCACTTTTTCTCTTCGCCTCCTTTCTCACTCCCTTCCGTCTCCTATTTACAGCGGCGGTGATTGAGCGGCTCTGTTCTCCCCTACAGTAGATTACAGTCTTTTCCAAAATGCCAGAAAAGTCTTGTCAGCTTCAATTTCGCTCCGCTGACTGGTCCACGAGAAGCTGTGCCAGCTCGCTCAGCTATACGTCACCACGGTCCCCAGCTATAAAATAGCCCTCCTGAGG
>NW_008236965.1:7252190-7270298 GCF_000691975.1 Corvus brachyrhynchos | reverse complement strand
GTTAATCGATTCTGCGGGCAGTGAATGGATTGGTGGCATCGGGAGGGGAGATGCAAGTGAGAAAGAAAGGAGCCCCCCGGCCGCCGTCTCTAAGGGGAGTGCACGCCGGCACACAATCACAAGGCTCCCTTTCCCATGGGACCTTGTTATTATGCTTTGCATTTTGATTTATTCCACATGCCCTCTGCTCTTTCAAGGGGTGGGGGGTGATGGGTCTGTTCTCTCTGTTTGCTTTCTTTGCCGAGAGTTCCGCTCACCCACGGCAAAAGGCTGTGAGAGAAGCATACAAGCAACAGTGGGCATATATGTATGTACATGGAAATTTAAATTCTTTGACTCGAAAGCACAATGGAAAAAAAAAATAAAAAAAATCCAAGCAAGGAGACAGGAAGCAAGCTCAAGCGACCTAAAATGCACGTGCAACACTTTAAAGGATAAAATGTTTAAGAAAACACAACTTGGGCTTTAAAAGGAGGTCTGCCACTAGAGCCCTAAAGCCATGCTTGGGAGTGAGCACAGAGTTGCTGTTCAGCATGTTTGATCACTCCCCTAAATCCAGACAGACTGCAGTGTGATCAAATAAGCTGTACTTGGGAGCAACAAACCCAAGACATGCCAACGTTGCACTGCCTGAGGTGACTTTAGGTGTCCCCAGCCCGCTCCTGTGCTGGGGAGCCACAGAGCAGGGCAACACCACATAGGGGTATTGTTCCCCTCCCAAAATCCGGGACAACTGACACATTTAAGGCTGTACTGAGGCTAATTAACCTTGCCTGTCACTTTGCTTGTCTCAATGCCTCACAGTGCAACACACCACACAGGGCACAAGTGCCCAAAGGCACCCCTTTGTGTGTGTAGGACTGTGGAGCAAGCAGGGAGTAATGGCCTTTGTGGTCCAGCCACTGCAGCCAGTTCTGCAGCCCGCAAGGACGCCCAGTAGATTCAGCAAATGCTGGGGATGTTAAAACCTACACCCTGCATGTTCCCTAGAACAGATTCAAACAGGAGAGTGGGAAGAGGGAAGCAGTCCAATGATTTGTAGCTGCAATTTAGTCTCTTCTGGTTGAAGTTACTACACCCACAATTTTGCTGTGCATTTTTATTTCTAGATGCCTAGTGAAAAGCACAAAAGCCCTCAGACCCAACCATTAGAGAAAGTTCCCTTCTTTAAGAAATTAGTGCACAAACCCTCTTCTCTCACCACAGCTAACACAGCTGTTATTTTGCTTGGGGCATTATTGCTCAGACTTCAGGCTTCAGCACAGCTGCCAGGAGGTCTTGGACATACCCTAAGGTTTTGTATCACAGCATCAAAACTTGATGTCAAGCATTTGCCTAAAATGTTTCCTTGGAGTCCAGGAAGAGTCTGCAGTTGAACTCCCACTGCAGCAGACCGCCCTAAAAGCAGGAGGAAGTTAATTTGTAGATGGCATGAAGTATCCTCAGGAGTCAACATGGGGCAAGGGGTTGGGTTCCTGAAGGTAATCAAATCAGTAGCTACAGCAGAGACCTCAGCCCAGGTGGCAAGGCATATTGTCCAATCTTCCTCTCCAGTGCTCAGACAGCAATCCATACACAGATTGAAATCCTTCCCCATCAAGACCATGCACTGCAAACACACTCCCTGAAAGAATTAGCTGAAAGGTGAAAGCGTGGGTGATGAGTTCATTATATTCTTTTAATCATTACTAAAAGTTGTTGGTGAAATGACTATACAAAGAAAAGGTTCTACAAAGAGTGGTTTTTTTCCCCATTAAACATCAGTAAGACTGAAAATCCATACCAAATACACCCTCCTTGCTGAAAGTCACACAAATTTTAGTCATTGGTCAAAGCAGTTGATTGCTTCTGACATAAAATTCTCTTCTTGGAATGCCTCATTGTGCAGTTGGTACTTCTGCCACAGTCTAGATCTCTCTTTCTTAATCATCTTTGCTTTTAGACTGGAAGGTCTAAAACTTAAAAAGGTTGCAACCTCCCTTCTGACTACCCTAAGTTACAAAAGGCCTGTTCATAACCTAATTCAAGTGGTGTAATATCAATGCACTTATCAGTATAAATACACAGAAAATACACACATAATTTGGAATTTCCTTTATTTAAACAGAAAATACATACCTCTGCTTACAGACTGTCCCTGGAGGAAACCCATGATTGTAGATCTCCCCTCTTTACTGGTGAGACCTACTCCTTCAAACAGCTGCATACCTTCCTACTGGTGAGCAGAATTTGTTAGGCAGGCTCAGGACTTCAGAGCTGATGTTTCAGAAACCCAAACCTAACAGGCTGGGAGATTATTTCCTCGACTCTACTCCCAGGATAACCCCTTTCCCAAACAGGCAAAGAAAAATCAGTGCACAATACCAGAATCAACTTAACAAGAACTTGAACTGAAGACTTCAAAAACCATCAAGGCCAACTATTCAGAAGCATTAATTCTGCCTACTAAATCATCCTCTGAAAGCTTCAAGTGATACATGAGTGTAAAGTTCTCTCCCCTCCCTTCTTACTATTTATGTATGATAGGTTTTAAGCACTTATCATCCTAAGTAATTTCTTGATTTTCAAAGTTCTGCACCATAACTGGTAAATACAGCAGATAAAACAAACGGTATGATTTCCTCCAGTGCTAACATGGGTGCTGATCTTGTGCTTCAAGCATTAATCTCAGCCAGCAAGTTGTCTCATTCAATGTTCCCTCCCTTAAACAGATACATCCTTACATCTTTGTTGTAATATGTGATGAGACTGGGAGACATCAAGTTTATGCCTATGACAACACAGCAAAAGATTAAACCACAAAAGCAAAAATTAAAAAAAAAAAAAGAAAAAAAATCTTTAAAGACTGATATTCAGCAAAAACCTGCTTGTACAGACCAGACTGATTTAGATAACCAGCAACCAGGGCAGGCAGCTAGTTACATTTGAGGAGTTCAGCCCAGCAATTTATTTGCAGAACAAGATAAAAGTGGAAATGAGGAGAGGGGCTGAGCAGCAAGGGTTTCTGCTGCTAAAGCACAGCTCTGAGCCTACTGCCAAACCTCAGGATGAATAGCAGCAGAGGAAAGTATGTGAAGGCACTACAGACCAAGTCACATTCACTGCAAAGTAGTTTTTTAAAAAAGGCTTAAATCTATTTTATCTAGGTTTAAAAAAAAACCAAAACCCAAACCACACATTTAATCATTTTGCTCAGTCAATTAAAATAGCACAACTGCAGAAGTTAAAAAATATATTAAAAACCCCATTCTGTTCATGCGCCAGTTCCTTTTGAACATCTATCTTTAATGTCACTGAATCTAGTTTACATTCCTGAAGGCTGAGAAGCTCTACCATAAGCTACAGCAAATTCTTCACAAGCTTTCAGGAGATGAATACACACTTGCCATTTCTACAAAGGCTTCACAGAGCTGTAATAAAGAGTGTTCTCACATAGCTGAAGAGCAATTTCAGATTGTCTATGTGATCCAAGACTCAGAAGTTAAAATACAGAGATTGTCCCTCAAACAAGACTGACATATAGTCCAAACAGCTAATTTTAAAGACAACTTGCAGAATACCTTTTTTTTAAAAATATGTAAGAGAAAGAACAAATACATGTGAAGCCACTTGGTGCAATGTAATTGCTTGTGTTCAGCTTTAAATCAGTTACCAAAGACTTGCTTATAAAACCCAATCCAAATACTTATGCAAAAGCAGGCAAACTTTCCATGTGGATAAAATCAAAGCATGACAACAAGTTTTCAGTTGTGCAGCAGTCATATATCAGGCAAGTACTTGAAAAAAAAAAAAATTGGGGTCCATTCTGTCAGACATACTAGGTTAGTAAGAAAATGACATCCAAATTAATTAACAAATAACAGCGGGAAATCCCTGCACTTATACCACAGCATAAAACACAGACATGAGTCTGCACTGCACTTAGGGGTCTCAATCTCAGATTTCTGTAAGAAAGAGCAAAAACAAAGTCTTAAGCATGGATAGTGGTTACCTCTGCAGCCAAAGAAAATCACTGAGTTAACCAATGGAGCTAAGTCCAGGAGGGTAAGCAAACCTTAACAGTGTGAAGATGCCAGTGCTGTGACTCCCTTAACGAAGCCTTGTGAAGATGTCAGTGACTGCTGCCAAGCTAAATGCCTGGTGGCAAGCAGCAGGCAAAGGAGATGTCACTCAGCTGTTGGGTTACATACAGGTCTCTGTCCAGCCTGCCTGTTTCCAGCTGGACCACTGCAGTTACAGCCACTGCTGAGAATCAAAGGTAATAAACAGCCCAGATCCAGAACATACACCAATAGCTAACATACAGTTGGAATACAAAGAAAGAAAGAAAAAAAAAGCCTTAGAAAGTGAATAGATGGTTCTACATGGCTTTTCCAGTAGCTAGGTCTCATCAAGTTCTCGTCTCAAAGACAGCTCAGATTGCAGAGATGTGAAGTCTACCAAAGAAAAAAAGCCTGGAGAACTATAATGAAAGTCACAATGAAAGAAAATGTTGGTGTGTTCTTAAGCAGGTGGGAGCTCCATTTCTGCTTATGAAAGGCAGTCAACAGCACAGAAGGAAATAAGTAATTTTAAAAAGCGCTGGACTTTATTTATCTAATCTAAGGGCCTTAGTAACATTTTCCTGGGTGTAAGAAACTTGTATTAAAAAAAATCTGGGGAAAATAATTCATAACTCTTGACAGACAAAATACAGGAACTCAACCATGCCAAAGACTTCTGAGGAAAGGCAATACAAATGGCAACAAAATAGGATACATTTGAAACCAAGCTGGAAGCAACGTCTCCTCTTGCATCCCTCTCCTGTGAGGCTGCCTGAAGCAGCACCATGGTTTTGGCAAGCCAGAAAGATATGCTGACAAACTAGAGGCCATTTAGACTATAGTACAAAGAGCACAGAAATACAGAAAATGAAAGCCAAGACTTCCTAGCATCTCCCCCAGAAAAAGCTTTCATTAGGCAAGTGTTCAGAGCTCCAGCTCCAATGGCTGTCTTCACCTTCTACTCCAGGTCCACAATTTTATGGCATAGTTTTCTACAAGTGTACTGCATGTCCGGTTTCAAATGCTTTAACATTACAATGAGGCAGCAAAACAAGGCTTTGAGTTACCCAATATCCATTCATTTTTCTCTTCATCTGTGGCAAGATCCTCACACATGACTAGTACATGAAGCCTTCAACAGTACTTCAAATGCTCCTCCAGAATTTTAAGGGCTACGTTTTTGATTTTGGCACACATAACCACCTTTTCTTGCTCCCTCTGTCTGTCAAAACTGAGAGGAGATTCTCAGCTATCATGCCTCTGCCTTGTAGTGCAGGAAAATAATATGCTCAAGTCTTTTGTCTTTGTTGCCTTAATTCTGCACCTTGAAGACAATCCAACATACTTCTGCTGTGAACCTGCTTCTCCAGTACTGTTGTCAAAGCCTACTGCCATCTCAGAAAACTAACTAGAGCTTCTGAATACTTGGACATACTGAAATAGCATCCTAGATATTTATGTCGCACTTGCCAGCACTCAAGTAGAAGTGCCTCTTGTACTTGCAGAAGAGCTATTTCTGCCAGCAATTTAGAAGGCAGCAAAGGTATCATTATAATATACTCCTGTTAATACAGCTGCCTTATCTCAAAACACAAGAGCTTGAGGGGCTACCTGTTGATTTTTTTTCTCTATCTATAAATAAATGTCACTGAGTTCAGCCTTGACACAAACTTATCTTTTTGCTCCACAAAGTCAGATTTAATCAGACAATCCTCTCTTAACTTTACATCCAGTTCTGATTTTCAAAATTGCCCTCCTACTCTTTGCATAGACTTCAGCATCCCACCTACAATCTCATCTATTCAGTGCTCGTTTTGTTCTTCAGCCTTGGCTTCAGTCCAGTCTTTTCACAAAGCGTGGAAAAAAGCAGGAAAATAAAAAGAAGTGCAAAACCCTACAGCTTCCCAAAAAGAAACCAGGGGTGCTCATTATAGAAGGGTACCTCACACTGTGCTGTGTACTGGGGCTACACATGGGGAGGGACAAGGATGAAGAATCCTCCTAGAATGTCACACAGGATTCCACGCGCAAACCACAGATGTAGATATGTGTATGTACACAAGCAGAAAACACGTCTGTGTGCATATTCATATGTACATGAAGAAAATGCATACGATTATATAAATGTTTTTACTGAACTGTAAACCATGTGAGCACCGTTGGAACCACTGTGAGGAATGCATACTACTTTACAGAGTCATGCAATAGGTATTCAGTTTGATAGCGAATGCAGAACCATCCCAGTGCTACAGACTGCTACAGACTTCTCCAGCTCAAGGTTTCAAGGCCAGGAACCAAGTTACCCAAGATCAGACTGGAGTTTGCAATAGAGCTAAACCACGCCTTGTGAGCACCATTACCTGCTTGCCTCAGTATCCTGGGCTGAAAAACTGGCCTCACCAGCCCGAGGCTCTGCCATACATTGCTCCTAGACCCACTCATAGATTGTTGGGCAGTTGTGTGTCAACATTTTGAAATGCCCACCTAACCCAACAGTCAAAATGTTGACGTACAAGAAAGCTTCAAAATAATGACTGGTATGAGGTACTGAAATTCATTGTTTGAAGCTTCAGCACCCTGTAAGTCACAATGACTGTAGCTGTTTCCCTGAGACAGAAAATTCCCATTCCAGTGTAATTAAACTATACTTTGGGAAAGATCCTGGACTAGTTCTGTCATGCAGTGCTGGACAGCCTGTTGAATTGCAAATATAGTTTCTGTTCACACATAAGAGACTAGTCATGAAATCCTCAGTTAAGACACTAACGAAAGGGTCCCCAATTAATCATTGTATTCTTTGCAACAGCAGATATCCTCATTAGGAAAGCAGCAGGACATTAACAAGTCCCACGTTGAGAGTGTCCAATTAACTCATCAACTAAATATGTGCCAAGCAACTTCTCCGGTCTAGCTTTTCCAGTCCCCTCTTTCCAGCTGCAGCGATTGGGATCCCAGTCATGTCTAAAGTAGTGGTTCTTTTGCTCTTTGCAAAGCCTTTGAGAGCGCCGCCGGTGAACAACAAACAACGGCCACTCAAGTGTTTCACAGGTCTTTCACTTGCGCCCATAAAAAGCTAAGTGTGCACTCAACGAGTTCAGCACAATTAAGAAAAAAACCCCACCCCTCTACCTTTATAAACAGGGAATGACTTAACCTGCTAACAACGAGTGTGGTTGGAGCTCCGTCTGGATCATGTCACGCCTCGATTTTTGCCGTACCTCAGCAGTGGGTGATCCTGCATACAAAGTGAGCTCTTAGACAAAAGTGCTATAGGGTGAGTTAAGGACAAAGTAGCAGCTTTCAGCCTGGATTCCCAGATAGGCTGTCAAGTAAAATCCCTCGCCAGGGCAGGATTATTCCCTAGAGTATACATTTCCAACACTTTATCTCGCCTAATTTTCTAAGTGTCTCAAGCTTGGAGCCTTTCAATGTTTCGCGAGAAGAGCCATTCTGTGGCCCGGCAGGTTTTGAGGCTTGGCACAAAGGAGGGCTTGCACAATGGCCAGGGTGCCGCTGCAGTCAGCGCAGAAGGAGCAGCTTCTCCAGAAGGAGCAGGGTCCCTGTGTCTGAAATGGCCTCCAGTCCTGCTGCCTGAAAACCACCCAGACTCTCTTTTGAGCTATCCCTAGTTATATCCCCATTTCTGTTTCTTTCCAAACATGACATTCACTTGTTTTAAACAGCTGGAAGGCATAATTTCTGCACTCTGTTATGACTCAGAGTGAAATTCATTTAGCATCTACTTTTCTTCATCTGTCCCTCGTATCATTCCCATCCCATTTTATTTCTGCTCTGGTTTTCAGCACATTTGTAACCATTTCTCTTGCACTCAGAGCTTCCCAAGTGTAAACACTAAGCATTCTCATTATGTGTTTCCTCTGGAGACCCTGACATTCGTTATTGAAAATGCCCCAGGCATTTTTTATTTCAGTAGTACTACAGACACCTCTTCCATATATATATCACTACTACTGATTCCTGAAGTAGTTATCTGTTCCACCTTTCTGCACCATTTGGAGAGGAAAAGAAAGGAGTTAAGAAAGGGAGAAGGGATGGATATATTAAAACAAACCCTACAATTAAAACAATGAGAAAAGCACAAGGCAGAAACAACACCCAAGGCTCTGGCTAAGGTTCTTTCTTCGGTCTGTAAGAAGAACTCTGAGTGGAAAAAAACTTTACTACATCAAGTGTATGCTCACTGTCCTGAAGGTGACCAGAGGCATGTTGCTCAACATGCGACAGAGCTCCTCTCATTGCAGCTCAGAGACTTGCCCACAGGCTGCAGAAAAAGACCAAGACATGCCCAGCCAAAATCACCCAGCCCAACTTGCCTGTTCACAAGTTTATTAGTACAGGGAAGAAACTGAAGACCAGCCACAGCTTTAAAAGTACTTACAAATGCTTAATTCCAGCCATGGTCCTCAGAAACTAATTGTGTGTTTGAGTGTAGCAGATACTTCTACTGCAGACAGAACACGACCAGATTGCAAAAGCAATCAAAAGCCCATTTTCTTAGTTTAATTTGCCATTAGTACACTGCAGATTTATAGAGCCAAACAAACAACTATAACTAAATTTTCACTGCCATTTCAAACTGTTTCCAAGCAAATATCATAGCAACGTTATCAGATCATCAAGTTCACTCAATCCCAAATTCTCTACAATAAAACAACACTTACACATGTTTAAAGGAAAACAGAAAATGTATTCCTGAGTATCTCCCTAGTTCTGGACCAACAGGGTCCTGAGACAAACCCCATCATTTAAAGACCTTTTCACAACTTTAAGAGAGAAGGAAAAAAAATCAGTCAGTATTTAACAACTAGTGTTCTAGTGTTTAGAGATTTTTAATATATACTAAACACTGATGAATGTATTTATTTGAACCTCAAATACAATCATATAGATATGGCAACAGACTAAGTAGTATTTCACAGACTCCCTTCTGTTGCATAACTGAGAAGAAAAAAAGTCACGCCAGTTGCAGCATCCCCCATTTCCCGAGCTGAAGGCGACTCTTCACAGAGGGAGCTCAGCGCGGCGCCGCCAGTGAGCACCACTGCCCTGCACGCATCAGCAGCTTGGAAAAGAAGCGATGGAGGCCTTGTCACGGAAAATCTGTTATTTCAGCTTAAACTGCACTTCTAGGGAACAGAAAGTAGCTGCCCGTGTTGCACAGAGAGAACCCCCGGGCTCCAGGGCTGCGGGATGGGTGATGGTGGCCGGAGCTCGCACACCCTGGCAGCAGCAGCCCCTCCGCCCCGTCGCGGTGGCTGCCGGGGAGCGCCCCAGGACCCCGGCTGGGGGGGATGGGGGGTCCCAGGGGCCAGGGCAGCCGGCGCCCCTGGGAACCCGCCCGGCCCGGGCCTTCACGGGTGACCGGGCTCGTCAGCCCCATTCAGCGCCGCTCCCCGCGCACAATGCCCGGAGCCGCGCTCCCAGAGCACGGGCCTCCCCCTGCTCCCGCTTTTATCATCCTTCATATCTCAGCGATGACAGGCCTGAAAGGGCTTCTGATGGGAAATGTGCTTTGAATTAGCATATTTCCCCCTGCATACAATGGAGGCATTAAGCTGCTGCGTTTTGCAAGTCCAAACAAAAGCAGCCCAGGCTGTTTTTAGCATCGCTGTTTGAAGTTTTATTCCCCCTCTCTCTCCCGAGTTGCAAGCATATTTAACAAATTTTCACTCTTTCTGTAAAGAAGGAAGCACGACTGATAAAATCTTATTATTTGATCGGTTTCAGACTTTAGAAGAAAAAGACAATCTTTCGATACTGCAAAGAGCAACACGGTGTCTGTGCACTGCTTCCACTGAAGTGCAGCTCAGGGTCCACCCCCCAGAGAGCTTGTGTGGCTGCCGTCAACACTTGCACGACCCTGTCATCGAGGATTTCCGAACTCGAACACATTCACAGTAACCCAGTAGAAAGGGTCCTGTATTCAGCTCAGTTTTACCCCTGTACCCCGGGCACACTGTTGAAAATACCAGTTTTGAAAATGAGAAACGGAACCACTGTGCTGTAAGGAGAAGCAAAAAAAAAAAAAAAAAAAAAAAAGCCTTTCCCCCATCCTGGAATTATCCTTTGGTTTAACAGGAGAGCTGAACCTCAGAAGTACAACCTTTATGAAGTGGCTTCAACCTAGAAAGTGAATTTCTATTTGCCCAGAAAAAGAGGGCAAGAGGAAGGAGATGGAAATTAGTTCAACACAGACAGAAGAGGAGGAAAAAGCACTCGTGCATCAAAACATCTTTGGGCAACAGCTGCCAGGAGAAAAAATCTACCTCAGCTCAGTGTGTTTGTCTATAATTGCTCATTAACACAGTTGGACCATTAGGGAGCCAGTTTATGGCTTTCTTGGTAAAGAGGCATGTCTGCCTTCCTCCTACATTAAACAGAATTTTCTCTGAGAGGAAGGCATAAGATTACAAAGTCAAAATGCTTCTTAGAGGAAGGATTTGGTGGTTTGGGTTTGGTTCTTCTTCTTCTTTTTCTTCTTCTTCCCTCTCCCAAAATTTCCACAGTATTTATGTAATCTTCTATATGCGGCACAGCTAAGAACAAAAATCACACTCCTTAACAACATGAGATTACAGCAGAAAAGCAGAATGCCAATGAGATCCCAGGCAGGCAGCTTGCAAGTGAGGTGGATATAAAAGCTCTTCAGAAAAAAGCCTGGGTTGCAGCCTGCAGAAGGAGTCTTGTAGGAGAAATGTCTGCTTTGTTCAGACTCTTCTGTTCTGTTTGAGAAAATTTTCCTGAGGATGAGGATCCATTACTGCTCCTTGATTTCTTTTGCAGCAATGCTCAAGATACTCAACACTGCACGAGCACTTTGCTCTCAGCCATCCACTTCCACCCTGCCACATGCCAAGCGGCCCACGCAGCACCGCGCTCCCTCCCGCAGAGTGCCAGCCCCTGCAGATCTGCACAACCTGGCAGGAGAGGCATTTCACTCACTGACTTCCACCACAATGACAGAGCTCCCGGCCCTGGCACAGTACAGTGTCCATATGGCAACTGCGCAGCAGCGACTGAGGTCTGACTGTAGACATCCTCCTCCCTCCGGCAGGGACCCTCCCTTCTCACCACAAGGTCCTCTGCAACACTGAGCATCTACAGACCGAGGGTCTGACCCCTAGTGACTCACACTCTTCTCTGATGCACCAGCTCTGCCAACTTGACTCCCAGGAAAGCTTTTTCATAGTTTCCAGTAGCCACAGGTTCACTTTTAGTGTGTTTGTTCAGGGGCACAAAGGAATCCGGCTGGAGAGGACTACACATTATTTGGCAGTATTTCTCCACCACCACATGAACATTGCCTTTAAAGGCTGGGCTGGACATGTGTTTTCCCATGCTCTGAGGCATTTCACAACTTGGTACCAAAGTAGTAGACAAGGCTGCCACATGTTAGCACAGGAAGGTCTAATGTCAAAGCAAAAGAGAAGGGACTTAAGAGGCCCTTCAGAGGCCTTCATTAGGTCATTAACAGATGGGTGAGAGTAACAAAGCAGTCTAGGCAGGAGAAAAGAGGAATTAAAGACCAAAATGGAGACTGTTTTTCTCACTCACACTGGAATGAGAACTTCACTTTGTAAGTGCTCCTTCTGAGATGACTCCTTTGGAATAAAATCCCACAACAGAAAACAAAATAAAATAGATCTCAGCTCCATTCACATAGAATTCTCCTTATCTCAACCCATGAGACTTTTGCTACATTTTCTCTGCATTACACAGCTGAGGAGGGCACCTAATGTCTAGCCAGGGTCAACCCACAACAGGTGGTAAGAGATCTGACCACTAGAAAGGTCCAGTAAACTCAGCAATGAGATTTTATGCTACTTAGGGATGAATGTCTATCAAAAGAAACTTCAGGTAAAACAGTGTCATAACTTTGAATTTAAATCAAGGAAAGAGAAAGCTGAGAAAAAAAGCCCTCCACTTATTTAGAAATACTATGTCTCCCCTCCACAATTTCTCTTCAGCATCTTGGGGTGTGAAGAAGAAAGGAAGTGAAAAAACTCAGACCAGGGTAAACCAATGCCTTTCACATTGCTGACACTCAAAGGGACACGATCACAGCACTTACCAATCGAGGAAATATTCTCAAATTTCATTTATTCTTCAGATTCACTGGATTCAGACCAAGGATGAATACAGAGCACATGCCGCCATCCGCTGTGGTGTTCTGGCACAGGGCAGCACCCTGCCAACAAAGACACCACTCTTCCTTTCAGAGAGCCCCAAAAAGAGCGCTCTGTGTTCTCATGTGATGAGGCAGGCTTTTACAACTTGGATCACTACAGGGTATTGAACTCTGACGGTCTGCTTACTGAGGGTTCACTTGCTTTATCTCAGACCGCAACAGGTAGGTATGATATCTAAGCTAAAATAAACCATCCTCATCACATTTATTTTGGCATCATGAGTCACTATCTTACTGAAACAAAACTACCTTCTCAGCTCCACAGTGAGTAAGTGCTATTAACTTTTCCAATATCCCACCTACTGCTGTTTTCTGCTGTGCAAGTGCACAGCATAGAAACATCTCAGAATATGCTTCACGCTTCAGCATTCAGTGAGAAGAGGAAGATACAGAGAATGCTCAGGATATACTATGCCTGCTCCTGTAGGCAGAAATAGTTTCTGGCCTTCTATATTAATCTCATGAAAAAAAAACAAAAAAACAAACCCCAAAACTATTGGCACTCACACAAGAGATTGATGTGCTATGAAGCAGGACAAGCTCCACACATTTCCTTTCCTGTCCTTTTAACTCAGTCTAACAAAACTGATTTCGAGGATCATTACTATTTTTGCTACTTTCTAAACACTGCCCTGACTTGGGGATTCTTGCTGCAGGTATCAAGGCAGAGCTGATTTTCAGTCTTCTCAGGGAATGGTAGAAATTTGCTAGTCTAAATTTTCTGCTCCAAATGCAAGAGTCCCAGAACTCATTCAGACACACAGATGTTAAAGAAAAAAGTACCATGGCTTTCAAGGTTTCCCTTGGAGAGAGGATCAGGATTCAGAAAACAGAAAATTCCTTTCAGATCAAGGTTGGAAAGCAGAGAATGCCAAATACTGAAGATCTGGGCCACCAGCTACATCATGACCAAGATCAGGAGCGTGATGCAAGTAGGCATAGAGCAGGGTGAGAGGAGAAGTAAATGCTTCCCCCACGTCATCCTATGCATCCTAGTTGGAGTGCACTGCCTGGACAGAGTCCATGATTCTACAGCCCTGAAGTTTCCCACAGGGATCCTTCATGGTCCCAGACATGCTGTACAAGCTGATCCCAAACTGGGGAGAAATAACCTGTGTTCTGCTACAGAGAGGCTTCCTCACAGAATTGTACCACTGAAGCTAAGAAGCCCAGAAACACTCACAGGCCTGGATACTTACAAACACTTTTCTCCCCAAAAGACACGCTCCTCCTTTCTTTCTACCTATGCTCTATCTGCAATGTAACATCACCACAGATGTCGACAGAATTTCATCTCTCTTCTAAATAGATCAAAGAGAAAAAAATTTATATATATATGTGTGTGTGTATATATATATATATAAAAAAATATATCCCAACTAAGCATGTGGGATGCTCTACAGAAGTGAAATGTAATTTTTCCACAGTTTGAATCATCTGACAGTGTTCTGCTGATCCGTTCTCATAAATATTGTCTAAGATTTTTCCTTCAGGACACAAAATACATACTACCAATACAGAGTGGGCTCTACTTTCCACCCCTGCAAGTTTAAGCACTGTTATGGATATGCTCTGTAAATTAGCCCTGTGCAGTCCCACAGAAAAAAAGAGATTGCACACCTAAAGCTCAGCAGATACTCAGAACTGCAATGGAGAAGGAAGACTAAAAATCAGCCATTTACATCTTCAAATATTTGTAATTTCTATCTCACAAATCACCGTTTTCTTTTCAAAAATAATGCTTCTCAGTGCTCATGTAAGCCCTAAGTTTAGAGACACAGGGAAAGAATTTCTACTCCTCTACAGTAAGAGTTACAGAAGGAGTTTCTGCCTCCATTTCTCCTTTGGACCACATTTCAGCCTGAATTTAACCACTTTGTTATACGGAATAGTTGATGTATATGTAAGTGAATGAGATTAAAGGGGAAAGCATGTTTTTGCTTGGAAACATGCACACAACACAGTGTTGAAAAACTAAGTATATAAACTTTGTGTTTGCTAAGGTACTTCACGAATGTAGAACAGGTGTATTACCCTTTTTGATGCATAAACTAGGCCACAAAAATTACTTCCACAAACTCTAAAATCACGTTATTGATCTTTCACAGTATGTGCCTGCATTTCCAGACGGACTCTTAGCTACAGGGGTCAATTAGATACCACAGATATCTTTAAACTTAACAAATTATCTGAACAGAAAATGTTAACAAATAAAATAGGTTACCATTCATATGAGCCACATCTTCAAGGAGTAGGAAAGCTACTTTCAAGTTATCCTCAGAGGAACATGTCAGTAATTCTTCTCTGAATTTTTAGCTAAGCTATTTCTTTCTTTCACATTATTTTTGAAACTTTATAAAAGTTTTCTAAACTCTGCATGCTAATTAGATTCTAATCCAATTCACCAGATGTGGGCAGTCATCAGTACTCTTCACAAGAACTGTGACTCAAAAAAAAAAAAAAAAAAAAAAAAAAAAAAAAAAAAAAAAAAAAAAAAAAAATCACAGTTGCTTCAGTTCCTCCTTGCAAGGGAGCACTCTTCAGCATTTTGCTCTTAACAACATATCAACCAGGGCCAGAATTGAGTAGCACAGGCTACATTTCTACCTCACACTGAGTTTCTCCTCTCAATAGTTTTTGTATGATTTCCTGTTTATTTATGTTTGTGCCTAAATGCGACATAAAAAGCATGAACAATTTTCAGCTGCAACAGCAGTATTTTAATTCTTACCAATTTATTTGACAATGCTCCTTTTTAGAGAGGATTTTACAGAGCAAGTGGAAATGGAGTTTTAAATGTAATTTGGTTAAGACTCACACTGCACTTAGGAAATACCTATACAGCAGGGACAGTAACTAGCAACTATGACATTACATTTAAACACTGGTACCCAATACTTACTCATTAGCATCCTTCTGGAATTCTGCTCCTTTTAAGAAGTTTCATTCTTTTGCTTTAGAAATAGCTATAATCTGCTAATACATGATCTGCCTGAAACCCCCTCTGACAAGTTCTACCAACACAGTCATAATTTTCCCACTTGCACTTTCACATCGTTTGAATGCATGCATTGTCAGCCTCCTCTGCCTCCACCTCTCCTTTCCTACATTATGTGCAGCACTCATTTGTTTCAGATTATAAAAAGCACTAGTGGATTCTGAGGCCACTAAAAAGAAGTTGCTGGCATATGGGATCTGTGGGAAATTTGATCCAGTAGGTGAAATAAGACTTAACTTTAGAGCTGATAAATAGGATAGAAGTTTCAAATATTATTATTATAGAATAGGTTGCATTTTTCCTTTTAAAGTTATGCAGAAGAACTGTGGCCATTGCCCTTGCAGAAAACTGCAAGAAACCTAGGGTTTTTTTTCAGCATTGAGACAGATGGCCCTGGCTTCAAATATAGAAGACCTTCCTACACAAAACAGAGGTGCTGGCACATGATACGTGGGTGAAGGATATTCTGGATACTTGCCTGGGAATGTGTGTACCCAAGAGGTGAAATAGCAGGATAAGAGAGAAAAAAGGAGACAAAAAAGAAAAAAAAGCTAAAAAGGAAGAGGGAAGAAGGAAGCACTAAAGCAGCAGGCTCAGAAGGCATGGTGAAACATATCAGTGGCCGGAAAAAAATGCAAAAAGCATCACTTTCTGAGCAGATGGGGAGTGTATATGTACCTTTACATGGGGGTTCATATTACTGCATTGATCACTATTTCTGAATACTAAACGGGGCTTGAGATTAAGAGCAAAGAAATGGCTTTAGTTCAGATGCAGGAGGTGGCAGAACCCTTCAGACTCCATCCACTTCCCACGTGAGTGGGAAAGCAGCACTCCGAGTCCTGCCAGAAGGCAAGGTCATACCAAACGCTCAGTGGGTTTCACCCCACAACTGGACCACTTCAGGATCCCCAGCTGGAGACTCTCCCATCCAAGCAGCAACCCCCAGCAGTGCTGTTCTTGCTCACAGTCTTCCGCCCCTGTCGCCTGTCACAGCCCTGGGCTCACAGTCTTTGTCTCCCTCCTGAATAACTCCTCCTGCTTTCAGCCTGTGCTTAATCCTCCAGGAAACCTCATTCTCCCAAGAAGAAGAGTGCTTCTGTACGTAATCTCCAGACAGCAGCTGTGACCCCGGCACCCAGAAAGGCGATCATTGTGCAGAACTGTGGTAGCAGGGGTGAACTTCCCCTCTCCCCCCCTCCACTTGTTTAAGGGCTGCTGGAAGCGCGCTGTCACTTTATGTGCACACACTGCCAGCAGTGATTTTCTCTGGCAGCTGTGGGGTACTTGTCCCTTCACCCTCATTGCAGGCTACCCTCAGAATGTGCACAACCATCTATTTTATTATTTTTTATTTTGCATTTTAAGGGATTGAACTTCCCACCTGCCAACAGAAGGAGCACTTGTTTTTTGCATTCAGTCCTCGAGGCTATGGCAGTATTACTGAAAAGTGACTTTGTCCATTTTTAATATCCAAAAATACAGAACAGCTGTGCTTTCTTGAAGTCCTTTTGTTTAAGAGTGGCTCTGAGACAATACTAAATTCAAGGCTGCCAAAGCTCAGACCTGAACGGCCTGAAAAATTGCCTTTTTCTTTTTTTCTTTTTTTAAGCTAGTTCTCAAGACACACTATACTACCAGCATGTCAGTAAAGCAACAGGTGTTACTTTAAGGCAGAAGAATTTGAACAAGGTAATTCTTCATGGCAGGCTTATCAGCCTTTTAGAACACTCAGCTTTTATTATTCTGACACAAGGCAAACTTACGTAACAGCACAGTGCGTACTAATTTATGGGATAACAACATGGATGTTGAGTTTGGAACACTGCACTTTTGTTTCAGACTGTGGATATTTCCCATACTCCTAAGAAAGGCATATGCTGCGCAAACACTTTTAAAAGCATCCAAGTGGAATTCAATATATTGAAAGAAGCTAAAGTACTCTGGAGTGATTAACAAACACGCTTCAGCAGAATGGCACAAAAGGATAATTAAGATCTAAACCCACAGAAATACTGAGACAACTAAAATCTCTCAAATTTCTTCTTCAATTGATCAGAAAAGCCCACTTGCCCACTGATGGTGTACAGACAGATTGAAAAGTGGTTCAAGATCACTGCCAAGTAACTATAAACCTTCCCATCTTCTAACGCAAATCCTCACTTTTGGGGGATTTAAGGGCTCCTGTTTGGAGACAGTGAGGATATATGCAGCCACAAAGCTGAACAATATCCCTTCTCTGACTCCTGGCTAATGTTTCTTCTTTGCAGGCAGAAGCGCACTGAAAGCCATCCACCCAGAATGCTGGTCTCTGGCAGAGTAAGAGTCAGAAGAAAAATGGTATCAGAAAGACAGAGATGTCAGAAATGGCAAAAATACCAGGGAAAAATGATATGACTTCTTAGTTTTCCAAAATTAGCCTGTTTGACTTATCCTTTATCCCAGAGGACAAACACCTCAAGGACAAAGAAATGCCTCTCTCTTCTAGCTCAATAGAATTTTTCCAGACTCTGCCTATGCAATCCAAGTCATCATCTCCCCACTGAGACAATACAACTCTGGTGAAAGGTAAATGGTCACTATTCATCTTAGAAAAACGGATCACAGCAAAACTATTGTCTCTCCTCTGGCCCTTCCCAAAGTCTCCTACTCACTCCTTGAAATATTGTTGATATCAAAGTCCTTAACCAGAAAAGAAAAACAACTAAAAATCACTCTCAGTACCTTCTCAAAGGCTGAGAGAGATTTCCAGGAGGGATTTTACACTGAAGTACTATTTGTCCACCTTTAGAACACACTTTCCCTTCCCTCATTGGCTAGAAATATACTTAACAGAGGTACATGCACACACACATTCC
>NW_008236965.1:7251608-7252169 GCF_000691975.1 Corvus brachyrhynchos | reverse complement strand
GGACCTGATGATGAAAGACACTTTGCTCCCACAGGCTGGAGAAAATTTCTCAGCTGTAACTCCACATAGGTGAGCCATTCCCACTCTCGTGCCTGCTTCCCTTGTCTCTTTGAAAACAAACATTTGTACACTATCTGCCATGCTAGCGCCCACACACAGGTTGCCCTGAGTATCTGAACATTCATGCCACAACCCAGCCCTTCTACAGATGAGGTAAAGCCAACCAATTAACATGCTGATGATCCTATCCCATAGTGACAAAAGACTGCAGGCAGCAATGTGCCATGAACATTTACATAATATTATATCTGTGCATGTACAATCAGTGAGCATCAGTGCTACTTCAGGTGGTTGGCATCAGCACTGCCTTCCTCATCAAGTGCTTTGCAGTGAGTAAGCAGCTCTGGGGCAGATCTGTAATCTCTGAAGATGCTGTTTGCCTGTCTTCATCATGTCTACACAAATGAACATATGGCCTTCTAGCACAAGGCCAGCTTACACAGTCATTAATTAGATATAATTTCAGCCTGTTCAATGTATCTGATACAAAAATCTGTCCTC
>NW_008236965.1:7200350-7251369 GCF_000691975.1 Corvus brachyrhynchos | reverse complement strand
ATGGAACTTTGTCTCTTTGTGAATTGACTCATCTGACGAGGAGAAGCAACAATTTTGCCTGTGACCAGGTAAATATCTGTTTCTTACAAATGCAGGTTAAGTAGTGTAAACACACCTGAACTTGCCAGAGGGTTTCTTCTCACCCTCCCTATTTCCCACTACAAGTAGTAGCATGTGATACCCAAGATATCCCCTCTAGCATGTGATACCCAAGATATTCTCCAAAAGCACCATCACAGCTCAGCAAGGCATTACAATGCCAGTAATTCAGTCCTGCTGCCAGGCTCAGAGAGCTAGTCACAAAACTCATGGGAAAGTGCATGGAAGCAATGATCCTATATGCAGATACGCCTCATGGATCTATGTACTTAAGTAGACTTTGTGAATTGGTGCACTTCACTCATTTTTAAGGGAATAATCAAGAAAGAGGATTAATTAGGGCTGAAGACTCAGGAAAGTTGGTATGAAAAATACATTTTTGGTAAAAGGTGGTAAATTTTTGTTCAGATTTTGCCGCATTGCTTCATTCTCTCACACAGCAGCACAAAACAACACCAGGCACATACACAGACCCAGACAGGGATGCTACTCAGAAGTAACCAGAGTACATGATGGCCTAAAGAAGGAGAACTTTGAGCTGTGCTCTCTTCTTTCATCACACACAGCACCGTGCAGGAGTTTGCAATGCAGCATTGTTTGCAGAAAAGCATAGCAAATTCAAGAAGTTTGTAAGAACTTCCCAATAACATATGAAGTGCAAACTGCTGGTTTATGAGGAGAGAGACCTGACCTACAGGCACGGCCTGGAGCTAATGGGGGAGAGGACCTTCTGTGTGAAATGTGAGGAGTCTTCAGCAAAGCAAAGCAGGTACCTCACAGAAAGAAGTGAGGATTTAACAACAACAAAAGAAAAAGCATTTGAGGGATAGCATCCAGTTGAATGATTTGTCTTTAATGGTACTCAACTACTCCTGAAGTACTGTAAAAGAATTTTTTAATTTCTCTTAGTAGTTCTTGATTATATATCAGTTACAGAACAAAGTACCCAATAATAGTGGCCCTTCAAAATATGGTGATAGATAGAGGTGCTTTTCTGTGGAAACAGATAGGCAGTAAGATCTTGCTTTTGGAAGTTAGCTGGTTCACTGGTTTCCCCTTGAACCCTATAACGTTTGCACATGTTTATTTTTGGCTGAGCAAATAAACGTACTTGAAAGTGCATTGATCCCCACTTTCATGTGAACCTTGGTGGCTTTCTTGGATTTTTTTTCCTAGAGATACAAGTCTCTCACAGAGCTGAACAGTCACAAATTATATATAACTATGATTATTATGATAGAAAATTAATCATAACTTCTCTTCTGTGTTTCATTACAATGGATTATGTTTTAAGACTGACTTCCAGCAGATTCTCAGTACTAGCAGAAAAGTTATATTTTAAACATCTATGCTATACAAATAATGCTGTGCTTATCTAGTATATTCATCCTTTCTCAATTCCTGATTTCCAATTGATTAGAATTTACTTAGCAGTCATTAATTTAATGTAATTCTTCACTATCAGCTTGTGAAGTTGGGAATGGCTGACAATTATCACTGTTGACAAGCACCGGTATCTTCCTCATGCCTCTCTCCAGATGAGGCACCTCAACAACCAGGAGCAAGACAGCACTCAGTGGTCTTTGTACAATCTAGGGTTCCTTACTGTTACCTCTTTTATGTCCAAAGACTGCATAACTATTTCTACAAACTGAGGAATTCCAGGTTTGTTTGATGTCTTTGCCATCTCTACCCCTTTCTCATAAGGAAGTTGAGAAGAGTGATGACAAGAAGCTGGTAATGAAGAATCACTGAACATAGCTGATACTCACATGGAAGGCTCTAGAGAAAGATTTGGCACCTGGAGACCTCAGCCTGTCCTACTAGGCAGGAGACAAACCACTAAACCAGCCCAACACCTGGTAATGCAGTGCTATAACAGGCCAGGGTGTCACAAGACAGGTAGGGGGAAAAGACCAAGGTGACTTTCTTACTGGAATTTAACCGGAGGTAATATGTACCACATAAAGACCCACCCAGCTAGACTGAGTCTGGTACTACTTCCTAACCCTACAGGACACATGCTTAAATGGTACTGCAGAGTCATGAAGAAAATGAAAATATTTGGAGTATCAGAGATTTCAGTTTCCATCTCAGTATTTCCATGGTCTACATTTTGCAGCTCAAACCATGTGAACCTGCCATGAAGGGAATAAAGCCCCCAGGAGGCTGGGTTTGAGAAAAGTGGACACTTAAATCAGCAGAAGATCAGCATCCATTTGGGTGTAAAGCATAACATTCACACCTGACACTTGTGAAAGGGCACTAGCCTGCCCCAAACTGGCACAATCTAAGCAAAGAGAGGAAAGGCTGGCTGGACAAAAGGAATGTAAAAGCAGACAAATTTCCCATCTCTATCCTTGGTGAGTCCAGCAGAAGCTACTCTCAAACAGTGCTGTATAACAGCTTCAAACAAGTCAGAACTGTCAGCAGAAAGTACTATATGATTTAGTGAGCTGCTTCTAAAAGTTATCTGAAGAGTGAAACTTAACTGCACATAAAAGCCCCCAAGATCTGGTCTTACCATCTCCACAGGGCACTGATCTGGATTTTTGTCCTGTATTTTCTTTTGTTTCCTCTGGTTCCCAAACAAATGCTGTGCTAGAACAGATAATGTGCATCATCCCTTCCTGTGGTGAAAAGACTATGAAGCAAGCCCACATTTCCTTCCACTGCCAAAATCACTTAGAAATTCTGGCAACGCAGGACACATTCTTTATGTTATCTGGCAGCTGTTCAGCACCCTATCTGAAAAAAACCTGATGGCCTCACTCCAGTTCCTGACGGACTTATTCCAGAGCACAAAGCTTCCAGATTATTATAGCCCACAAGACTTCATCCAGTGAGTCCTCCGTCATCTCACTGTCTTCTACTTTTCCTACAAGGCTATGACATTTCTTCTGGAGAAAGACAGCTAATCTGGTATCTTGAAAGCCTTGGCCAGATGAGGAACCTATTAAATCTATGGCTTAGATCTTTCACAGATGAATCATCAGCCTAATAAAGAGTATTACTTATTAGTAGCATGCATTTTGTGTTCCAGCTTCCAGACTCTGGAAATTGTTATGTCACTGCCTTATGAATCCAAACTCTGTCCACTGGTAGAAATATTCCCCCACACAGAGACTGACCTGCTCTTGGATCATAGCAAAACCTCACTCCCTCACAGCTTTTCTACAGTTACTGCTCTCCTTGCAACTCGTGTAAATCAAACCCTTTCACACAGTGCTGAATCTTCATCACTCCTGTAACTGGGAATCAGCTGCGTCCCTTCCTCGAGTGCCCTACAAGAGCTCATGTTGCAGTATCCATCACAAACTATACAGGCCTCAAACTGCAATTCATTCCTTTCTTGGATTGTGACCTACATTGGGTTTCTAGATGCAGTCTCTTTTGCAACTATATCAATACTTTATCTTCATCACCTACAGCTGGTTAAATTAATTAAAAAACAGATTATCTTTCTCTTCTATCCATGCACAGATTCCTCCACTTCAACAACTTCTTGGAGCCCACTGGATTTTTATTAAGACATTTTATGTCATGTATAATTAATTCACTACAGCATTTCTTTACTGTTTAAATGGTGTGACCAAAATTTTCTTATGTATTCTTTTTCCTTATTGGTTAATAAGAATGTAACAGTCACCCTTAATTAGACTGGTTGGACTACGCTTGGGTAGGGGTAGGGACAGCTAATATTAAAGGAATTAGCACTTCTAAGGGTGGTGGGAGAGACAAAAAAAATCCAGGGATTTCTTTTTGAATCACAGCTAACAGCCACAAAGACTTTCATCTCAGCTCTGCAGTGTGACAGTTTCAAATGGCTTCTGCAACTTTGTACAGTGTAGAAGATATACCTCAACACTATTTGACTGAGTTTTCAGAAAAAAAAAAAATTCTTCAGATCTATCTGAAAATAAAACACTTTGTCTTTCATGAACACTGTCTAGTGCTTCCTGAGGTCTGTAGTCCTCACCACCAGACACCTTAGAAAATAAGCATTAACGACACCAATATGAAGAATACAACCAGAAATTAAATTGTCTTACCTATCTCCTTCCAGCCTAGACCACACACCTCACTGATACAGAATTTCTTTGATGTTTATGGCTCAGAATTTCTATGGACCTGCAACGGGATAGCACTGACACATCTTTGTGTTAAAAACTAAGATAACCTGAATTAATGAATTACTTCCGAATAGCAAGAAAGGAAACGTAGAATAGAGAGTACAACATTTTCTGGAAACCATAATGATTTTCTGCTGAAATATTTAAATGTAGTTAATGCCAAGGAATTTTCCCTTTCTGATCTATTGGGCTGGGAAGTAATACATAATACCATGCCTTTTTGATCATCTTGAATCTCTCCAGCAACAGGCAATCAATAGCCTTTCCAACAACCACAGAGTAATCAAAGAGATTACAGAGGATTAAAACTGAATATCCTTGATACTTTAAGTGTTTAGTTTAAGTCATGTGAAAATACAACATTTAAACATGTTTTGGAGCACATGCTTACTTGGAAAAAGTCCTGGAGTTTTGCTGGGAGAAGACACGTGTTAGAAAGCGCTGCTATTTGTTTTTCCCAGCATACAGGAACTAGTGGTATGAGACAGGATTCTTCTACATTGGCCATGGCAAAGGGTCTATATGAGGGAAAGTAAAGCTATACAGTAGTTTAAACTTACCATTTCTGTTCACCAACACATTTTTATGCACATAATGAAAATCGAGGCTGGGCATACCTGTTCAGAGATAGTTACAGCATGACAGTCCTCAGAGTGGCCAAGGAGTATGGTACACACCCTCCCCATCGATCCATGGCTGCAGGATAATATCCTGAACGAGCAGCAGCCTGCTGCTCTGGACTTCTGACTCAAGCTGCACACCAACTATCTGCTGCTGGATATCGCTTTTTCTTCTTTGTCTTTACATCTCCTGTTCTTTTACTCAGAGTTTGAACTGAGACGCAGGAGATCGAGGATTCTTGTTCGGACTTAGTGGTTTATTATATCTTATCAGTAACACAGCTACACAGAGTGTGCCTCTTTGTTGGAAGGGTGGAAAATGGCCATGAGTTTTTATTTTCCAAGCTTTTTAAAGTCTAAACTAACCAATTATGAGATATGTTTTTACTTACAATCCAATTACTAACTTTTTATGTTCTGCAGTGAGGAACTTTTGACCCAATGACAGAACATTCAGATTTGTCAAGAAGAAGGAGAAGAAAGAAGACATAAATCCACACCCAAAATCCTCCATATTGTAACCTATTATTACCTATATGTTCTAAACTTAATTTTCTACATTTCTAAATATTTCACCCAGTGACATAACTTTTAATTACACAGCAACAACCTCAGTGTTATCACACAATTTAGGAAACTTTCCCCAGGGTTTTGGATCGAATACAGTGTGTTTCTGAGGATCACTGTCTCTCAGCACGGAAAGGCTGAAACTCTCAGAACCCAGGGTTCCAACAGCTGGAGACTTGTCACTTCTACCAAGACCATCCCCTCTCCGTTTCTCTGCAGTTGTCAGCAATTGTGAAGAAAATACAACTGTGTAAGAGAACAGCAAAGTCATCCAATACCATAGATATTGCACATACCAATGAAGATTAATATCACAGAATAATTTAGGTTGGGAGGGATTTCTGGTAGTTTCCAGTTCAATGCCCAGGCCAAAGCAGGGTCAGCTACAGCAGATTGCTCATGGCTTTGTGCAGTTCTGCATTGAGTATCTCTAAGGATGTTCTCAGCCTCCCTGGACAATGTCTTCAAATGCTTAACCACCCTCAGAGGGAAAAGAAAGTATTTCCTTGGATCTCACTGGCAATTCTTGTGTTCTGGCTTGAGGGCATGTTTTTTCATCCTAATATTATGTATCTCCAAGATGAGCCCGGCATCTTCTCCAAACCCTTCTAATTAGGGCATGAAAGATTATCCACAACAAAAAAAACCAAACAAAAAAACCAACAACAAACTTGTTTTCTTTCCCCTGTTTAAACTATTTCAGCCAAATCTGAAACTGATATACTCTTTAAAGCATTTTGAAATCACACATTTTTTATGGAGGAGCTGAAAACATTTTGGGGGAAAAAAACTCTTTGAGAAGATGTACAGAAAGGGCCTGTTGAAGATCTTATTCTGCATATTCCATATTCACCAATTTCAAAAGAAAACTGACTATTCTGTATTAAAAAGAAAAGAAAGGAAAATCTTCCTTTGTTAGTGCCAAAATCTCCAAGTCTTTCAAAAAAAAAAAAATCAAGAAAATCATATCCTGTCGTTCTAAAAGCTGCTGCAAGAATCAACACAGTATTTTTTCTCCCAGGAAGAAGAAAGTTAGTTTCCCATCAGGCGATCACAACTGAAACAATTCATCCGCATTGTGATTAAATGAAACTTTTAAAATGTACTCAAAAGCTACATTCATTGCTGTAAGGAAGAATGACCTCCCTCATAATGAACTCTGAGACTAGCAGTCAGCTTACAGAGGTTTTATAATGGCCAGTTTTGGCTTCAGAGTAACTGGTAGCTTCATTTTGCATGTTGCATAGCAGATTCGGGGGCCTGCTGAGGCATTGAAGAACCAGACTCAAAAGTCTGCAACTGAGGCTGGAATATGTTATTTTTATAATAAAGCAATATACTGTAAACCTGAAATTTAGCTTTTATTTTAATTTTGTGTTTTGATAAGCACTAGAACTGGATTACTTAAGGCAATTTCAAATGCTATGCTTTAAGTAAGTGAAAAGATGTTTTAAATAAATGAGAAGAAAGCTCCTGATGTACTAAAGAACATGAGTTGGATCAAGGGATGGACAACACTCCTGAATGCAGTTTGCCTACTAAGATCCTAATTCATGTAAGCGCCTAAAGATGTCCTATTTGCACCAGCAAAAGATAACTTATGAAGAAAAGCTGAGGAAGAGCTAGGGTGATGGACAACAGGATCAGAGGGTTGGACAGATGAGCTGCAGAACAGACCTGCTGTGAGAGGTGCACCCCACCACTGCACATCACACGGTTAAATGTTATGAATGGCCTTTCCTACAGATGGATGCACAATTGGCAAAGCTGGGATAGTAGTTGAAAGACGTCTCTGAACCACACCTTTTGGGGTCAACATCAAATTAATGATCCTATTCCACAGACCTCAGTTTATCTTAACTATCAAGAAGGCATTCCATTAGTCAAAAGACCATAAGACAAACAAAAAAACCCCCCTTTGTTTGTATTCTAATACTCAATGTTTAATTTTGCAGGCCTCCTGGCTAGAACAATCTAATTAACCAAAGAATGAGTCAACTGGGAGTGGTGATGGCTGGTAGTGGTGGATGAAGTATTCACAGTGACCTGTACAGTTTCCATACATTTTTCTTCAGCACACACACTTTATTGTCAGAGGTGCAGTGGTAGCACAGGAGGACTCGCCCAAATTAGATTCTCTCTAGCTTGTGTCATTATTAACCACAAGCCCAGTCAGAAGGAAAGAGATGCAAGAACAAGCTGTACAAATTCATTTCATCTAAAATGAAGGGTGAAACACCACAATTTCACTGCAGTCCCCATGAAACCAAATCTACTTTGATGAGTCTGATTTGATGCCCCTCATTCTTGCCTGCACCTTCTCTACAGGCAACAGGGATTGCCACAGCTCTTCAGGCATGAGAGTCTCCCCTCCACTGGCCTGTATCTGCATCTGTGTTACTACTCTTTGTAGCACAGTAACAGAGGCAAGCAAAACATTTGCCATTTTCTTTCCTCTGAAACTTAAATCTACTTTCTGGCTGCAAAAGCAAGCACATGTTAAACACACAAGCACAATAAAAGCTCTAAGACTTAGGCACGATGAACTCAAGGGAAGCATGTGATTCTGCACTAGCAAAAACTACAGTATGCAATTACAATGACTACAAATATTTTATGTAGAAGATTTATTGGCAAACCTCCACAGTGCCTGTAATCTGTAGCACAATTTCCTGTGCTCTTATTAGAGGAAGATAACCTTTTGGCAATTGTTTGTATAAGATGACAGTAATTGCTCATGATAAAGAGCTTAATTAGTGGGAGATTATTACATTAAAGGAAGTGACAGCAAAATAGATTCTGTACCATTCTTATTTTTTTTAATAGTTCATAAAAAGTCTTATAATTGAAAAGAGCACAAGAAAATATTTAACAAAACAGAGGATGGCGATTGCAAAAACACTTTCCAGACAGCTGCAGATAGCTGGACAGCACATCTGACTTTCCCTTGGGTTGTTCGTGGGTTTCTTATTGGAAATGGAAGCAACTGTGATATACACAGACTTCTAATGAAATGTTGCAATGGAGTCCTTTGTTACTGTGTGACTGGGACACTGCATGATCACGTGCTTTGCTTTACTCAGAAAAGAAGCCTGAGGAATTTTAATCAAATACAATCTCAACACAACATACAGCATGACCAAAAGTAATCTGTGACACCTTTAGACAAACACCCTCCTAAAAATTCAGCAGTTTCTAGCCTTGGTCAAAAGAAACCCCAAATCCTAAAACATGTGATAAACTGAGAAGCACAGAAATATGAGGATTATGAAGCATGAAGACAAGGATAGGCAAGAACAGCTCCATGCCTGTAGGTGCTCTGAGTTGCCACAGCAACAGAGATAGGCTGGAGGAGGCAGGAAGCAACAAGGAGATATCTAGGACCGCATTGCACCCTCCCATCCTACAGCCTGTACACACCACTAAGTGTTGGCAGCTCCGAGACATCTAAACTGCAGAGGGAAGGCCACCAGGAAATATGCAGACAGACCCCAAGGATATCCACCCAATATTAAGAGGACTTTGCCCTGGCTTGAGTTCTGCAAGTACCAGCTCCTGAATTGATTTCTAGTCTGATTGACTTCTACCCACCAAAAGAAAAACACAGGCTTAAGAAACAGGGCCTGTGTTAAGAAACAGGGCCTGAGGTATGCTGAACAGCACACCTCAGTGAGCAATTAAGTGCTGATCCCAGCTCTGCCTCAGGTTGAGCTTTTCCTACCAAACCATACCAGTTTGCGCACAGGTGCTGTCAGGAGCACACTCACCCTGGAGAAGAAGCTGCACCAGAGCGACATCCCAAGCTCTCCCTCAACCACGAAGACCAAGACGGATGCTTTAAACATAAGCATCTACCAGGCAGCCAGACACAGAACACAAATAAAGTCACTACTTGCCACGTTCTGGCCTGCCCCTTAATTATATGTCAACAGCACACACTAATGAAAGAAACACTTAGAGCTCAATTCCTTTTCAGCTACTTGAAACTGCTGCTCCAGGGTAGAAAAACAGAGTAAAGCCAATCCGTGTTTGGAAGCAGAAGACCTAGGTTTAAACAAAAACATGCAACCACATTGTTCATTTGGCTGTGGACAAAAATTTAGGTAGAAAAACTGTCTTCAAAACAAGAAGGAAAGTCAGGAAGAGCAAAAGGCTAACTCATCCCAAAACAGGAGTTGACGTGTAAGAGCTCCCCACAGCTGATGACTACCTGCATGGCTGGCAAAGAGAGTGCAACTGGGAAACATGGGAAAGCAACAAACTTCAGGGAAGTAAAGTCATAACCATGCAGCTGAGCTCTGTTTTTCATGATTTAGATCCTGAATTGGCAAGGTGCAAAAGCGCAAGAACAGAACGTGGACACTTCAGTCAGGCACGTGCGTACACTTCAGCAGTGTAGTTTATGCAACGCTTAATCACAAATGGAAATACCTCTGCATTCACTACAACACTTGTCTAGTTGACCAGAAAAACCGACCTGGATATGCCTAGGGGTAGAAGACGCAGACAAAGGTCCCTACCTGGGTCTCCCTAAGAAGAGGCCCACCTGGCTGTCCTGAAGCCCCCATCACCCCATGTCTAAGCAGGAGGATGCTGCTCCCCCAGCTCTGCCACCGCAACCCCCATGGGCACCGGGAGCTCAGACGAGCAGCTGAGCAGAGCGTAACAAACATCCGGGTGCTGGGACATGGCCCGTGTGCAGGGTCCACATCTGCCTCTGCCCAAAGGGAATAAGCATTTCATGGAAGCATTGTCTCCAGATGTAAAACTAGTTTCTAAAGCCAAAGAGAACCCGGAAATGTATCTCTCTGCTTGGCCTGGCCTCAGAGCCTAATGCGAGACACTCACGGCAAACCTGGGCTTGTGCCAGCAGCAGTTTGAACGTGGAGCTTTTTTCCTCCTTTACATAGCAACTGGCTTGAGGTTTAAATTCATGATCCTAAGCACGCACAGACACAAAAAAGGAACAAGGAAACCAACCTAGTTAAGGAAGGTGGTAGAAAGAACTGGAATCCCATCCTTCCTCCTGTATGGAGTCACCAGGTCTCTGAGGAAACAAACTGGTAATCTAAGGCAACACGCAAGTCTTGAGACAACACTTGTACTGAGCACATACATAGAAACAACACTGTCAAAGGGCCAAACCCAAGCCCTGCTGAAGCCCAGATGAGTCCTGTAAGGCTACTAAAAGCTAATTTTGCAAACCTGTGAAAAACTTCAAGCTCTAGCAAGATTTTGATCCACAACAAACAAAATAAATCCTGCTCATCTCTATGTGTCAGTAAGGGCAGCCAGTTATGTATGTGGACAGCTAATTTTCATTCAGCTGCTTTCCTCCAACTAAATACATTTTTTGTTCATTGGAAACCATCCAGAAAACAAGTCACAGATGAGCACTGCTACTAGAAATCAAAAGAACAAGTTACTTCTGAAATACAGGATAAACATTTCAAGGCTGGTTATAGCACACATGTATGTACATGTACACTGTATGGAGAAATTATTTGTTCAGGGGCTAACCAGAAGTGGTAAATAATATCTATGCACCACTGAGCTGGACTGAGCACTTTCCAATCCCCCAGTTTTCCTCTCCTCCAGCCAAGAATCTATTCAGAGCAATTCACTGACAGGGATCCCAGCTGAAAAAGCTCTTTCCTCTTTGTAGTGCATCCTTAAGCACTACCCTTGAATCGCACTCTCTAAAAGGCTTTTCCAGCTCACAGGCAAACCAGGCAGCACAGGACAGCGACATCCTCAGTCTGCAAATGACATCATCTGGGTAACATATGGCCCCAATGTGAAAAGCCAGCAGTGCAGAAATTACTTGCACCATCTCCTGTGCACCTGAAGAATTTGCAAGCTGGGCTCCTGTGAATGCACCTCCACTGGCAGGAACTTTGAAAGAAAGCTACAGGAGGTTGCAGAGATGGTTTCACAAGCCCCACTTGCCTAATTGGAAACACAAGCATACTTTTCTTAGCAACTGACATCTTGAGAGACTCGCTGCTTTCTGAAGTACGAAGCATGTGTGCAGGGAAATTCGAGATCTCTTGTATGACCTTTATGTCTTTCATAATCATTCCAGGGAAAAAAAATGCTTCAGCCCTTGGCACATCAGGTGTCCTTTTTCTGACTAAGATGGGATGTCTGTTTTGCTTTCTTTTAACAACGGAAAATCATCATCTTTCCAAGCAATAGTGACAATTTTTTCAGTGGCCTTGTCTCTTGTATCTTTAGTCTCTACAGTGATAAAGCAATGGCAGGTAAATCATGGAAGTATTAAATCCATTGCTATCCCCAACCCAAAGCAGTTGACTGAGCTCAGCCCTCCTCCTCAAAAACTTTAAGCCAACACTTTAAATTAACATGAATCATCATAACTTACACTGTGCTATTTGTCACAAGCGCTACCACATTTCTTTTTGAAACACTGCCCTGTAAACTGCAAATGGTTGAATGAAGTATTTTACATGCACAACTCCCAATCTTAGATTAACACTTAATGGCCATACTCCTCCACTGTTCATATACTGTGTGTGAGGGAATGCCTGTCATAAAATGGTCCACTTCAGGCAAAGCATAAATAAAATAGAACATCATTTAAATTTACAGCTAACTGTGCAATTTAAGATGGGTTGTTTATGAGCATTCACTGAAGAAATAGGCCATGGTTTTAAATACTGAAAAAAACATAGAGATCCGCTTAAGAAACATATTTGCCTTATTTTAAGGTCAGCATTTAAATATCTGCATCTGGTAAACATTTTATTTCCATGGTACAGCATACGAAACACTAAAGAAAGATCCAGTTGCTATTTTAATTCACTTCTGGGTTTTAAAATATGGCCCTATTTTGACACAATAATATGTAGCCATATTTGTTAAGAAAATCATTAGCAATGCTAAGGGAGTATTTCTATGGCTCTACAGCAATAGTTGAAGCTCTTCAAAGCAGGCAAAACATGGAATACACTGAGCTGTTTATCTTCACATATTATTATAGTAATCTATAATATTACAGAAAATTATTATATTAATCGATAATATTTTTCAGTATCTACCATACAACTTAACCACCATTCACCCTTAGTTTAATCCTGTAGAGGAGAAAATTCGTGAACTCCTTGATACCTGAGTCAAACTCTTCACTTAGGCCACCATGATCTATTGCCTTTGTCACTATAATATTCCACTCTTCTGGAATTGACAGCTGCACTCCTGCAAGTCCTGTGACTTACTCCAGCAAAGGCTGGGACTCCCACAGACAGCAGGTAAGTGATACCTCCACCTAGGTACTCTCAGCATCACTTGAGAAGACCAAACCACCCAGGAAGCAGATGAGTGGTGGGAACTGAGTGGAGGGACTGAGAAGCTAGGGTGCTGGGAGATCACTGAGAGTTACTCACACTTGCTCTTGTCCCTGCTGTTCCTTGCCAGGCCCCCCAAGCCAGCTGATGCTGCACAGCCCGAGCTGGCACCAGCACAGGGTGCTGGCTCAAGAGCTATACCTGCTCAGAGGCAAGCAGGGGTGTGAGAGGCCTTTGCATACGAGTGAGGTCTGCATGCACACACCTGGGGGACCGAAACACCTTGGCATCCCTGTGCTGGACCTCTGCTTGTTGAAACCATAAGGAAGACACGTCACTGTTCAGCCATTTGTTCCTCAAGTTAGGAGAGGAGGAGGTGAGCTATCTTCACTTTCCTTACATTAACTTAGCACTTTTATAATGCAGCAAGTCAATACAGGACACAGAACATTACCATGTGCAAATGTGGCTCACACTGTTGAGTAATACCGCTATTTTAAACCCTCTGCTGCTAAGCAACACTGACAGTATGGTTGGAACATTTTGGAAATACCGAATGCTTCAATTCTTCCCCCCCCCACACGTGTAAAAAAGCTGCTCCCGCACTGCACATACATCCAGAAGCTATTCAAAGGTGGGGGCTTCAGTTTTTGTCAGGTTAATTCTCCTCAGCATTGCAAGGACCCTGGTCATACTTGTGCAGAAGCAGCCCCTTAAGAGATAAACAAATGTGGCCTCTTGGTTTGTATGTAAGCACCTCAAAGGCACCATTCCTGGAAAGCTCAGCCATCAGCTTCTCGTACTGGATACTCACAGCTAACAAGGAAATGGAAAAAAAATTATCAGTTCCCTTAATTCAAGAACAACCCCCAAGGCTGGGATCCTCTCCAAATATCATACTTACCTGAACTGTCTAAAACAGGGCAGTTTGTCCCTTCCTGTAAGAGAAGGGTATTTGTGACAAGCACTACAACCCAAAGAGTAATTGCTGACAGCTAACATGAAAAATTTCCAATGTTTGCAGAGCAACAAGAACAGAAGAGAGCATGGGGAAAGCACAACATTTAGTATCGTAAGAGGAAGACTTGGTGAAAGACTTCAGTGAAACTGCATTTACTACACTGAGGAAGACTTATTTTAAACCTTTCTATCTACTTACACTCCAGTAGGAGAAGGGGCAAAAGCGAGCTTGGAAGTCTCTCGCCCAGGGGCTGCCAGCACTTGGTCCCTTTGAACTAATCTCACTTTGTGGAGCAATTTTGCATTTTTCTGTACCAAGCAAGCACTGCAAAATGGCCCATTAATTTGGGTTCCTCTTGGATGGATTGTTTCACAAGGTTTGACCATGTTTTCTAAGGCAGAAGTGTACCTCTGAGATACATCTGATGGAGAAACGGTGCCCAATTCTGATAGAATATACTTCAAACTTTTCATAAGCTTACTCCTCTCATCATTATTCTAATTTATTCCAGAGTACTTCATTTTGCCACAGACATTAGTGAGGTTACAAATACTCATGTCTCTTCAACTATTTATTCTATAGCATTTTTCACTTCACTGTATATTTACCCGTCTATTAACCTACATGGATGATTTCATAGCTAATCATTTCTACTAACACCCTTTTAGACACTTGTGACTTCAACCCTGAAGATGTAGGTGGCTGGAAAGACTTGCTTGTCTTCCTCCTCCCTCCTGTGATCTAAAATTAAAATGATGTGACCAGGACAACATGCCTCATATCCTATACTTCTTTGACAGACAGCACAGGTCTAGACCCAATTTCCACAGAAAAAAGTGAATCACTGAAGAACAGCAAGGCAAAGCTTCTCCTAAGTAAGCACATTACAGCCTCCTGGGGAGAGAGCAAGCCAAGACAGATGTAGAATACACATCTGGGTTTTAAATAGGTACCGTTAAGTAAGATGCTTTAGAAAAAAATACATTGTTTATCTTCCAATTGACTGGAACAGACCCTAATTCAGTCAGATGAGAACTGCAGTACTGTACGATTATGCAGCAGCTGAAAGAGGTCTTCTTACCTACAGAAAAGGCATTTAGGATAGTCTCTTTGGACCATTCTCTGCTTATTCCCAAATAAGATCCAGCACTTTCTGCAATCAACAGGAGCAGGTAATGCTAATCCCATCATGTATGTCTCTCTGATCTGCAAGACAACTGTCTCAATGATCAAATGCTGTAGAAGAAAACATTGTTCAAGCACAGTGGCCTTGGACATGCAGTATTTAAAATCCCTCTGCAGCTATCGAAGGCAACTCTTTTTACTCATTTCATCACGACAAACTGCAAAACAAGAGGCTACAGCATGACTAATGAATCCCTCAATTCCCATCTGCCAACACAAGTCAGTCAGTGTTTCACCCACTCGCCCCCAGCCCTTCACGCTCTGGAGCGTCTGTTGAGCCCTGCACCTGATCTGCCTCAAAACAGGATGGCAGCACATGCCACACAGCCAAATCTTCCTGGCAGGGCACTGGACACTCTCCCTTGCTTAGACAAAAGGGTATGTCTGATAGCTTTCTCCTCTCTTGATCCATTGTCAATTTCATTGGCTGTAAATCACAAAGACCACAAAGAATTCGTCTTCGTTTCCATGTCCAATATCAAGGTTTACCTTCAGGACTGCTAGGTATGAGACAGGCACAGATCATTAGTTAGTATGTAATTTAATGATTTGCTTGTAATTTTTCTGTTTTCATTAGAAATCTTTTTTTACATTAAAACCCCCAATGTCAAAAAAAAAAAAAAAGAAAAAAAAGGCACCTTCTTTCTGAAGCATTTCTTGCCAAATTTAAGGATGAAAAACGGAGCAATTAAATTAGATATGCTTAAAACAATGTACCCTCAAGGTCCAAACTATTGCAAGGGGGAGATAGAGTGGGAGTGTTGCAGCTCATTCTCCTCTGCCTATTTCAGTTGTCACTCAAGGACCTGATTTGTGAGCCCAGCAAGTCAAAATGATCCTCATTTCCTCTGTTCCCTCTCCCTTTTCCTCAGTTTGTTAGCAGTGGGTCCCACCAAATCTGAAATCAAACACTGCTGCAGTTTTGCTGACAGGTAGAATGCAGAGCACAGATAATCAATAACAGCAGGACGCGCACAGATACTCAGTAACAGCGGAATGAAAATCGACTGAAGGTACCAAGAACAGGAATCCACAGCCATTTTGATGCAAGTTTGCTCCACCTGGTGAAATGCAAAAATGCAACCGATCTGCCCACCCTGCAGCTCTGCTGAGTGAGGGCATTCTTGTTATGCTGAGAAGCAGCCATATGCTGTCAGCTGTCACGATCAGCAAAGGTATTACTGCATTAGCACCTACAGTGCTCAATTAGGGAGAAGGCTCCTGCTGCATGAGGCGAAGAAAGCAGACTGCTGTCATCCTAGACTGAATCCTCTGCTATACAGACAAGTTGCAGAAGCTGAACCAAAAAAAAAAAAAAAACCAAACCAAAACCAAACAGATGGGAGGGAATATCCCTTGATTAAAAGGACAAAGCAGTAGTGAAACCAGGGCACATTTTATCAAAATCTGAGACTTCAGATGTTCGAGATCATGGCCTGATAGGGAAACGGGTATTTAGCTAAATATCACCTTTCTAGACATGGAGCTCTTTCTCCATACACATGGCACCATTATGAAGAACCAGGTCTGTGCAAAACAAAATGCACAATGAAACTCAACAGAATTGTCCGAGTAAGAATCAAGCTCATGTCAGAATATCTTCTTTTACAGAATATTAAGTTATAAGGGACCCACATGGATCATCCCAGTCCAGGTCTTAGGCCTGCACAAGACAGCCCCAAGAATCACACCATGAGATTGTGATGCCTGAGAGCACTGTCCAAGCGATTCGTGTGCCCTGTAAGGCTTGGGGCTGTGACCACTTCCTGGGGGAGCCCATTCCAGTGCTCAACCACTCTCTGAATTAAAACCATTTTTGTAATATCCAACCTAAACCTCCCCTGAAACAGCTTCATTCATTCCCTTGGGTCCTGTCACTGGTTGCTAGAGAGAACAGATTGGTGCCTGCCCCTCTGCTTCTCCTCGTGAGGAAGCTGTAGACTCCCCTTAATCTTCTCTTCTCCAGGCTGATCAGACCAAGCGACCTCAGCCATCCCTCATACAGCTTCCCCTCCAGACCCTTCACTATGCATAAAAATGGTTCACATGCATAAAAAACATGCATTGTTCACATACATAAAAAAGGAGAAACAATTTAACAAACTTTTGTGCTTTTAGGAACATACTTAGTAATAATCCAGCACCAAATTAGCTAAGAGCAGGCAAAAGTTGGCGTTGTACCACCATAAATCCCCCTAGTGCATGCACAGGACACCACAATTAGGAAAGGGATTGTTTTTTCCATTCATCACTTCTTGTTCACAACAATGCAAAGAGCTCCTTGGTGAGAAAATGATGCTAATAATGCCAAAGTTGTGTATTTAATCCCTGTTGGGCTATTCTCTTAAGAGTTGGACTCGATGATCCTTGTGGGTCTCTTCCAACTCAGAATATTCCGTGATTCTGTGAAATAAGTAGTGGCTGCTCAATGCTGGCATAGAAAAAGTCAATGAAAACACACTAGTCATACTGTCATGAAGATGCAAAGGACAAGAGAAAGACAATGGCAGTCATTCATTTTATAAAATGACGTGTTGCTGCAAGACTTTTGGGCAGTGCTTCTCTTAACAGAATGCAGCAAATATGATTGAGTACCCATCCCCCGCCTCTTTCACTTGATTTTCCAAACAGAACAAACAACAAATGTTAGGCAGCATCACCCATCCTCCAAAAACTCTTCCAAAAGCACCTGGTTATAGAGAATGATGCCTGGACTTTCAATTTCTGATGCATCATAACCAAATCTGTCACAGAAAAAAAAAAAATTCTTCCTATGAAACAGGGAACAATTTGTTTCCATAGCAGCAAGGACAGTGATGAGCAACTCCGGCAAACAGCTTGAGAATTATTAGGAGCATAATGCAGATCAGATGATTTACATACAACATAAATAGTGCAGAAGGTGACGAGAACAAGCAATAGCCTTTGAAGTATGAGAATGATAGAGACAATCATCAGATCTAACTTGTCTCTTTACCTTTCATCCCTGCACAAAGTCAGGAGAAAACTGTCAGCGCAGATGGATAAACAGTACTGGAGGAGATAGGATGGCACCTCTGAGTCAGAACGCTGTAATCCCAAAGCACCCTTGCAACAGCCAAAATCTGCATGAGAACAGCAGCAAATTTAACAATTTTCAAAGTCAGGTGTAACCTTTGTTTAATCTACACTCTGCAACATTGTCAACTGTTACCTGAAACAGTCTGACAGACACTGTACCTCTCTGCTTGTGGACGCTGCACGTCAAAAACAACATCCATTCAAAGCTCCTTTTATTCAGTGAAACAAGTGTTATCTACCCTCAGCTTTGAGGGGACTGGCACTTAAGTTCAATGGGACACAAACCCATGAGGTGAACCCAAGGATCATTTGTCCCTAGAATTTCACACCTTCCCTCCCACTGTTTTCTCATAAATGCCCTAAGTTATTAGAGGATCCCACTTTAATATTGTTGGGTCTTGGCTGTTTAAAACCTTGGACTAGAATTTCGGTTCCAAAACTAACTGAACCAGACATATTGACTCAACCAGCTGCAACAGTTTCTGAAACAGGACATTTGCTAAAAAACCCCAAATTCCACAACACTTAAAGAACAAAAAGTTATGTATCAGCTAAACCACACTGTGATAGAAGATTAAACTCCCTGCAAAGTTTTTCTATGTGAATTCACTTCATTTTGTTTATCATTAATGCTGAACTTTGCTAACAGGCACATTTTGAGAGCAATATTGCTAAAGCCATTATGACACTGCAACCTTGAAGGCACCTTGAAAACTGAGTAGCATTGCGGCTATGCCAGGGCTAATCCACTTAAGAAAATAAAGATGAAATTCCTTGCTTGACATTTCTGAGAACAAGGTGACAGTTTTAACAAACTCGTCATTGAAGGTACTCTGCCTAAGTCAACTCAGAAAGTTTTCACGGAGATTATATCCAGTCTCCAGTACAAATTGTATCCACACAGCCTGATGCAAACACCTAACTGAAAAAATTACTTGGAACAACTTCGTGGACAAAATTATTTTCTTTTATGTGAAGCAACAAAACATTCTGCTGTCCCCTTCAGGTTTCTCAACCCCAAGGTACACAAGACAAAACCTCCCCTCAACTAATGAGCATTGGGCCTGAGACAAGCTTTGAAAGAAGCTAGACCTGTTATCTTCCTCTTTGGGGAATTATCTTTTGTAGCCATCAACTAGTCTTGAAATAATAGCATGGGAAAATAAGCACTATCCATCCCCTAGGAAATAAACATCTCCATATGTATACACAGAAAAAATATCTATAGCATGATGTCTGTGGGAACATGGGAAGAGGAATTTCATGTTGCTTAAAAACATAAGTAAATGATGCCCAGCTGTGTCAGATCAATAACCTGGTATTCTGACTCAGTGACAAAAGCAGATGTTAGAAAGTGAGTCTGGCCATTTTTTGCATTTCTTTCCTCTTATACTCCGTGAGGGTTTGGAATTGCTATATTAAAGCTATTAGTGGGTACTTGGAACTTATTGCTGAAATTTCCCCTGAAATCCTGAATCCTTTCCTACCTGTAAATTACAGCCTTTCAGAATTAACCCTCACCATGACAGATCTTACAGAGCTTGAACAGCAGCACACAAGTTTCAGTGACACAAAAAAAAGCCTCAAAACAAGACACAGGCAGGTATCTGCAACTCATTCATATCTATAATGAATTTTGCTATCTCTGTCTTTCAAAGGGAGGAGAGTCCTTTTTTAAGTTAATTCAACTCCTGTTTGCTCATTTGGAAGCACTTGAGGTTGAATTCTATTAAAAATTACTGCAGCTAAGCCAATGTGCACTGGGGATCTTGGCAGAAGAACGCAGGCACATCTCTTTTCCTTTCTAAATGGCAGGAAGGCCCTTTCCAGGAAGGAATATTTTTACATTTCATTGCTCTTTTTCAACCCTCCATTTTTGCACATGTTCCTCCTGAGTTCACACTGTTAGGCCATATTTCTTTTCTTCCACAGTCTCACAGCACTGCAAGGGACCAAGATGCCGCCACCAGGGTATCACACAGCCAAGCTGGGGCACCTGAATTTGCCGTAGCTCTGAAGAAGCTGCAACCACCGTGCTCAGCCACAACCAGTTCTTTTCTCAGACATATTCGTGTAAAGTAAGGCTGTTGATTTCCATGCAAAGATTCCATATATTGAAGTTCCCACCCTTGTGTTCCATGGAGAAGGCTGCCCACACAGCATGCAAGCTGTTTAAAAGCTGATCCCTGTGCCAGATTGGTTTGCTGTCTAGCCAGGAAATGCTTCTGCCTCCCCCTGCTCAAAGGACATCAACGTTATTCAAGTGCAGCAAGAGCAACCATTATTCCAGCTGAAAGGAACAAAACATCACCCTTTGAGGATACAAACTGCAGGAAAGCTTTGGGGTGAGAAGAAAGACCCGGGAAAAAAAAAAACCCCAAGTGCCTAAAGAAGACAGTACTCTTTGATCCACAGAGAAAGATCTTGCTAAGGACTGGATCCTGTTTAAAGGGCTGCATAAGTAAGCTGAGAGCTTTCCTAAGCTCAATATGGAAGAACTGCAGTGTTATTGCAGTGCCAGCAGACCACGGTAAGCAAGCAGCATGTGACATTGACTTCACAGAAACCTCTTCTGGTGGCAAATGTTAGCTGAGTTTTGATGTACCTGGCAAGCCCAAGGAGGCAGGGTCTTACACATTTAAATCTCAAACACTTAAACGTAAGCTGATAAAGCACTGCCTTCGTTAGCCTGACATAGCCGCTCCAGATCAAGGGTACCCTCACACCCACTGGCGATGCCCTCCTTCAAAGCATGCCTAAATAGACTCAGGCTAAAAGCTCAGGACAGAAGCAGCCAGAAGGAGCTTAAGGATCACTTGAACTTGTCAGGGAAAGCTCCCTGGTTGCTCTTAGGCCAACAATGCCCTTGTGGCTGAAATGGGTTGGATTAAATTGAAGCACATCAGTCAAGAGGCCAGTCCGTTCAGGCACTCTTGACAGCCAGCCCTGCCAGAGCACGGTAGTATGGCAGAGCTCCCTCCTGCCACCCCACATGGTTACAGAGAGAGCCTCCTCAGCTACAAGCCTAAAGTTAGCTGGTAACATGGAAACGTGTTCTCACTACCCACATCCCCAGATGTCAGATTAATTTAAATACATTTAACCATATTCAAAATCTATGTGTTGCCAGGAAAACAAGTGCACTAATTTGTGCCTGTGAGAAATTCAACTGACAAATCCAGAAGCAGCACAAAAGTGATAAACAGGTTAGATAGTGGAAATAATCATGCATTAGCCTTGGCTGTAATTTGTCAATACAAGGCTTTTAGCAAGCAAAAAGCATTTGCACAGAGACCTAGAAAATGAAGCACTGCCAAAGAGATCAGCTGCTAGAAGCAATACTGCCATCTCATGATTTTAAGTGAAGTCTCATGATATTCGGTGCTTCTAACAGGGCTTCTTCAGCTTTTCAACTGTTAAACATGAGCTGTAAGTTGCTTAAAATAAATACAAAGCCAAATTTTCTAGCCAGTTTTTTTTTTCTGATAAGAAGCCTAAATACGTAACCTTTAACTATTGATCAAGAGGCAAAACTGATGAACTCAAAGCTCAACATTCAACACCAAACCATGTGCTTTTGGGCCATGACTTCCCAACAGCAAGACTTTCTGCTCCAGACTGCCATTCTCATGAGCTAGATAAGCATAGCAGCTCAGCTCACAGACAGATTCGAGAAGCTCTCACCCCCTGCTCTAACAGCTCGAGAGTCAACTTTTGGGCATCCAGGGGGAAAAAAAAAAACAACTATAGGAGCCCACACCTTCCTTGGACTACAACTGCCAGAAGGGATCAGAATATCCCAGAGCTTGGAAACTTTTTTAGTTCCTAGAAAAAACTAAACACACCTGATGAACAAACCATCCAGAGATCCCCACTCCCCCACTGACAATTTACTGGCAAAAGGTTACAAACAGATCCTAGCTTGATGTTCACAAGCATGTGAAGAGTCATTCAAACCTGAAGCACTGCTCACAGCAATGCCTTGCTCTTCAGCTGAGAAGGATGGAGACACAACCTAGACATCAACTCCTCTCAGGGATGTTTCTTGCCCCAGCTCGAAGTTTTCCCACCATGCTTCCCCTGGCTTGCAAACCCACTGACTTGCTTTCTGTGGCCTAACAGGAGCAGGGAAGAGCCCTGTACTCACATCAATGCAAAGCACCCTTCCAGTGATACATGCTCAAGGCCTCTCTTGATTTTATCAATTTTATTTCATCCATGACAGCTGGAAGGCTTCTAAGTAGCTTTAATCACCGGTGGGATCAAATTACTCTGGAATGGCAGGAACAAGTTAGGCCAGAGAGCAGATACTCCTGATCCAAAGCAGGTAAGGCTCACCAAGGAGCACACAGGACAGAGCACCCCAACTCCCCCAGCTGCCAGACCCCAGCTGGCCTGCAGCTGCAGCCCAGCACCAAGGCCGGCAGGAGCTGCTTTGAGGCTCAAGACAAGTTTCTCCCAGGCCACATCTGCTCTTGGAGGCAACAAACCCGTAGTCAGCAGAGGAACACTCAGCTTTGAGAGCTGCACTCTTGATGGTAGGGCTTGATTCAAAGGGGCACAACAGCAGATGCGCTAGAAGAGGTTTTCTCATCTTCCCTCTCCCTAACTTCACTTATCAAGGAGAGATTTTCTGGACTATTAGATTTTCAAAGGAGCAAACTAGAACAGCTGGGCTCGTGGCTTTTTTCCCTTGCAGAGGAACACCAGTAGGGGCCACCACAAACCCAACTGAGCAGGTTTTCAGTCACATACGCAGGTGTGTAGGTTCATCCACATCAAGGGGAAAAAGGGACTGGAGACAAAATTTGGGCTTCAATTATGTCTCGACCGGTGCTTGAACAAGACATCAAAGCAAGCTTCATCACTGGCAGCCTTCAGAATCTCTTCATGCATTATTCAGTTCTAGCTCCTCTCTTCAGCCTGAAGTTCATTATTATACTCAGAAGAGCACAAGTGAAAAAACAGTAAATAATATTACAGTATTTCCTGGCCATCACATAAAGTGCTGTGGCATTCAGCAAAGAGAAATCCCAGTGAATCTGCACTAAGAGGCCGGGGTTAAGCTGTCATCCCTACATCCTCTTGCAGTTCACAATAAAGCCTCATCTACTGATGTCAAATCTCATTTCTGATAGGAGAAACTAACAGAGGCCAGCTGTTTTTCCTCTGTTTTCTCCCCAGATAAGTCATCACCTCAAACTCCTATGTATACAAAGGCCCCATCCTTATACTCACTGCCTCCTTAGAACAACTACTGGCTGATGAAAGTACATAGAAAACATGCAAGAGGCCACATCTGTGCCCCCAAACAAGATTCTTACAGTTTAAGAATTATAATTTGTCACTGCACTAACAAATGCAGCTCAAGCCAAGACTTATTTCAGAGCTTATACACACCAACGTAAACTTCACTCTGAACTGGATTAAGCTTTTGCTTAATCCAAAAGAAGCTTTCATTAAAAAGCAATTTTTTTTATTTCCTGAGCAGGAAGACTTTCAGGCAACAACATCTAGAACTTCTGTAGGCAGTCTGCCCTGTTCACCTCATTAATGTACTTTTTAAAGAAGCCATAAAGCCACAAATCCTCAAGCGGGGCTGTCCAGCACTGCTTCTGGATCTTGGATGGGGATGCTTACCAGAACCAGCAGGTCCTTTCAAGCCCAAGCAGCAGAAATACCTCTCTTTGCCCCTGGCACTCCATAAAAATGACAACAGCAGCTTCAAGCGAGGCCAGATTAAAATCCCCTACTCTGCATTTCACTGCAGATGTCATGGAGACTAATCCAGGCATGAAGCGGTGCTCAGGGCTGGGTGCACAGTCACAAACCCCAGCTACTGCAAAGCAAGTCCACCTTTCCAATTCACCTACAGGCAGTGCTTGGACTGGATAGGCAGGAATAATCAAACCGTAACAAGCTACTGCTCCCAGCTGTTTCTAAATCATTCTTCTCTGTCTAGTTATGTGTTATTAAGCATTATGGTCACTAATTGACCATCACAGATTAAGGCCATGTAAATCAAGGTAAGAGTGATCAGGAAGAAAGTGTACACATGCTTTTTTCCAACTGCTTATGCTATATATTGGTTACTGAACACACCTCTCAGAGTTCACAGATATCTTCATTTTTTAGACTCTGATAGACTTCCCTCTGTCACTAGATTGATAGTCTATAAAGAAAAGAAAGAAGTGTGACAAAAGATTTTGAGTGTCTGAAAGGTTTCTGCAAAGAGGAATAGAGCATAACATCCTCCCTATTCATCCAGGACAGACAGTGCAGTTGGCTTAAAATGATGATAAAAAGAAATTGAGACTGGTTATTAGGGAACTGTGAGGAGGCGGTGATCGAGGGAAGAGGAATAATGGACAAAACAAAGACAAATGCGCACCCCAGGCGTAAGGTCCAGAACAGGTCACCTAGAGGTGCCCACCCCATCAGTCCCTGGAGGTTTTCCAGAAGGAGCAACACAAATGTGTGCTGGAATTGCACAGAGACTGCAAGAAGCTGGGGGAGAACCAAGGGGATGATAGATATCAGTTTGTTTTCTCATGGTGACATGACTACCAGATTTAATTCACCTTTTTGTGTTTTACAAGTGCTTTCACCAACAGCCATGTATCTATTAAAGAGCTGACAGAAGATTAGCACTTAAAGGAAATGGATTCACCAGAGGTGAATGGCAATCTAAGACATTTCAAAGGTCTGAAGAGAGGAAGAGAAGCTCTCAGACTCAACAATTCACCCCTGCCCCATCTCATGACTTGAACTACCACCTTGACAACACCTCTCACCTTTCAAAACTAAGCAAAGACCCATTCAAAGGCATTTAACAGGGTTTTGGGAACACGGACATTGTAATTTCCTTTTTGATCCAAAGAGTCAGAGGGAATAAAGGCTTTCTCCACCAATTTCAGCTACTCAGATACCTTTTACTGGATGGTGCATGACAGAAAAGGGTAATTCCTTCGGTATTTTGTTGTTCAGCTGTAAAGAACAGTATTTTGAAAGCATAACAATTCTTTCTCGTCAGGTTAGTAAAATAAGGTCGATCATGCTGTGGTTTTTATTGACTCAAGAATAGTACAACTAAGCTCCTTTTCCCCTGTTTTACGCTCATATATGCTAATCCTTTAAAATGAAATTTTATAGAAGTTACTTTTCTTTGTTTAACTATGGAGTTAAAGAAATGGTACCATAATGCTCTGGATAATGCATAACAGCTTTTATCCACAGATTTTTGGCATCTCTGTCCTTAAAGTTGCCACAGAAAGCAATAGAAAATATAAAAATAAGACCAGGAATTTCTGAAAATCTTTTATAGTTCATTAGTGACCAGTTCTTTCCAGTATCTCCTAAGACTTATGCAATTCTTTCCACGCATTGATATTGGCTGCACTCCACAAATGTAACTATTCAACATACCTATTTGCTCTGTTTGGTCATCAGTTTCTTTAAAGCAATTTTTCCATTCAGGAAAAGTCCAGTTATGACTGGACTAAGGTTAATAACCTTAACCACATAACAGTGGCACATTTCAACAACACTGCCTAAAACCCAAAGATATATTTTAAACGCATCCTGACAAGAAGTTAAAACCCAGTCTCGATGGTTCAAAACACTCAGTAGCGCCCTTCTGTTTGTCAGAAGACACTTTAAAATAAATGTTTGCTATTTCAAGGTGAAAATGGAAAATTATCTTGGTGTTGACTGATGCCATTCCCATTGCCCATCTACGGTTGCCTAGTTTCAGCATTATGCAGTGATCACGTGAATGAATTCTCACCAAATGGCCTGACATGTTACATAATGGTTAAACAACAAGCACTCAGGCTAAATCTTCCATTAATGAAGTATTCTAAGGTCTTGGCCACCAACAAAAAATAGTAACAGGCTCTAAGTCTGTACGATAAGGGGGGAGGAGACACCAAATGTGTATTAAATGAGAGCTGAAACTTGACTTCATTACAGAGTCTTCACCTCACAGCAGGCCATTGCAAAAAGTTACGTATGACAAGTTATGTATGACTACAAGGTCACATAGAGCTATTAAGAGTTATAGGAACATATTCCTATTGATATTTAGCATCTATTTAAAATGTGAATTGTGTCTTCTTCACCTAGAGGGTGGTGACAAATCACAGAATTAAGTTTCCTTAACTTAACTTTCCTTAACTTGTGAAGTTTGGCAGTAGTTTGACAGACCAGTTGTCTGACAGGACCTTTGCAAGTAACTGATAACAAACCTACAAAGTCTTTTTCATGCCAGGGATTTCTCTCCCATGGTTATGTGCCCGTATTTCCCTGAAGGGGATGCAGGAGAAATGGGGGAAGAAACAGGACCATACACACCCCACAAGGGTGTGTTATGAACTGTGCAAATTAAGCCGGAGTCATACTAGGTTGTCTTGACCACTTAAGTTTTGAAAATATCCAAGATCAAAGATTCCACAACCTGAATGACTTCCAGCACTTCACCACTCTCACTACAGTTTTTTCCTCCTTATGTCCAATAAAAAAATTTATTTTATTGCAACAAGAGACAACTGTCCCCTGCCCTTGTAGTGTGCACATATAAGAAGTATTTACCTCCACTTTCTCACACATGTCCATTAACGTTTGGGGATTAGACTGGCCCCCCCGCCTTCTTTCTTCCCTCTGATTCCTCATATACTCTGGTCCCCTAAATATTTCACTGGATTTCTGCTGGATTTCCCTCTCTGATCTCTCAATAAAGCAGTTACAAAGAAGTGACAGATCAAGGAGCAAAAGTCATTGTTAATCTGCTTCGAACATTTTAGTGGTTTTCACACTGACAGAACAGAGAAGCACCAATAAATCTTTCTCTGAATAAGCAGTGATCATAACAAAGTACCCCAAAAGGCGTGTTCTTCTTTTCCTGCAACAGTGAGGTATGTCAATGACTTCAGTCTCATTGACCTCTTGCTAAGAGCCACCACACTTGTCAAAAGTCTTCTACCATAACAGAGAAAAACACTGTAAAAACAACCAAGAGCCTTCAAGACAGCATTTGGATAAAAACCAAACTTACTGGACATGAACAGTGTACTTCTTTTTATTATGAGTTGTAACAGACACCTAGCAAGTTCAACAGGAATTCACATAAAATATTCCAGCAAATCTAACATATACATTTCATGATAAGACAGCAGGATTACAATACTAGATAAACAGTCTGATTGTGTAGAAGAGATTTTTCGTATTTATATGCGTGTATGTATGTGCCAGCGCACATATGCGCACTAAGCATTTCACAGGCTTAGAAGAGGGAAAACCCAAAGACTGTGTTCTGACTGATTTTACAGGAGTAGTAATCTCTTGCAAATAAATACAATTTAACTGTCCAATCCACGACTCAGCTCCATAAAGCCATCTGAGAACCAGCATTCTCCCTCCCTCCCAATAAACAACACATGACCTTCCACATTGGTGCTTCTCTTCACATGAACCACCTCACTATCAGGAGTCTGCAAAAAGCATGAGGCTTCAAACTGACCTACACCAAATGAAAATCATGTAGCAGTCATTTATGGTTTACAAGTAAAATACTTTTGAGTGACTTACTTAGCAAGTGCATTTTAATGATTTTAAGTTATCAGCGTGGTAACTTAGCTAAATTAAGCTGGCAAAGAGAACATGCAAGAGTGTATAATGCCAAAGATATCATAGTCAATGCACTCATGCTGTTTTGAGGCAGAGGGAAAATACCTGTACAACAGAAGTAACTTTCACATGGGTAGAAAGGTTGTCAAGAGATTACAGAGCACTGTAATACATGTCCAGAGAGGAATTCAAATATGCAGCTTCCACCATCTACTGCCTGATCAGTTTGGCTCATGAGGGTACAAAGCAAATACCTCTGTTTCTACTTCATGGGTTTCCACTTCAACTACCAATCTTCCCAATGGTACAATCAATAAACAGTTAGGTGGCTTCCTCTTTGCTGGAACTGGATGAGGTACTTTTCAATAAAAAAGCAGAATAAAATGGAAAGGGTTTTAAGATAAGACTACAGATAATTGCAGCAAGTTCTCCTCTGCATCCCAAGCAAAAAGGAGCAATAATGTACAATAATTCAGGTCGGGTGACAAACAGCAAGTTATCATCACCCACACTTCCCAAGGTCTCGCTGTCTAACACTAAGCACCTGTTTTGACTGGTCATGGAAACATTACTGTTTTGAGCATACTCTCCCAAGAACTGCTAAAGCAGCAAAGTGGTAACAGCTTGCACCAGCTGGTCCTAGCAACGATGCAGATATAAGTTGCTGCGGGGAGGTGGGACAAAAAGGCATTCTCAACCAGTCAGCTGAGAACTGAAGAAGGAAACAAAGTCCAACAACTCACCGTAAAAGACACTGTACCTTAAAATACCCAGAACATTCACAGCTTCATAGCACAGGTACCTGTAAGTGTTCCAGTTCTTTGCTCAAATTTAATGAATAAATGATACTTCTCTCTTGCAATGATTTATAACCAAATTGATCATTAGTAATGAAATTGATCATTATTAATGAAAAACACAGTAGATTGATCCTCTTAGAAACTGCAAAAGGTAAAACAGGTACAGCCTAACATCTTCACTCAGAGAAGATGCAAGAAGAAAAGACACTGCCAGTGACAAGGTCAAAAGGTGAGCAGAGATAAAGGTACAATTGTGGCCAAAAGGCACCCTCCATTTCTCCTCCTTCACTTATTACTTAGAAAGAAATACCAAGATCTAAGCCTGCAAGTGGAAAGAAATACTTTCAGTTTATTATTTTAAGTCTTGAAAATGGAACTCTGCTGAATCTGAGCATCACTGAGATCTATGGCAGATCAGTAATTATCTTTGCACACGCCCCCCTCTGAAAAATGGTCTTACTAATCAAAACACATCCAAGTGAAATTCTATGAGGAAAAAAAAGTCTAATTTTGCCTGTCCTGAATCAATTTCTGGCTCTCCCAGACAGTTAAAGTCCCTTTTCCTAGATTTATTTTAAGAGTATTGAAACAGATTACAAAAATGTTCCTCAAGTGCAGGACAGAGAAGTTGCTGGTAGTCATGGGCAAAAGTTCAATTTTTCATTTTTCTCAATTTCTACAACTGCCAAAAGGTATGCAAATTAAATTTCTACTTCAGTTTATTGCTTTAATTACACAATCTGTATCTTCAGCTTACGTAACAATTATATACTTGGTAAGCAGATGCAAAAGCTAACACACAAGTTGAAGGATGTCAGACTTTGGGCAAGTGGCAGAAGAAGGGGAAGAGACATATCAGGATACAGTGTATTGTCATAAATCATTTTCACAAAGCAGTCACAAAGAAAGCATTTATCTGAAACTGAGTAATTTAGTGCTGTGCCTGTCTGCTTTCCAGCTGCAAATTAAACTCTAGCACAGAAAAGAATGTACTAAACCTGTTCCAAAATGACCAGATGTGCACACTCAAACACCATTCACACCACTCTGGTGAACAGCTGGAGCCAAGTTTTGACAAGGGCAACACTGCAGTTTAGTAGTGACAGACAATATCATGTGAATTATAACTAAGTGATATGCTTCAGCCAAAAACAAACAAAAAGCTAGGGACACTGCAGGGATCCTTTCAATAGCCAGGGAACACTAATGCTAAATTCAAGAGGCAAAATCAGCACTGACCTCTTACAACAACACACAGAGACCCAACAGCTGGGGAGCAAAAAACCCTAACAATTACTATTTAGATGAAGAGACAAGTGCACTTCTGACACATCTCCCAGTCATCCCCCCTTGCCAATCCTCTTGTCCCACACTGTGGTGTAGCCTCAGAGCACACAAACTGACTTTCTTTTTAGAGCAAGTAAACCCAGACATGCTCCAGGAGCACACAAAGCACCCCGGCCAGAGCTAATTTGACATGACCCTCCACCTGTCAGTAAAATGTTCAGCAAGGACACTGGGACCTTATGAACAGTGGTTTCACTCTACAGAACCAACCCTAATGAGCCACACTACTGAGGACACAGCCACCTCTGGCTGCATCTACTGGTGTGCACAGCCCCACCTCGTGCAGACCTGGACCTCCTGCAGAAGAGCCACAGCTCCCACCAGGCCCAGCAAGAGATGAGGGTTTCAGCTGCTGGGCTGCAACAAGCTGTGGTATGTCTCCATTTTGACTAAAAATATCACAGAATCATAGAATGGTTTGGGTTGGAAGGGACCTTAAAGATAAATTAGTTCCAACCCCACTGCTGTGAACAGGGACACCATCCACTAGACCGGGTTGCTCAGAGCTCCTGTCCGGCCTTAAACACTTCCAGGGATGGGGCATTCACAGCTTGCTCTGGGCAACCCATTCCAGTGCCTCACCACTGTCACGGTAAAGATTTTTTCCTAATATCTAACCTAAACCAACTCTCAGTTTGAAGCCATTCCCTCCTGTACTGTCACTACATGCCTTGTAAATTGGCTCTCTCCATCTTTGATGTAGGCTCCTTTCAGGTCTTGGAAGGCCACAATTAGGTCACCCCAAAGCCTTTTTGTTACCAGGCTGAACAAACCCAATTCTCTCAGCCTTTCTTCACGGCAGAGCTGCTCCATCCCTGTGGTCAACTTGGTGGCCCCTCTACCTGAATAAGCTCTCTAGAAGCTCAGAAGTTGTGCTACAGCCTATTCAACACCACCATTGTAGCATCACTTGATTGTTTTACTTGTTCATGATGTCTGCTCTGCCAAACCAAAACACAATTTAAAGGGAGAGCTACAGAAACTAATTCAAATAAAAAAAAGTATCAAAGAGCTAAAAGGCCAGAGTGAAATGGGTCACAATAACTTGACTCCCTTGTGACGTAACTTTTACCTTCTGAATATTTTTATACTTCATGTGCACCATTTCCTTGGCACAGATAGTATTCTGAACCCTGATCAGCTATTCAAGCACAGCTGGGGAACTATGGTGGGTGGAGAGGGATGTACCACAAAAGCAAATTAAAAACTAAATAAAATACTTTCTTTAGCTTTCCTCATAAGCAAAACTGCCTCTGGAACTTAGAAAACCTATGCTGAGGTTTACACAGATTTATCACCTATGTGATTATTGTGTGCAGCATATACCCGAACAGCTTATGCTTTTGGTTAGGTTTCAAAGAAAGACAAATTAGATTAGCAGCAGTCCCTAGCTAAGCACCCAAAATTAGAGACTATTGAAATGACTTTTTGTTTTTAAACTCTCATTACCCTGCTCATTTTATTTATTTGCTAGCCAGTTGCTTATAGAGAGTAATTCAGATTTGGAAAAAAATCCCAACCATAGCCACCACCTTCACCCATGGGGCCAGGAAGTGCTTCCCAGAGCTGGCCCTGCACACCCCCTGCCAGAAGCAGTACACTGCCAAGCAGCCCAAGTACAAGTTCTCTAACCTCACTAGCCCTGCAGGATTCCTCAGGATGCTGCTGAAGGCAGCCAGGTGAGGCCACATCTGCCCTGGTGCCCACAGCCCACCCTCACTGCAGAGAGAGGGAGGGACAAGTATGAGCTCCCCAGACCCCCCACCTCCTCAGAAGGGCTCCCCACCTCTCCAGCTTTCCTCAGATGTGCACCTTCACACACAGACTCGTGCCAAAACAAGTGTGGATTGCTGGTAGCATGTGGGAGATCACATGCAGGTTTAAAATCCAGCATACACATGGTCAAGAGTGATCAGATGTACCTATTTCTGCTTACTAGCTACACGCATGCTGGCAGATTTGGTATACAGTTGCCTTAGTTAACTGATAAATATTGAAGGTGTTGGAGTGCATTAAAATGATGGGCTCTTCCTTCAAACCAAGTATGACTTTCATTCAAACCAAGTATGACTTTAAACTGATTTATTATTTATCCTCCATCTTTTAATAAATTAGAAAACTTAGATTATGCATCTTCTTAAAATAGACCTGCATATTGTATGCATGACAAAACCACGCGCAAAGTTACCATAAAAGCTATCTGTAGCTTAGTCAACATGTTTTAAGTGGTCACTGGAGCTTCAACTGAAAAATAAACTTGGAAAGCAACAGCAGCAGACTTGCGTGGGGAACAGTCACTGCTGAGGTCTCAGTACCCACGCACTTTCAGAAGAGAGGAGGTGACTTCAAACCAACTCTAACCTGATCCCATGAACTGAGCAACCCTCAATGGTGGAAACGCCCCAAGTGCCCTCCTGGAGGGCAAATTGCAGTCCATTTTCATCCAAAAGGAAACCAGGTCATGGACTCCAGGACTGCTCTGAGACTTGAGCCAAAGCACAGTGCATAAGGATAAACCAGATTTGCTCCAGAGCCTCATTCCTGGGTCAAAAATAAAATGCAAATGCAGAAAACACCCGCCATCTGTTATGGCCATTTACTTGACTATGGATTTCCCTTTGCTCTCTACATTGAAAATATTTGAGCTTATACATTCCTCTGGTACAATTTTCACTGTGAAATAATTTTGCCCGCAGTTCAAAAGAATTACAAGAATTTGGTTCAGCTTCACAGCTCTCAGTTTTCAGCTTTGTCTGGTTACTCCAGCTCCCATCAGTTTATCCCAGCTGGGGAGCACAGAGGGCCACCGCCTCGTTATCCCCCTCTCATTAAAAGGTTGGTTTATTTGCACACTTGTTCATGATTCCTTCCTCTTTGGAGGGCAGTACTGGGTGCAGCTACTGCAATGCAGTTGATTTTAGGAATACATCCTCATTTACATCTGAAATTTTCTCTGTAGGGAGGCTGAAATAACACATTGCATTGAATGTACCAAACATTTTTCAGCTGAGTAAAAATAGTATTTTAATGATGATTTGCAGTCAATCACACTGTTTGACCAAAGTAAAACAGGGTACCAGGGGGTCAGAAGGGGCTCTTCACCTACCATTTTGTCAATAAGCTTACCAACAGTAGGATAATACTTTTCTTCATGGGTAACTGTCTTTCAGGTCATCAGATAAATACTTTCATAGATGTCTTTCAAGAAGAATAATTCTTTGAGCTTGACAATTCAATTTATTTATCATTCAGGAAATTAAGAGAAAGAAAAGTAGCACAAACAGTAATATTTAATAAAATACCATTTTAACATGTACCTTAAAGTCTGTCAAATCCTGACTTAGCTACTATGCTCAATAATAATCTATATTTCTTGCCACAGCATATGTTCAATTGCATACTCAAAAAAAGAATCCCAGAATCACAGGATCAATTAGGTTGAAAAAGACCTCTGAGATCACAGAGTTCAACCTATGAATACCACCCTGTCAACCAGACCATGGCACTGAGTGCCACGTCCAGTCTTTCTTTAAAGATCTCCAGGGGTGGTGACTCCACCACTCCCTGGGCAGTCCATTCCAATGCCTAACAAATCTTTCCATGCAGAAATTCCTTCTGATGTCCAACTTGAACGTCCGCTGGCACAGGCTGAGGCTATGACCTCTTGTCCTGTTGCTGGTTACCCTGGCAGAAGAGGCCAACCCTCACCTGGCTACAAGCTCCTTTCAGGTGGTTGTAGAGAGCAGCAAGGCCTCCCCTGAGCCTCCTGTTCTCCAGGCTAAACACCTCCAGCTCCCTCAATCACTCCTCATATGCCTCACTCTCTAGAGCCTTCATCAGCTTCAGTGCCCTTCGCTGAAAGAACATGTAAGTGTCAAATTTTCACATGCTCATGCCTGGGTACAATGTCCTGGTAAATGAGCATTCAAACATTCTGATGAAAACTGAGCTGCATTCTGTACAAAAAAGCTGTGTTGCATCTACATTGTTCCTACTGTTAAAAAAAAATTAAGAATTATACATAGGTAATCAGATACTCAGGAGTGTGACTAACTTAAAAAGTATGTCCAGCTCTCCAGCTCTTTTGACAAATTTGACAGCTGTTCTGGCACATATCTTTTCTGCCCTTTTCATCCCTTCTTTCTTCCCCATTCTCACTCTAACAGATGCTTTTATTCTGTTTTGGTTTTTTTTTGTTTCTCCTCCTCTCTTCAGTGGCAGCGTTGGGGGGAGGGAGAGAGGGAGGAAGCGTAGGGTGCTAATGCACAAAGCAGTGCTTGTTAAAAACTGGACATATCCAGGCAATTCGCCAAATCTAATTCCAAAGACCCTGCTTGTGATTCGATGCTAAAGTGGAATATAGCATTGTTCTATCTGTCTGTAGGACACCGTGTCTTCTGTGGAAGAGGAGTTCAAAACAAAAGGACAAAAAACAGCTTGACACTCCCCCCAGCCTCCAAACACACTTCATTCCAGAAAATACCATATTCATTGGCCTTCAGAGTTGTTAGAAATAAATCAAGCAGAAAAAAAAAGGGATTACCTCACAAACATGATGAAAAAACATTATTCAAGTTCACAGCAGATATGGTAAAAGCCAAAAAGAGTAAAATTCTGCTGCTTTTATTAGATCTGCTACATTCAACCTTTGTATTTGGACCTTTTTGCAGTGAAAACTGTTGATGAAGAAGAGATATCAGAGTCTGGCCTGAAAATACCATGATGGCTTGTGTCCTTGAGAAATGTAAAGCACTGACACAGCTTCCCAAACTCTTCTGAGCCAGACTCTGAATTCCGTATTAATTTCATGAGGAATCATTACATAAGGCTAGAAGAGAGGCTGTTCAGGTGAGAAAGCACTCATAACATATAAATCAGTGGCTCTAAAGCCAAGACTGAGATTATTTTATGAAATGAGGGAGGGAGAAAGACAAAGAGAAATTAGCTACACTTTAAATTGTAATGAGTAATAGTCACACACACACTTTCCCTCTCACAGTTTGCCATGTAGCCCAATTTGTCCCAACAGATGTCAAACCATAAGTCAATTTAACAGTGGAAAGAAGTATTAAATTGTGAAATGGGCACAACATGAGTTTAAATTCCAGATGATTTATGCCACATTGCATTACGTATCCAAAATAAAATGCATATACTGACATCTATGGCAGTAATAATATATTGAACTACAGACAGAAGTTGTATGAAAAGATAAATCAAGATTTAACTGACAGGATCCCGAGCACAAATTTTAACTCACTTCCTGTTTAGACAATTTTTTTTTTTTCTTTATTAACCTCATGTGCAAGAAGTGCTTCTTTTCCCATGACTTTCCACTTTTCCATGTGCAGCCTTTCCCATCTCTACTGTAATCCCCCTACTCACCACCCGCTCCCTCTCCTCTTTAACCCAGGCCACTCAGCCATCAGTGGAGCAGGGACTAGGGCCTCACAGCAGATGTACCTCTTCCCTGCTCCAGCTGCGGGGTCTCTCCCTTCCTTTGAAAGACCACTGACAGAGTACACTAACTTGACTTGCAGAGCACAAGGAAAAACTCATCTTTAAAGATGGGTAAACAAAGAGGAAGGGACTGCATGTCTCAAGACCAGGAAAGAGGAGAAGAGCTTCTCCATTCAAAAGTAGCCAAGCATATGAACTCCAGGAAATGCAGCTAGTCTTTTCAAAACCCTAAACCCTGTCAGCCAGCTCCTCTGAGTCACAAAGCAGAGGCTGAGGTCCCTCTGTTGTCTGGATGACCATGGAACTCAGCCTTCCCATGTAAACACAGAAAGCAGTAACGGGCTGGTTGGCAGCTTCACATTTCTGAAGCTCCAGAGATGGCAGAACCCTAGAGAGCTTCAAATCAAAATTCTGAAGTGGCAGCGGACTTCTCCAGAGTTTTTTTTTTTTTTTTTTTTTTGTTTTTTTGGGGTGTTTTTGTGATTTTTTGTAAACACAGAAAGCAGTAACGGGCTGGTTGGCAGCTTCACATTTCTGAAGCTCCAGAGATGGCAGAACCCTAGAGAGCTTCAAATCAAAATTCTGAAGTGGCAGCGGACTTCTCCAGAGTTTTTTTTTTTTTTTTGCTTAGTTTTTGGGGGTTGTTTTGTCATTTTGTTTCAGTTTTCTTCTGTCTCCTCTAAAATGATAAAAAACTCTAAGTCTTTCATATTTAGACAAGCACACATAGAAAGAGAGGGAGAAAAGCGCTGTGAGAATGCTGGAAGAAAACTAAACTGCAGGAGAAATCTGCCCTTGGTTTCTTAAAGGCAAGGCAATGCTTGTTCCTCAGCTACAGCTCATTTTGCCTTCCAATATTCTCCTTTATGGTTGCAGCAGAAGAAACCAAAGGGATGGGATTTATGAGCCTTTTCAGACATCATGCTTTTGGAAAGTGCAAATACACACACTAGTTGATAATGCTAAGAGTAAGTATGAATCAAATCTGCAACTCCAAGTCACGTGTTTTCCACAGAGAAACTTCTTCATTTTGAAGACAATAATTACCCATAAAGCACCTTGAACATGTAAACACATGAAAGAGAAATGGGCCAAAAAAATGCAATTTGCTTGCTCAAAGCCATAAACTCAAGAAACAGGTACAGCTATGACTTCGAATTCATGTAAATCACATGAGGCTGGCAGCTACAGCATACTGCCTTAATGAACAGCTTAGCATTTTGCTAAGTCAATATGCTTGTTCTTATAAAAAAAGCTCTTAGGAAGATTCTCAATAACATTTTAATCAGACAGCACTTTCTGCAGTCAAAACCATAATACTTTCTCAATAATGTTAATGTGCAAAACTGACATTAAAAAGCAAGAGTGACTGAAAGGGCTTTACAGTAACCCTACAAATTATTCAACTGCTGCATAAGACTTGTGTTCCTCAATGTTCAATGCACATAAAATACACTGAACCCTCTCACTGCCCTTTAGGACACCCTGCTCTTGACAATTTCAGCTATGAGGAAAACTTGCATGTTGTCTTTTGAGTCTAGTAAAGTTACACACTCCTATTTAATGTCACCTTTAATGAAGGTTAAACATCACAACAAATGAACCACCTTGCAGCTCCTGTGTTCCAAATTCTAACCAACCTGGCTGTTAAGGAATCAAGCTTTTTGGAAAGCCAAGAGTTAAGAGAGCTGTTGCACATGAAGTGTTCATTTAGAGAGGTCATAAGTTCTGCATCCTCAAGCATTTTCTTTAATACCCCATTTTGTAACAAGGCGCTTATTTCCCAATCTGTCTCACAAAATAACTTAGTCGTTCTTCAGTAAGTCTACTGGACTCCTAAAACAAACTACCTTGTGTAACTTTGATAGGATGGTGCACTCTAAAATATTATTTGCTGTTACCACATCACAGGTAGCTCACAGATTAGACAGCCCCTTCACACATTGCTGGGCCAACGTTTTACGCAGAGGAAAAACCCAGCAGACTGGGCCACCACTGACAAAGAAACCCATGAAACAGTCCCTGCTATTAAACAGTTAACACCCTAGGCTTCTGTTCTACACAGGCACACTCACATACCAAGTCTTCTCTCACATGTTTAATTTTTGTATGTTTGTAGTTGTACAAGGTATGACAGGTAAATGACTCAGCAGACATTGCAAAAGCCACAGTTCTAACAGCACAAGGTGACAGCTCTGAGCTATTTTTCTTTTATGACCACGTAGATGGTAGGTATGCAACAGAAGAATCTATTTCTGACCATTCAGACACTTAGAGAAAAGATACCATCAATAAAACTGAAGGAAGTTGTTTATTGTTGTCTCCTCAAAGGATACATTTCTGGCAATACAAAGGTATCACAATTTTTTTTCTTTTAGAGAAACTGAACAGTCACTCCAAAGCAACACTGCTAGATTTATAGTACCACTTTGCTTTAAAAAGGCACAGTTTCTGCCACCTAGCTGCTACATGTAGGTTTAGGTATGCTTATATCTAAAGGAGTTTCTGTATTTCAGAGATGAAAGTTTATTCACAATATATTCACAGTTTTGAAATAGTGAGTGTATTACAGCATTAATTGATACCATTAGATGTACATATAAGGGGAGCTATCTATAGAAGAATTATTACCCAGAAAGGCTGCAGTAAAAGTAATTGCTAGCACTTCATTACTGAAAAATGAACTCATATTTGGGGGTGTCTCTGCATTTTTACAAAAGACTGAAAAATGCAACTCAGAAAAGCCTGCTCTCCTGCAGTTCTGGAAATCAATACAGCACTTCCCAAACAGATACGTGACTGTTAGAAACCCTGGTTTTAATTAATGTATTTTGTAACTATGAAACAGCGTAAAATTTGAAATTATAGTACAATCTCCACCACAGATCAAGTTGTTTCTTATTACAATTGGTTGCTAGATAGAAAACAGTGGTAACAATAGAGTTGCCAAAATAAACTGTTGTGTGGTTCTGGGGAAAAAAAAGAAAAGAGTTCCAAGTCAGTTTGTATGCACATTGCCCCATTACTAGCCTGCAACATCTGTAAGGGGCCAGTAACCATGCTTTCACAAATCATTTCTCTACTAAGCTTAATCATTTGTATCCAAATTGCATTGTACTTCATTTCCATGGTGGTGATCTTCAATCACATTTCCAAGATTGTGCTCATAGCATAAATCATGTTTTGTAGCTTTCATGATAATCAGAAGTTGTTTCCTGGATTATCACATACCAATACATGTCTGTAATTACTTACCTGAAAAATGAAGCTAGAGAAGTCTTTCATTTGGTCTTTAACACAATGTTTCAGCCAAATAAAAATTATTCCAAGTCATGCTTTATACACCACTCCAAATCATTTTTTTTTTTGCTTCTAAGTCTAACACAAAATATGAATTCTGCTGTCCATTAAAGCAAGCAGGCATTTGCAATAGTAATAAATCACTACTGTAAAGTCTCAAATCAGCTAAATTCTGCCTGCTGTGCACGGGTGTTTTCCAACATGTTTTTTAACACAAGCACGCATATAGAGACCCTGAGGGAGCAGACTCCTAGTATGTTCTGCTGCCAAGTACACCAAAGTATTGCCTCTCAGGCTCACAAGTTCCTTGGTGGTGCAACTAAGGAGACACATCTATCAGTGCATTTCTGAACTGGGACAAATCTTCATACTAAGAAGGATGTGACACTAACAGATTGTACCCTGAAACACAGTTCTCTGAGAATCAGTTATTTACATAAATGTGCATTTGGGTTTTTGGTTTTTTTTTTTCAATATGCATTTTATACTTCCGCTTGCACCCACCACCTCTCTGCAGCTTGCCATATAATGGGAGAGGCCAACACTGAGTATGCTGCGAAGACAACTAGTCCAAGGCTTTCCAGAGAGGAGTTATCCACTTCAAAGCAATCTTCATTACCTTTAAAACTATTTAGCTTTGGAAGTTTCAGAGGAGTCATCCACTTCCATAATATTCTGTAGAAAACCACCCCCTAAAAATAAGTACTGCTTTTATTTTTAAGCTCTTCACCCGAAACAAGGCAAAAGCAAGTTAACTCTCCTGTTCTTTGCAACAGTAAAGCAACAGCAGTCTACAGCTTCCTCATGAAGGAAAGCACCGGGGCAGGCTCTGATCTCTCCTCTCTGGTGACTGGTGATAGGACCCAAGGGAACAGCATGAAGTTGTGTCAGGGAAAGTTTAGACAGGATATTAGAGAAAGGTTTTTCACCCAAAAGGTGGATGGGCACTGGAACAGACTCCCCAGGGAAGTGGTCACAGCACCAAGCCTGAGAGAGTTCAAGAAGTGATTGGACAATGCTCTCACATGCATGGTGAGACTCTTGGGGCTGTCTTGTGCAGGGCCAGGAGCTGGACTTCAATCATCCTTGTGAGTCCCTTCAAAGTAGATCCTCATATTTCTTCTCATGGAAGAGTGAATTACTTCAGAACTTTAAAAAAGAAAATTACCATTTTTTGCTCTTACGTTCCTTTGCAGCAGCCACCAATAAGTATCCAGTAAATCGTGATTCTTAGCTTAAAATACAGCACAGACTCAGCCTGCTTTGATGAATTTCATAAACTCACATTAATTGGAAGAAGTTCAGCTGAACTTAGGAACTTCAAATCAAAGATGCCTGCACTGTTCACTGAGGCTTTTTTATTGCAATGGACTTTTAAAAAGTTAAATTTGCCTCCATGAGGCCTTTTGTCAAAAAAGGCCTGTACCAAAGCAAATTGAAACTTATCAGGATAGCCCAATTAACACATAGTCTGTGGTGGAGAATATATAAACCATCTAGATAAGAGAGGCCAAAGCCTCTGTCATTCCTACCATCACATTAATTACATTTACTGGAGACTGAACAGGTGGCAGCAGAGAGATTTGACAAAACAATTCCTTAGTGTGAAGCAGCCTAACACCTAAGGAAGATGAACAGGACGAAAAGAAATCTATGCAATTATTTCACAGCACTGTAAATTAATGACTCTTCCAATTTTCATAACACAGTTTCATTGGAATTTTGCAATTGTTGTAAAAATGCAGCACAAAACCTGAAAGGAAATTCTCCTTTTCCTTCTAAACTGGGGTTTGAGGACCACACACAGATTTTCATCGACAGCTGCTTGTCCCAGACCACCAAAGCCACAGTGGTGAAAAGATGCTCTAGCAGTGGCTATAGGCAGCTTCTCTTCCCTCACTGGGGTACCTCCCTAACTGGTTTAGTAAAGGACAGATGGTTGTGCATGACCCAATTGAACACCCTTTTTTTTTTTTTGTTATGGCTTTGGGGAAGGAAGAGAATGTTGCATGCAAAATTCAGCGTTGATTAAAAAGCACTAACATTTGGCTGAGCAAACCCCAATTTAGCCCCCTGGGCCTGTCTGACCCACTAACCACTGCTTCCTAACTGCTCTGTTATGGCAAAGGTTGCCTGAAAAATGCAGAGCTTGCAGAGCAAAAGAGTATGACCTTTACATCAGTTTTGCAACACTTCCTTAATGACATACTATGAAAATTCCCATTCCCACACCCTCAAATTTATTGGTTTTAAACTACACATTTGTAGCAAATATGTAACAACTGATGGAGCCTCTTCAGTGATCAAACAGGGAATGCATTGAAGCATCAGACAGACATATGACATGACTCAAATATAGATAAATAGCAGGATCTTGTTTCTTTATGTGGAAGAAATGGGGGAAGAAGCCCAGAGCATTTTGAGAATTTAAAATGTACTATCCCTGTGGTATGCTCAGTACTTCTCCTCCAGACAGCAAATAGGTACCACCTACCAAAAGAAGGGATTCCGGTTTTGTTTCCACAATTTCCTTTCAGATATGCTTCCTTAAAACGTAAGTCTTTCATAGGCTCTGTAGGCTCAGGGTTTGCCTATAGCCTTTGTGCTTTCCTACAGATCTGCAACAGTAATCCCTGTAAAGAGATTACTAAAGAGAAGAGCATGAAAAGCAGGGGCAGGTAAAGTGGAACACATTTAGCCTTTTCTTGCCAAAGCAACAGCAAAGGTACTAGAGTTGTGGAAGAAGAAACATGCTAGCTACACTTGAACAGCTTCTTGCAATACCATCACCAAGTTTATCAAGATCTGGTGCCCAGCTCAAGTCCCAGATCTACAGCATGCATGAAAGCCTTCATCTTTTATTATGAAATAGAAAAAAAAAATAGTAGATTTCCATTCATCACCATGGAAGAAGGCAGATTTGAAGTAAGTACCAGCCACTAAATGCTCAGAAAACAAACGCCTCCAAAATAATAGCAGGTCTTGTGACTTTTTTTTTTTTTTAACAGCATTCAAGGACTACAACAGACAATGGCTGGATAGGAGCAGGAACCAAGAGCAAAGATTTTGCAGTGTTAAAGAACCAGGCATCTGCAGCTCTCTGAAGGACACTGATCCACCTCTTGCAGAGAAAGCAAAGAGATGCTCCCTAAAGAACATGAGACACCTTACAGCCAGCGGGGGCTAATGGTATCTTGCAAAAATGTGATTCTTCAAAAAGGGAGAAGGGACTGCTATGTTTAGATATTATCAATGTTTAATCATTTTACAGGAACGTGGAAAATTATGTTTAGCGACCTCTAAATTCTCATTTTCTCCAAAGATAAATTAGAACTTCAAAGGAAGAATCAGGGAAAATCAGAGCCAAAAACACAGCCTCTCTGTACAACTCATACGTTTGCTTTCCTTTCCAATTGTTCCCAAGCTGAGGGGATGTCCAACACAAGCCTTCAAATTAAGGATTAATTTCATTTCACTGCAGACACAACTCTTTCAGAGGGGAAAAAAAAAAGGCAGCATAACACAATGTGCATTTCAAACATTTTTTTTCCCAAAAAATGTTTCAGTTTTTTGAGAGAAAGAGCTTTCTAATACAAGTATCCTCCTTGTCTGGATCAAAAATGTAATCCTACTGGTTTTTGTTATTCTGCCAACATCAACTTTTTAAACCCTGTAAAAACAAACAAATAGTGAAAAAATAAGAATATTCACTCCATCACCAGAGATCACAGTCATGGAGGACCTTACCACATCACTGTATGGCACAGCAGAACAAGGCAGGAGCATCAGGGCATCCAGGCACTATACCGGAGAAGAAGTTGGGAAAATACTTTAAAAAAATGTCTGAAAAATGTCTTGGAAAACACGTAGCACAGCTGTCATATGAGAGACTTTGAAACTGGTACTCTGTAGTTGTGACCTGTTGGAAAGACAACCCGATGCAAAATGCTCTTTTTCAAAAAGTCTTTACTGTATTTTATGAAAACTCGTATTCACCTATCACCCAGCCCACAAAGAGGGCTTGAATATACATTAAAATGGTGTCATCTACATAAAAAGAAAAAAATAGGCACATCATCTAGCTCATGGGAACAAAAACCACAAACAAGGGACTTTGAGCCTTCAAACTAATGAAGCTTCCACGGTTTGAGATCAAAACTCTGTTGCACTCTTGCTTTTCTTGAATTTCCCACACAGAGATATAAAAGGCAATGCCCTTAAAGCTCAGAGGACTTGGATTTAATGCAGTAAACTCGCAGCAGCTCAATTATGTTAACTATTTTAGACACCCATGAGAAGAATAGCATTCAGGTCAGTTATGCACACAAAGTTTTCTTTTCACTCCCCTTTTTCTGCTTCCATAGTCCTGGCTTTCTGGACATGGAACAGCATGAGACCCTGTCAGCCACCAAGCCCTGCACCCTGACAGAGTCCCACCAAGGCTTGTGCTTTGTGTTAGCCTAGCCTTGGTCTCCTCCACAGAGATGAGGGGTCTCATATAAACAGATACTACCCCAGTTACTGAGCTGATGGAATGGCAGGAAATGAACAACATGGAAGCAAGGGGAAAGACTCAGCAAAGCCAAATACTGCTAGAGTTAATAATCATGCCCTAATTCAAACCAGGCTCCTCTAAAGCAGGTCAGGTTAATTTTAATTACTATGCAGTTTTTTTCTTGGCTTAAGCCAAAGAGGTTCACATCAGAACCACAGGAACCACTTGGGAGGCAGGAAGCTGCTGCACTTATCCTGTGAGCACCGTGACCCGAATCAATTAGTATGCAGTGCTGCACATTTCCTTAAATCATCTCCAGTGCATACATTCCTGGTCTCACATCCAGGGTCACCATAGCTATGAGGGAAACAAAAGACGCTGGTGACGCTTGCTGGCAGCTGCTGCCCTGCCTCTTCCACGTGTCTGCATGGGGACACATCTGCTGGGGCTAACATTTGGGAAGGTATTTCCTTGAGCAAACTCCTACCATGCAAATGCAGGTAAGCCCACATACAGCTTCATGAAAAGAGACTGAAGAGATGGCGTTCCCAAGCAAAACTGGAAATGAAAAAGTCTGCATGCCAGTGTGTGACTGAGCTAATGGCCAATTTAAGATTATGTGAACAGAGGTAAGTTTAGGTTACTACACGAACCCTGAGAGGAGGGAAGCTACACAGCCCAGGCAGAACACTACCAGATTTCCACACTGCCACAGCACATACAGGGGCATTGTCGTTACCTTCTGATTCAAAGCCACCTACTCCACAAGGCTTAATGTAACCAAAGTGTGTGTCAGCAGCCACCCCAAACACAAGGAGGACCCTTCTAAGCAATGTTACTGTTACATCTGAAAAGAGTACTTTCCTCTGTACTTCATTAATAAAACAAACAAACAAATAAAAGAACAAACAACAAAAACAGACACCAGGGCAAAAAAGAAAGCTTGTCTTCCTTCACACTAAGCCCAGAAAGGCCATATGAGTACCCTCCTCAAAAGCCCTTGCAGAAAGGATCACAGATGTCCAAGCCATGGCCTACACTTCGTCCTGCAGCCACAAAAGCCCCTGATCATGCTCATGCTAGTCTCCCACAGATGGGACACTGATGGTGAGTACACAGCTAAGAAGTGCTGGAATCCTGATCTCCTCCTCTCAAGCTTCATGTTTTGTATCATTAACTTCTGCTTAAGAGAAACACAGCTGCCTTGGCAGGTCACACTTTAGGAAGAAAGGCAGTTTCTGAGACAGTAAGTGCAAAAGCTCCTCAAAAGTCATGATGACCTAGGGAAAGGATTTTAAATTAATTGCCAGTATTTCCTAGCAGGAAGCACTGGCGCGGTACATCCCAAATGCTGTGGAAGGCCTGAGATGCAGGCTGTCACCTGGGTGCTCTTCCCAGCTGTCTGCTTCAGGACAAAGCAGGGCACACAACAGCAGCCAAGCCTGAAGGCTTTAAGTGTTACAGTTCTATCCATGTCTGCCACAGAAGAGCAAAGGTCACTGCTACAAGTCCACTCATGACTGTGGAAGTCACCTGAGTGTATAAAACGTCTCTGAGTTTACGGAATGTCTCTGGGACCACATGCAGCAGCTCAGGATAAATTAAATTTTGGGATACTGCTGTGATGTCAGTGATTTAGCCTGATATGAGAAAATAGCATTAAAACGGCAAATGAAGGCAAGCTTAACAAGGCCAAGTGTAATGTCCTGCACCTGAGTTGGGGCAATCCCAACTATGCATACAGGTCAGGCAATGAGTGGGTTGAGAGCAGCTCCACCAAGAAGGACTTGAGGTGTTGGTGGATGAAAAACTGAGTATGAACCAGCAGTGTGCACATGCAGCCCAGAAAGTCAGCTGTACTCTGGGCTGAATCAAAAGCAGCATGGCCAGCAGGCTGAGGGAGGTGATTCTGCCCCTCTACTCTGCCACTGTGATACCCCACCTGGAGCACTGCATCCAGCTCTGGGGTCCAGGGTCCTCAACACAGGATGGATATCGACCTTTTGGAGCAGGTCCAGAGGAGGTTACAAAGATGATCAGAGGGCTGGAGCACCTCTCCTGTGAAGACAGGCTGAGAGCGCTGGGGTTATTCAGCTTGGAGAAGAGAAGGTCTGGGGAGACCTTGTAGCACTTTCCGGTACCTCAAGGGAGCCTACAGAAAAGATGGGGAGGGACCCTTTATCAAGGAGTGTAGTGATAGGACAAGGGGTAATGCTTTGAAGTGAAAAGATGGCAGATTTAGATTAGATACTAGGATGAAATTCTTTACTGTGTGAGTGGTGAGACACTGCAACCAGCTTTCCCAAGGAAGCTGTGGGTGCCCCACCCCTGGAAGTGTTCAATGCCAGATTGGATGGAGCTCTGGTCTAGTGGAAGGTGTCCCTGCCCATGGCAGGGGAGTTGAAACCGGATAATCATTAAGGTACCTTCCAATCCAAACCATCCTACGATTCTATGATTTTTCTCCTGTGTTTAAACTTGGGTAGGGAGAATAAATCTCTCTCCATAGAGATCTCAGAACCACATGCAAATGCAAAACACAAGTGTCGGAGCAATGAAGCATATGTAACTAAAAGCTTGACATATTTTCTGAGTAAGGCAATAGAAAACACTTTATTTACAAGGTACAGGAGCCAACATAAGGGATGTTTCACACATGCAGAAGACAGACTACTGACCATGTGGGAAGTGGGCACAGCAGTCACGCTCGCAAACACATATGGAAGGAAAAAGGCATGCTTCCCTCCTACTAATCTTACCATTCTCTTCCCTAAAAAAACAAGGGTAAAGGACCAAGTATTTTAAAAAGAATTACAGTAGACGAGAACTTAAGCATGATGGCATTTTCTGAATTGATAAACCTGCCTTATATGATGGGAAAGATGAAGGAATGCTTTGGGAACTCACATTTTGGCTGGAGAACTGCTTTTCCCCTTCTTTGTTGTCTTATGAAGTCCACTGTCCTGGTTTGGGAAGGGCACGCCCCAATTTAGTACTCCCACTAAAAAAAAAGACCATAAGCCCTCCCCTCCTCCCCCACTCTGGTGGGAGACAAAAGGCAGAGATGATGGGTTGAGATAAGAACAAGTTACTGGAAACAGCAACGAGATAAGAAAATGAACAATACAAGTAACAACTAATTTTAAAAGTGTATCAAGAGAGGGCAATTTACAGGGAAAAATGCTCACCTAGCCAGGGACAGTGAAAAACAATGGCAGACACCCTCCATATGCCACGCTTTCCTCCCGCAAGCCATGCCCGTGTTCCTCCCGGAAGCAGGAGTGCCTTACTTCCACCCTGGCAGCGACGTGGGTGGTACAGAATAACAACCCACATGCAACCACACGGCTCCAGGCTCTACCCCCTCATGGCTACTGCAAAGAAAATAACTCTGTCCTGGCCAAAACCAGGACATTCTCATCAGTCTCTTTCCAGAAGTCCTGCACAGGGAGCCCAGTTAGCAGGCCAGAGGAATGGCTAATGAACAAAGATGCTACACTTCCAAGTAATTGGTAGGGTTTCTTTGGGTTTTTATCAACAGAAACTCTGGTATTGTTTCCATTCTCATCCCTCAGTTAAACCCTAACAACTCTGTGGCAAATGAGGAGCATTTCTAATTCTCTATCCACTTTGAACATAATTCTTTTTAAGAGGGTAGGTAATCTTCAGAAAGTAGATAGCCATCCTACAGCCATCACACTGAACAATTTGGCAGGTATCTCTACAGCCAAAAAATGCCAATGCTATCTAAGTTCAACTAATCAAACATGAAACAAAGCACTTGTATGAACTAAACACATTTTTGTAAGGGGGAGAAGTAGCTAGTGCTTACTGCAACTACACTGGTATTTTCCTCAACCTTTTTCTTTGTATGTTCTTATAAGAACAGAAGACTCGATGTGCAGTAATTAACACAGTTATATGTCAGGTTTTAACAGCAGCTGGGACATTCCCATTAGCCTTGGCAACAACACTTAATATTCCACATGTGCCATGCCTTTTGGTTACTGTGGAAATAGAAATCTAAGACTCCAAGCTCCCTCCAGTAAAGGACTTAATTTTGCTTTAAGAAAGTGTCTCCTGACTTTCTGTTTATTTTAAAGCTGTTTCTTTTAAAGTCTCCCTGGTTTTCTTTCTCTAAGAGAGGTACATCACTTACTTGGAAGTACAAGTCAGTCAAGCTGTGCTCATCTACTGTGTGTGAATCACAGGCATGCAAAACCAGCAAGTGCTTCTGGACACCACTTCATGGAGAAAGTCTTCAGTGGAGGATCAAATGCCAACAAGAATAAGGGGGGGCAGGGAACTATCTAGCACACACATCCCCTGCCCACAAAACCCAGTGGAAATCAGCCTAGAGAGAGGGAAGGACAAGGTTTGACCATGATATCCAGCACTTCCTCTGTGTAAGGATAATGGAAAGAGCCAAAGCCATTCTGGACAAGCTGGAGAGCTGATGATAATGGGAAAACATTCAGCAGATTTTATGATGACAGCCATAGGAAACATCAAAAAAATCCAGAAATTAACTTTTACAGGAAAATAAAATAATGAAATCTGCAGAGTGTTTAAGGCTGAAATCAATTGAGTCTTGACTCGTGCTGCTACCTCATTCGTGTTTTGTTTCAGTTCCACCCACTCCTCAAATACCTACCTTCAGTCTGCCACAGCTACTTTAAATCAGCATTTTCAAGAGTTTTTTTACTCCTTCCTTGTTCTTTTTTTGGTTTCCTGAGGTTTCCACTGAGGAATAAGAGGAATTTAGTATGTGGTAGATTACAACAATTTCTCAAGCATGGTGTTGCAAGCATATCAGTTGCAGATAAAATGAAAAACCTCAAAGAATTTCAGGAGAAGGTTAAAGATTAAGTATCTATTATATGCTTCTCTTAGCTAAAGTTTGAGGAGAAAAACAGGTATTTTCAAACTGTTTAAAAATAATCTAAAGGGAGAAACAAAACATCGCAGGCTAAACCCAGCAAAAATTAATTAACTGGCTATTTTTCATTCCATCCAGTCATTATTTAAGTCTCCAGACATAATCTGAATGGGGGGATTTTCATCAGACAATTACCAAGCATGAGAAACCACCATTTCAATTTCAGCACAGTATGGGGGAAATGTCTATGAAGTGAAGGTATACATTGCATGAGGGAAATAATTACTAACACGGGCTACATCAGTCACACGTAGCAAAGCCCCCTCGGCATTGCATTCCTCACATTCGCTTATGCAAAACTTTGGCTCAATGCAACTGTTACCAGCTTTAGTACCTAATAACTCCACTGGCTGGGGAGCAGGCAGCAACAATGTACTGGATTCTGTTACATTCCCTTGACATGGCGTGACAAATATCTCAGAGATTCCAAGGCTTTTGTACCTGTGCCCATCACAGAGCCTAAGCAGATGTTACATGAAGTGTTCTTGTTTTTACACCTTGCAAGTCGTGGGTTCTTGACAGATGTGCTGGAGCAGATCCCTGTGCTTGCACCAAGAGAGCTCCAAATACTCCCACTAGTCATCTCTATTTCCTCATGACTTTTCTTTTTTTTTAATGCATGCCTAAACAGCTCAAGAAAAGCATTTAAATTCCCACAAGGGAAGTTCCATGTGGCAAACTTATTTTCAGCTGTGTGCTTAACAAATACAAAAACTCATTTTATGCTTTTGTTTGGGAAAGCGCGTGACATTTATGTCAACACAGTTTTGGTAACAAAAGGATAAGTTTAGATACAAGTAGCAATCACTTAAAATATTCCAAAAGTTATTCCTTAAAAAAAAACCAACAAAAAACCAAAAAGAAACCTACAATATAACATACAGAAAACACAGTGAACAAGAAAATTAAAATTACTTTAGTAAAGAATTTACAAAAAAGTATTGAAGATCCAGCCAGTGCTCTGCACTAGCTCAGACTTGCAGAGTGTTTGTTGGCATGGTGTGTGCTAAGGAGTTCATTCCAGAAAATCCTTACAGAAATTCATAGAACCTAGAACTTAAGAAGCTTTAAAAAGGAGTCTTAAGTTGATGAAAGCACTGTCTTATGCCATGAAACATTTGTGTCCAATCAAAAAACACATATAAACCCACAGAATAAACAAAAAAACCACGAAATCTCTGTATCTTGAAGAGCTAGCTAAGACCCAACAGCAGCCACACTCCCAAATGGGCTCTCAAAGGGTGTCAAGCAGGTGAATGCAGGCAAACAATGCTCACCTGCATTGCAGCTTCACTGATACACACTCAGTATTAGAACTGAGAAGACTCAATGAATATGCAAGCTGGCAAAAACATAGACTAAAAAGTAAAACCAGGCATCAGAGAGTCCCAGCTAGCTGTGCCTTGCTGGCAGCATGAGAGAGTCAGATTCCTCCTCAGTTAGCCATCAGTGGCAGGCTCCTCTGCTCCAGCTCAGCAAAACAACCAATAAGCCCAAGTATATGTTTCCAGTATCGAGAAAACCAGTGCATTACTCAAAACATAATCCTCCTCTGGCTGAACTCCCATAATGTACTCTGGGTTTGGATCTCCTGACCAGCTGCATTGTTAACACAAGGTGTCCTTTCTCTCTGTTTATCCACAAACCAGCACCTGGAAGGCAAGCCAGCTGCTTCCTTACTCCTGCCACCAGGGCAATTCTTGTATTTCCATTGGCATTGAAGGAGTGTATACAAAGACAAGAGCTTTAGGCTGCCATTTGCAGTGACTGCTCTATGCACTTAATAAACATTAAAAAAACCCCAAATAAAATTATGAAGGCTGTATGTTACATTGGATACTTCAAATCAGTTCAAGAAGTCCAGTTTTGTTCACCACCCAGGTCCCAGCTATCTTTGAAACACAGTCCTTTACAACATCTCTCCCTGAGCACAGAACACACAAAAAAAAAAAAAAAAAAAAAAAAAAAAAATCCGAAACATTAAAGTACAAACACAGCTCTGAAAGTCATTTGCTATGGAACTTGAGGCTAAAATTTCCAAGTGTCACATGCACACAACTATCAAAGCATAAAACAAACACTCCCAAAACTGATGCAGAGAAAGGCACTGAGGTTTGTACCTCTTGATAGCTCTGTGGCTGGCACATCTTTCTGTTAATGAAACATAAGCTCCATTCACATTTTGAAATTGCTGTCAGTCAAACAGCTCCAAAAACAGGGAGAACAAAAGACGTTGAATTCTCATAGTTCTTTGTGTTGCCTGTAAATGTTTCCCAAGCCACAACTCCCCATGAAACCTTTTGAGCCTAAAACCCAAGAGACAAATAATTATGGACAGGAACACTGCCAAAGCACCAAGACATAGCAGCAACAGAAAGCTAAGAATTAAGTGGTACATAAGATGCTACCTCACCAAAGCTGTCTCAGGTTCATGCCTGCCTGCAGAATAAATGCTGGGAGAGGATCAGGAGATGTGGATTCCTCTCTGGGTACTGTCAAGCCAAGTTTGCTTCCTTTGGGCCACAGACTACATTGCACATGACCTGGAAGAAGCCACCTTAGGAGATGGATGTGATGGGCTCTGTTTTGCCTTTTGACCATTGTGGATATTGACTCAGTAATCCTCCCAGCACAGGATTCTGCACCTGTACAGGGGCTTGCAGGCTCAGCTGGGACTCATCACTTTAATACAACCATCTTTGATGTCCCACAAGGAAACTAAGCTATCTTTCCTTACATTTACTCACGCCAACACAAATCCAGAGGCACTCGAACGGGTTTTAAGGAACCAGCCAGAAGAATAGAAAGAATCTTGATTTCTCTCATACCAATCCAGCCACAAGCATGCTGAAGTGAGCCCTGGAGAATGGGCCTCCCATATGTCTCACCACACACCTCATCAGACTGGAACCCCAGCAAGATGCCACGTGCTGCATTGGGAGCAGGCCTCAACCCCACACTCCAGGGTAAGAAGCACCTATGTTAGACGTACACTAATAAGCATATACATCCATCTTCCACAACATTACCACTGTGGGGCCATGAAGAAATTGAATTTTCTACAGGAGGGCTCGATAAGACAGCTCCCATGGCTCGGTGCAAGCTCTCGGCACCTCAGCAGG
>NW_008236965.1:7196137-7200331 GCF_000691975.1 Corvus brachyrhynchos | reverse complement strand
GCAAGGTGCTGTGCTGCCTGGGCAGGTGCAGGGTAGGCACTCATGGGGACCAGGTGTGTGCATGTCTGAGGAAAGGCAGAGGGCACACACAGCTGGGGTGCACATGGGGGACGTCAAACGGAAGAGAATCCATCAGTTTCAGTGGGAAGAGCATCCATCCTGATGAGTGAGGCAACACAACAACCCACAGCAGTTCCCTCAGCAAGTGCTTTACCTCAGTGAAATTTCACTGGGTTCAGTGTTCTCCTACTTCTAAAAAGACAACATCACATTTATATCCAAAAACTATCAGTGGAAATACAACACAAACAGTTATTTTGCATCTGGCTTCAACAGCTGTGTATCTCAGGGAAAAGAAAATACTCGCTAATGAAAATGTGCGCCACTCAGACAACGCAATACCGCTGCATGAGGAAAAGAAAGACACCAGGAAGTGGGCTTCACTGGCTTTAGTTTCAAATTTTTTTCACCTTATCCTGAAATGGACACTGGACTTATATTTTAGAATAAGGACTTCAGATATTACTAAATATTGCTCAGAGAAGTTGTGGATGCCCAATCCCCAGATGCTCCTTCCCTGGAAGCGTTCAAGGTCAGGGTAGGCAGGGCTTTGAGCAAGTGAAAAGATGTCCCTGCACACAGCAGAGGGGTTGGATTAATTGATCTTTAAAGGTCAAACCAAACTATTTTATGATTAGAAGACACCTGGAGACTTCAACTGGTTTTTAAAATTCCATAAACAGTCTGAAAAAGACAGGTAATCAGGCACTAACACAGTTCAGAGCTCCCAGGGATGTACTCTATCATCCAGTACATTTTTCTGAAAGGTAACAATTCAATATCTATCAGACATAGAATTCACACACAGGACGGAAGATACCCTCTATCAGAGAACCACACATTTAAAAAGAGTGTAAGAGGGAGAACCTGTAAATATGGTGAAAGCACAAATTGCTTAAGATACTAGGAATATCTGAAATGCACATTTTCTCCTCCACCGCCTTCTCAGACAAGAAGGATTACAGTGAGAAGGCAAAATTAAGCACCTTTTAACAACACAAACAGATGCTGTGGTGATAGAGGAAAGGCAGCAGTATAAAATTTTATATTTCACAGGTTTTATGAGAAGATAAATTGAATATTAGTTTCTTTTCTTTCAATAAGAATAAGGTTAAATATGTTTGAGAGGTGTACAATTTAAGAAAATATGGACTACACCACTGGGCAATTGAAATCCAGCCACCTTTAATGACCAAAGCTAATCAGATTTTACTATTAATGTTAGACACAAAAGATTTCAGCTCTTGCCTGAATGAAGTGTATAGCTGAATAGAAGAAGACTGATTCTCTTTCAGAATTTGCCCCCAGCTGTTTATAAGAAGAAAGCCTGGTTTAGGAAATATTTGAACCTACTTCAGACACATTTCATGTAAAAGCAAGGACCATTTCACTGGGTGGCAACAGCCCCTAAGGTGGAACTCCTGAAAATAATGCCTACAAGAAAGGGATGGTCTGCTCTGGGATGGAAGGAGGAGCTACAGGGACGAAGAAGCAAGTACTGCTGAGGGAGCTGGATGTGCTGGAGAAGGTGTGAAGGACAGGAGATGGCTTCTGGGAATTCCTGCACTGGGGCTTCAGAGAAATGGGATGAGAACCCCCATAAAGACAGGCATCATTTCACCCTCTGTTTGCAGACAGTGTTCTCCTCAGTATCTCTTTTTTAAAAAACCAACTACCCCTAATATAATATATGTACCCACACTGCTCCAACCACTTCTTTTTTTTAAGTAAAAAGCAACAGTTTGGAGAGTACAAAGAAGAAAAAGCGTAAAATTATGAGAACATGCAGTTCCTAAGACATGATGTTGTATCATGCCTTTCAAAGGAACCAAAACTTTTTGCATTTTTTTGTTAATTTTGTAAAACAACAGTCCCCCTCCCCACCTTCTAAGTGAAACACTATGTTTTGGAGAGTGTGTGCCACGATGTAAGATGCCCATGGGTGGGACTTCTCACAGGAGATGCACAAAGCAATGCAGTGGTCATTAATGAGGACCCTCCCTTCAGCTGCTGCAAACCCTTACTGGTGTTGAAAACAGAGTGCCCAAGCTTCGGAAGTGCTGAGGGAGCCAAAAGCCCAAAGAACAACAGTGGATGCGAAGGGCTCTCAGCCTCCAAAAAGGAAAACAAAAACCAGCCTGGCTAAGCCAGTCCTACACAAAAGTTTTGTGTGAGCAAGGACAACTCAAATGGCCTTAATGAGAAGCAGTCCAACACGTCCTTGCCATCAGATGAGGAAGCTCAGTAACAGCATTGGGGCTCCACACAAGGCCTGGTGAGACAATCACATCAGCCTCAGTCTACCTAATGCCAAGGCAACAGTTATGCAATGACAGAAACAAGACGTTGTGTTCATGGAGGACTGGATCCCCAGCTGACAAAGGCTTCTTTTTGTGACTTCTTTTTGAAGTACTTCATATGAAATTTCTGCTCCAAGTCCCCTCTCCTGACTGACCAAACTGCCATTAACTCAGGCACAGCTTGGTCATCCAACAATGCTTCCAAGCAAAGAACTCGGAAGACCTTGGAATTTTGTGTTGTTATTATCATCATTATGAGCAAAATGTTCAAGAAAAGTTTTCTTGTCTTCACTCCCCTTTTCCCAAGTGCTACATTCAGGACAACACATTCTATATGGACATAAATTATATACTTCACACACTTCACAATGTGCAAGACTAACTTCAGTGTTTTTCTAAGATTTTAGGACTGAAATAAAGATGGGCTTCTCCTTAAGATGAATCATTCACATAGATTTAAAACAACTTTTTGATTTCAAACAGCTAGCAACTTAATTCACTGAAGGAAAACCAATTTCATACAGTTAGCAGCAAAGACATTAAAGAAAAATTTTACATGTGTTACCTTGGAAATCAATACTTTTCTCTTAATAAGACAGTAAAAACATTCCTTTGTTTCTATGCCTCTTCCCTCCCCATTCCAAGATTTACTGGACATCAACCCATGCCAGTAAAAGTGTAAGTCAAGAGGAGGATAGTAAGATATGGACAAGAGGAGAAGCTGCCCACTTTGCAGTTTCATTTAATATCAAAAGTTCACATAGGAAAAGAATAGTCTAAAAAATGGGTATCAGAATATGGACGCAAAACATAAGCTTTTTGATGCTGCTACAACAGCTGGTTGGTTTGTTTCAACCATCAGAGCTGCTGAGGCTACAGGAATCAGTACTTCAACGTGTACTGAAAGGGGTGTAGAAAACTTGTAAAAAGCTTAGTTAAAAAGACATTAATACAAGAGGAGTCTGATCTTCACTAAGCTAGGGAACAAACCAGTTAATAAGCATTTAGAAATTAAGGAATTAGGTGATGCGAATTAATTTAACAAAGTAGCAACCATAGGAATTCTGTCAGCTTCCTTTAGCTTCGGCTGAGTAATTAATTTTTTTTTTTCTTCTTAATTAAAACCAGAGAGAGTGCCAGCATCAGTATGTGCAAATTAACACTCGGGCATGCACTGATAGCTCCGCTTTAGCAGCTGCAACCTCTAAGCAATAATATGCCAGTAGCAAACTAAACCAAAGATACAGCTGTACTTTTCTATCTTTTTCTTTTCTTTTTCCAAACCTCCTAACTTGCACTACTACTTAATTAATTTGCACGTATTGTTGGTTGAAAGGAGAGCTCGCAGGAAGCAACTACTAAAAGTCCCATGCGGAAAGGATGGGAAAGCTGAAGGTGAGTGCTGACTGCCGACGGACACACGTACTCTAGGAATCTTTCCCTCCCTAGGGCCCCATTACTGCTCCTGTTAACACAGTCACGCAAGCGCTACCCTCCCCATAAGTTTGAGAACAGAAGTCGCCACTTTCCACCCACACCCAACTCCCTCCACCGCAGCAGAGGGAACAGCGCACCACGTTATCCCAACGGCCCGCAGGATAATCCCCCCTAATGCTCACACCTAAACGCATCACGCCTAGCACAGGGGAGTACTCAGCGCTGCCCGTCTCCAGAGGCACGTCCACTCTCCTCCCTGTGTCCCGAGGCTATCCCCCCTCTCCCGACCAAACTTCACACCCCGGCAAAAACTGACCCGCACCTCTGGGGACGCGGGTCTGGCGAAGAGGGGCTGCGCGGCTCCCCCGCTCCGCCTTATCCCGAGGGGAAGCCAGGC
>NW_008236965.1:7165868-7195241 GCF_000691975.1 Corvus brachyrhynchos | reverse complement strand
GCGGGACCCCTGACCCTCTCGCCTGGGAAACCTTGGGAACCTGAGCTGCGGGCACCCTTTACCTTCAGAGGCACCTGCCCCTTGATGTTTCTCTGACAATGGCAAGGGCACTGCGTGCTCAAACACAACATCATTTCATGACTGTCTATACCCGTGCTCAGCTGTGTGATCCTTATCTTCACAGCCCCTTCTGAAGCGTCTCATGCCGCTTTCCAGCGTCACACAGCACTGCGGGAGCTGCCACTTGAGCGACGTTCCAGCCACACCGCCGTGCATGACGATGCTCGCAGGGACTTCGTCATTCTTTAAGCACTGTGAGGAATGTGTCATGGCTTTAGGAAAATTCGGTAAACGGGACCCTGGAAGTAACAGACTGGGTAGTTTGGGGACATATGGGTGGCTTCTCCCTTAGGAGATAACCAGTAGCCCCTTCCCCATACCTAGACATGTTGGAGGTAAAAACGACAGTGTCACACAGGAGTGATCCTTCACAGGCACTGAAGACAGGTATGGAAGAGAGTGGCAAAGTCAGCTTTTTGAGTTTAGTTGCTTTCCTAAACTGGACTTTCACCATCAGAGCAATTTGATTGCTTCAGTTGCAAAGGCCAGTGCTTTAGACAGAGTAAGTGCATCTACAGTGACTAATATCAGTCAGATTGTGCTGATTTACATTAACTGGTTGCTTGGCGTGCATTTCCTTTGTCACAATAATAGTACACTAATTTTCTGTTATTTATGTGAAGTGTAAGGACATATTTCACTTCTTCCTGTGATCATTAACATATTCATCTATTCAATTTCGTAACTATATTATTCACCTCAAATTGAGATCAATTGCTTAAGAACATATTAATAAAATTCAAAGGTAAAAGAGTGACAGAAGCGTGAACACTAATTTTCAGGGAGATTAGTTTGTACTTCGGAAATTCAGGCCCCTGCTCCCAAAATACTGTGTGCACTCATTATAAAGTTGCAATGTTAATGGGTGGTTTCTTTGTTAATGGTACCATAAAAATCACAGTCTCCTTGGCCAGAATGATCTGAGGCTTTTGCATTGATTAATGAACATATATGCTTTTCTGGTAAGGTCTGTGGGCTCAACACCATGCAAGCACCATGGAATCAGGGAGTAAATGCCTCTCCTCTAACAGGCAATAAGTGGATTGATGGAGTAAGCCATTTCATAAAGATAGAAAAAAAAAAAATCATAGCTAAGCTGATCACTAGCAAGCTGCTTCCAGATCTCACTGGGAATTAAAGTAGATGAGCTATGCACCTTTGAAAAATTAGATTAATTATGGAAATAGCACATGACCCTTAACTAGAGTGGCACTAAATAGCACTGAAATACGGCAGGAACAAGAGGCAAATGGTAAAAGCATCCCACTGTGTGCAGCACTATGTGCTGGTGAAAGTATAAGTTAATTTCCTTTTTTAAAATAAAAATTGGTTGAAATTTATATTCTTTGAAGTTCCTACAGCATACTGCTTGATTTATACTAGAATCAGCTGAAAAATGTCCCTTAATTCTGAGTGTACTTGCACTTATGAGTAACTTTGCATTACTGAAATCCATAGGACAAGTTCCTCAAGGGAAGTTGGTCAGTGCTGTCCAGATTGGGTTTACACACTTACACCGAAGTATGAGGCAGATATTCCTAAGGGAGTGTAGAAGAAGTTGTCCATATCAACACATTTGCAGTGAGAGGAGGGACTCACTTTCTGCCATCCTCAGAAATGTTGGTCATTTTTCTCTCCAAAGGGAGAGAAAACGCAAAGATAGAAAATAGTGTGTGCATAAATATTGGTTATGGCTCAGCAAACCAGTCAGTGCAGATTTCCACTCACAGAGATACCAAGCCTCTGATAAGTGAAGAGAGAAGTTGACAGGGCTGATGTCAGAAATTTTGGTTCCTTAAGGGAAACTACATTGTAATATTCAATTGAGGTAAAGGAGACAGGAATATTTGAAATTTCTGCGAGGAATAGAAAGTAATGGATTTCATTTCAGAACCAAGATGTCTGGAGAAACAGGTATTTCCCTGTTTGGAAAAGACTTATGATTGGATTCTAGTCCATGTTCTTGTATCTAGCACACAATGGAAAAGAGAAAAGCTGAAGTGTGCAGCATTTCAGCGAGTCTCTGTATTTGAATGGCTCCTTGGGTGCTATAGCTGGTAGCTGTAAGGAAGGGCTAAAGTCCTGCTGTAAATTATGCTGGAAGCCAGACTGATCCAAACAATCTCATCATCAAGGGATTATAAAATGACCATTTGACCAATGCTGCCATTGCAGATTTGATCTACAAAAGAGAAAGAGAAGGTTAGTATTCTGCATTGATTAATGTCATTGTCTGTGTTGAGTACTTAAAACCTTTTCCATAGTTCAGGTAACAACCTGCAAACATTTTTCTGTATGCAGAGTTACCCCAGTACTAACGTCATGATACCAGGCATTTCAAGACACACCTTTACTCCCTGTAGCAATATGTTTGGATTACCTCTTAACCTATTCTGGAGCAGTATGTTCCTCTCTGGAGATGTTTTAAGGAGGCCATTTGATGTTCAGAAGAAAATTTAACTTCAGCCTTAAGATTAGTTGAGAAGAGGCAAGATGGAATGTGGGAGTCTCACTAGTAGTAACCGAGGGCATGGCATCATGTTTTACTGTATTTGACAATTTCCAGCAATTAGTGGTGAAACTGATTTCTAGATTAAGGGAAGACTCATTGCATTTAATTTATTTTCTTCTTGTTTTAATTTACCAGGCTCCATCTGTTTCCCTACTTCTCCACTGCAGAACATCCTAGCTCTAAAGCAAATCCCTTTTTTTGTGGACAGAATGGTGTGATAGCTGCCACTACCTGTTTGTTTGTCTCTGTTTTCCACTCCGACTCTTTCCTCAGGCTGTCTAACTAGACAGATTGCCCTAGGTAGGAAACCTTCCCTATTAAAAACAGAAACAAAGGCAGTGTGTTTCCACTTAATGTTTTAGCTTTGACTAAACACTCAGGTGCATTAAATTTCATAAAAAGATGTCCTAATGGGTTGTGTGTTTCAGTGGGTTCTCAGCTCCCACATCAGCTGTATATGAGGCCCCTTCCCATGGCTCCCTCTGCTAACAGTGATGCTAACGGTTAATCATGATATTACTTCTGGCTACTACACAGGCAGTGTCAGTGGGTAGCAGTCATGGCCACTTTCCAGAGGATTAGAGTGAGTGTATGGGGTGCTACTCTGCTTTTGCAAAAAACCTGCAAACTTCCAAAACCTTATAAAATCAGGGACTCGTAAAACAGCCTCCTTTTGAATGCTAACATGAGTGTATTTTAGCTTCAAGGAAACCAGAAGCGATAAAAACCGGTTTTAGTTTCACTGAGTGTTCCCTGTGGCCTTTCTCAAGGGGGGTTCAGCCATCCTCTCTGTATTGAGCTTCTGTGATTCCACGTACAGTTGAGGCATACCGTGGTTTTTCTCTCCCATGTGATCTTCTGTTCACAGAGGCCGTGGATGTTAAAGACAAATAAGGTGACAACTGGATCCCTTTATACACTTTGTGCACTTTATATCTGCATGTAAAGAAGAGGTGACCTGTGTGGTCACCTCTCAGCATCTCGATGTAGATCAAGGGGAATGACTCATGCTCTCCTATACCTTTTGTACCTGTTATGTGAAGCTGATCCACTTTAAACTCCAACTGCTGCTACCAAAACTATTTTTTAGTGCTCACTGCAGAGAGCTGTTTGCAAAGCTCGTCCAGCAAAATGCTGAACAAAATGGTTCAGATCATTGGCACTGTGTAGTTTGGGGGAAAAGAGAGAAAGAGAAAGATAAAAACTGAGAAGTAATTTGATACAGTTTAGCCAACATGTAGATACTCCTCCCGGAATTTAACATTCAGGTATGATAGTATAAGAAATAAATGGTCTTCAAAATGAAAACTGTTACTTATTACCAAATAGGTCACATTTCCAACAACTGTTTCTCAATATGTAAATATAAGCTGTGATTGCTTTGAAAAATATATAATTATATATTCAACAGAATGCATATTTTTTCCCAGTGCAGCACAGTTAATTTTATCTGAAAATTAGTGATTACCATTTTGGTGCTAATTATGGAGTACTAAATACATCTTCAGTGTTAAAAGATAGACTCATCTCTGTTTCATATATCCCTTGTAGAACTCACTTGTGGAATTAACAATGTTGCTTTGTGATTTTAGAGGCACAAAATTTTTTTTTTCACTGAAAATGAAGGATTAATATATTGATTAGGACCTCTGCTTTTAATTAGGCCTACATGAGGGACCTTAACCTAAGCACAGAATTTTTCACTTACGTGCATGGATATTCTGTCAGTGCCCCTGAGAAATCCAGGTATGGGGGGCAGCAGAGGGAAGATCACAGTATAAGCTGCTTTTATTCTGGATACACAGACTTGCTTCTGTGCCTTTCTCTGTCTGCATGCCACAGAGATAACCCACGTCTGGTAGGGAACCACATTGGAGATAATATGAGGTCTGAGAGAGCATGAGGGGTTTCAGTAAAGCATTATATAGAGCAGAAAGCTTGCAAGTGAGAGAGTACACTAACAATCTGAAAACAGATGAGTGTTATACAGAAAAAATCACAAGTGGATACAACCTTTCCTTTGATGTGCAGCCCATCTCATTTCATCCTCCTGGTTGGATCCGTGAAATGTAGAAATGCTGGCAACCCTTTGTTCAAGTGAGAGAGCAAAGTCTTACCTCCTGCTATGTGAATCATGATACAATAATCCTATGAAGGCATTCTTCCACATACCTCATTCTAAAACATTTGGGCTGAAAAATTCACTTGAGATTGATCAGAGATGATGAGTTCAGTCTAGAAGGCTTGGATATAAACACTTACTGAAGTGCTTTGCTAAGTTCCTATTGTGGGGTGTGATCATGTGGGCTGGAGAGGCCAGCCTAGGGTCTTTAGGAGGAGCTGACTCAAATGTATGGATTATCCAACATTTTCATTAGTACCACTGGGGAGATTTGAATGCGGAATAATTTGCAAATGAAGAAACCAGAGAGGGGCAAAATGCATACCCAAGGAACATTAATATTCAACTCCAGAGCAACTTCTGTGTGAGCATATATGTACTCATTGCAATATTCTGAAAATAATTGCATACATATGTATGTTAGCCCCACCCTCCAGTGGCATCAATAGGTTTAACCTCAGTTTTCTGTTGCACTGCAAATTAAGGGAAAAGACTTTATTTTAAGAGTGTTGAACACATGGCTGCCATCCAACAACTTCAGTATGGCACCCTCCCAAGAAAGCGCTCCAAGGCAGCCTAATCAGGACAGAATTCCTGGCAAAAGTACATTTTGAGACAAGGCTCTCTCTCTTTTTCCAAAGTAGAAAACTCCTTTGATGGCAGGCACAGAGAGCATTTAAGAACATTCTCAGGTGCCTTTTCTGCAAATTGAAAAATCAAACTCAAAAAGTTGGGAAGGAAAATTGCAGGAGTCATTTTAACACTTTTCCTGATCAAGTTGGGCAGTGGAGACTGAGAAACAGCCAGCTGATTTCAATTTACTTCTCATTTTTTTCACTTCTGTCAATAGGTACAAGCTCATAACTGATTACAGAAGGTTTTAATGCTGCTCTGTAAACATGAATGGTGCCTTAAACTGTATCACAAAACTGAGTTAAATTCTCTCCTAAAGAGCCACTCAGCTTTAGTTTTCTACTAATATACGTTCCAAAATGCTGGTTTGGGTTTTGTGTTGGGATTTGCCCTCCCCACACACAGTATGTTTTATTGTTTCTGTACTGCTCTTCCTGCTTTGCACCGTCCAGTTCTGGCAAAGTGGCTATACCCAGAGTAGTGGTTTGTGGCAAAAATGTGATGTATTGGAGAAAAGATGGGAATGGCTCCATAAGCCAGCAATAATGTAACATCCTTGGTGTGCCCACAGTGCCAACAGGCTGCAGAGGACGGGTGTCCTGGGCTGTGGGGGAGCAACAGGAGCTGGCACAGCCCTACAGGTTTTTCACTGGGAGGTAACAGAAGTGGCTCTAAGACACAACATCCTCCCTCAGCTCTGTGAGATGTGGTTTTGGAAGGAAGGTGTGGCTTCAGATCTGCTGACATCATGGAAATGCTTCACCTCCTTCTGACTTCACAGAAAGCCAAACACATTAGACCTGCCAGAAATGGGACACTCAGGAGTAAAAAGCACAAGCTGTTATGGTCAGATGAGTGAGAGCCCTCCCAAAAAGCCCAACCAGGATAAATGCATCTGAGGAACTTGAAAAATAAAAATTAGATGATGTTTTGATATTAAATGTTGAGTTTGGAAGATTAGTGTAACTTCTCATTCTCTAGACTAATAAACCTGGTGATTTTTTCCTAAAAAAATCCAAACATCTATTCTAAACAAGAGCATTTTCCTCCTGTTTTCAGTACAGACAGCTAATTTTTTGCAAATGCACAAGTACATAACTAAAACATAAAAGCAGGACACACTAGTCACCCACACGTATCCATTCTTCACCCATATCTATCCATTCTTCAATTAGGAGAGATAAAAAAGTAAATGAAAGTGTCAAGTATCTTACATTGGTAATAATTTTATCCTTTATTTATAGCATACATAAGATGGATAGGAGTGCCTGGATTTTTTAAGTAAAGAACACTCTTTTAAGACTCTTTGTTATCTGATTCTTGTTCTCCTGGATACCATGTTCAGCAAATAGAAAAATAATATAATTCCAAGTGAGGAATGTAAAAAAAAAAATTATTAAAACTATATTAAACACGTTCTGCTGTCATAGGCGGATCTGTTTTCTTACTTTTTGTACTTCTTTTTTTTTTTAAAAATAAAGTTCAGGCCAAACATGAGTGTTGCATAGCTGCCAGATAGCTTAGAACATTAATTCTGCCATCCACTATTCCAAGGATATAGCTTCTTTGTGTTTAAAAGATGAAAGGGCCACAGGCAAACCAAACATCACAAGAACCTGGCAGACAAAATGACCCGTTAAAGAAGTTACAGAAACTGCAGCTTGTAAAATTATTCCCAAAAGACAACATCACTTCCAACACCCCTTGGGCTTTCACTGTTTGAAGTCCACCTTGAAAAGGAAGCAGAAGTGCATGCCCAGGCCTTGAAATAGTGTATAAGGGCTCATGCATACGAGGTATCAACGAGGTGATGCTGTGATGAGCACGGAGGTTGACTGCCCAGAGCCCTGCTGGTAGATGATGTGCAGGAGGAACTGGAGACAACACCTACCAGCGGTTTTCAGTGCATTTCCTGCAGTTCTGTAGAAGAGAGGTTGAGGCAGAGGTAAATGAGCCTGGCAGGCTGGCAATTAATGCAACAAACCAAGTGGGAGCCAGGGAAAGCTACAGAGAGGGAGGCAAAGCTCTGCAAGCAAGCCCACTGAGAGAAATAGGGAGAGGAAGTAATGAGCAAAACAGGAGACAGTGATTGTATTTCAGAAAGGGGAAGAAAAAGCTCCTACTACAGCAATTTTCTAAGGCACCAGGTGCTGCTCCATCTGCAGTTACACCTAGACACATCTCTGAGGCAACTGGGTACACGGGTTCATGTCCTTTCTTTCCTATGACTCCCACAGGTTTTGAACCCTACTATTATAGACCTTCAGGCTTAAAAATTCCAGTGGTTAAGTTAGAAATCTGTATTCATTAGAATAATGGGAGATCCCTAGAGAGAGCCAACACTTCTATGCAGAAAATTTATTAGCAGCAGGAACAGAAGCCTGTATCAGCACTTTACTGGTGGATAAATCAGTGGGTTTGCTAATGATGTTTCGGTTCTCTTGAGTGAATTGGATTTGTAAGAGAAATGCAGCTGCAGACTGAATTGCTTTATATGACAAGAGAATAATGAATAGCCAATCCTGAACACCCAGGGTTTCTGTATATATGGGATAATTTAGCTTCCGTTCTTGTTGTTATTATTTTATATGCAAATGAAATTATCAATGCCTTTATGTAATAACTTCCTGGATCACATTTATTCTAGAGCTTTTGCCTGTTTGTGTGCAAGAGAAATTTCTTTCCCTCATTTTAGCCAGGGTTTAACCCTAAATTCAGCTCCTGCTGGAGCCTGTGGGAGTTTTATTGTGTTATAGATATGACCCATCCAGAGGACATTGAAAGTGAACAGAAAATATTGAAACTGCCTGTGGTAATGAGGGTACTATTATTTATTTGGAGATAGGGCCCATTACCTTATGCTATTATCTGCATGTTACATGTGCTGGGTTTTGCATATTTGATGTTTACTTAACATGCATATCAGGTTCTTTTAACAACAGTGTTTTGGAGATGGTCTGGCTAAGTGCCCTCATCAGCCTCTTGCTAGGTCGTTCTCTGGGGTTCCAGCCAGTCAGTCTTTATGTGTTTTAAGCTCTAAATAGGCTACTGCTCCCACTCTGAAGGATCACGCCAAACTGAACCAATGCCCGCTGGAAAAGTAAAAAATGGGATGCCAGCTGGCCAAGAGAGCTGAAAAGAGAAAAAAGAGATAAAATCATTCTTACATCAAGAAACTGCCTTAGCAACGTCCTTATCTGCCGGGTGGGAATAGATCACGGTTGCCTGGTTGGTTTTCCAAACGGCTGAGCTCCCAAGTTACAGTTACTCCTTGCCATTGGAGGTGCAGTTGACAGAGATGTACTGTTGAGACGCACTATAAATTTAACAGATGGATTGTGAAGGCCAGCCACCTATCCAGCAATTGTTTCTCCCACTAGGGGAAAGTCTTACAAAAGCTTCCCTTGGTGTTCAACAGGATCGTGGTGGTTCATTGCACTGCAGCTTTAGAAAGGTTTTGGGTGATTGGCTGCAGTGGGTAGAAACAAACTGGCAGAGACACAATTCCCACCACTTGCACAGCAATGAAGAAATTTTCTCTTAGGTAGGAAAAGAGGAGAGAATAATCTTCCCTCACCCACTGACAGGTCAGGGGCAATGCTGTGGGAAGGGTCTTGGTACTTTCTGCATTCAGCGTTTATGGTGCCAGAGGCACTGACCAGAAAATCTGGTCATCTCCATTAGTCCTTCTCATGTGCTCCGCTGGGAACGGAGCGTCCAGGCAACGGGTTCTGCCCTCCCTGTGGGAGGCAGACAGGAGTGTAGGAGCTGAGAGAGCATCATCAGGCTGCAGAACAGCATGTGCTGGGGTGGAGGGACACAGTTAGGAAGTAGTTTTTGTAAAAAAGAACACGGGGGAGCAAGAAGAGAGGTGGGCTGAAAAGAACATAGGTAATGAGAAGCCCAGGAAACTGCTCAGCTGGATTCTTGGAGATATAAAGTGTTATGGATGTGGCCAGAAAAATGCATCACAGTGCATATTCATTTAATTCCAGGTAGCTTTGTGGGGATGGCAATGGTGGGAGAGGCTGTGTAGGCATTTTTTCCTACATTTCATATACATTCAGATGGTATTTCAGGCCTTGAAAGTGCAGCTGCTAAGCCACTCAACATTTTAAAGGTTGCTCAGCTAAGAAGTATAATAAAAGACACCTCAATTTTTAATCCTGTAAGCCAGGAAATTAAAACAATGTTGGAAAATAAACACAACACAATTTTTGGACACGTTTTCTTTACAATTATTGTAATAATTTTGGGCACCCTACTAGAATAAAAAAATTCTGTATTGTACTTAAGAATCTGCTGGTTTTTTTCAGCATTTTAATGGTTTTATATAAATTCAGACTTCACAAGCCTGGCATGAAGGAAGTTAAACTAGCAAAACAAAATTGTTTAATTACTGGTTGTTAGTAAAATATTTTAAAAATTTCAACAACATAAGTAGTTGGTATGTTTTATTCCAGTAAGATGTGCTATCTTCTTGGTCTGAAGTGAACAATTCTGTCATGCCAGTGGGGACTATCACACTGCAGGCTGTGCCTGGAATGACAGCTTCCACAAAGTAACACAAATCACTAGTGGTGCTAGCTATTATCAATGCATTTACCACAAAAAAAGCTTTAGCTATAACCATGCCAGAGAAACAGATTTCATTTTGTTAGACTTGAAAAAGCAAGAAACACTGCTAGACTAAAAGAGCTATTAAAGAGAAGAGACAGTTAGGCTCTTTTTCTGCTTTCAAACAAGATTTAACTAGTGTTGACACAGAAAGTACAGGACATCTTTCTAAAGCAAGTCTGCACAGTAAAACATACTTGGGAAGGGCAAATAACTAATCTTGCTAAAAGTTCTCCATAAAGCACTGTTGCACTCTGGAGATACATGTTTATGCTGTCACACACTGGAGCTGTAGGTGACCTGAAGAGGGATCTGCTCAACAGAAAAAGCAAAGGAGGGAAAACTGAGAGCTTAATTTTGTATGTCATTTTCTCTATTTTCTGTGGTGATAGAGAAGAGCAGTTCTGGAGTAAGGACTTTCTATAGCACAACACAGCTGTTCTTTCTGATGTGTCCCTGAAAGAATTCACCATCTGGCACTGATGATTTCACAGCCTGTTGCCATGGGACCATCACGTCATCACACATATCCCACACTCAGCATCCTTTCAGGGCAGGACAGTACAGTTGGCATGTCCGAGTCCAGCAGCAGCAGAAAAAGGTGACAAGAACCACAGGGCCAGGACATAGTGACAAAAGCAGCTGCCATGAGCACAACCATCTACAGGGCTTCTCTGAGGAGGTGCCAAGGCAGGACTTCCTGTGTGCCCCCAACACCCAGGGCAGTGACACCAAAACAGGACCACAAACCAGCTGTGGCACTGCTGGCACAACTCTGTTGCAGAGCAGTATCAATGAAAACGTCATGTTTTGCTCAACAAATACTTCCTTGTCTCTAATGCAGTGTGGTCTGGCACCACTGGAAATCCTAAATTCATCAACACATATAGAGAAAATTGATAAAAAGTAGTGAATACTACTACCACCTTCCCATTATGCAGTCTTTTATTCATTTGATTGCTCTTGGTTTACAGTCCATTTCAGATTTATATTCTGCAGTCATGTAAGGATTAATCTGTTTGGAGAAACTCACAAAACTTGTGTGTTTCAAGTGCATTGCAGCATAACTGACTGAAGTTTTAGCACAACCTCACCACTTTTCATGAAAGGACAGCAGAAGGGGAGCATTCAGCTATTATTCAGCCATTTCATGGAATATACTACAGACCAAAAATGTGGCCTTTGATGAGTTATTGCTTAAATAAAAACAAACTTCAAGCATTTATTTCTGTTACAACAGTAAGTCCCTGCCTTCTGTCCACGGGGAAGATATTACAGGATCTTACTAATTTTAAAAAAGCTCAAGATACATAATCTGTGACTGCATTTACATTTTTTGCAACTCTCTGACTAAGGACAACTTAAATTTGTGACGTTCCTGGTATTTTATTACACTTTGCAAGCGAGAAGCAGGCCCTGCAGTCTTAACAAGCAGACGTGGAGGTGACAGGAAATGGAATTTCCTATTTAGTTTCTGAAATGTATGAGATGATGTGGTTGCTGGAGGTAGCAGAAACCAGACATGATGACTGAGATCTTTTCCTGTCCAATGCAAAGGATGGGAGTAACACAGCTCTGTGAGTATCAAAATTGGAAATACAACGCACAGATTTTTTCGTGCTGGCTGCTTGTACAAGCCTAGATCAAAAGGGTTTACTGAATTTTGGGCCAAATAACAAGCTGGGTTACATTAAACAGCTTAGCAGTAGATGTGTTCCAACTTGACTGCTTTTGACCTTAATGACAGTAAAAAGTGACCAAACAGGAGGGGTTTCTGTAACTAGAAAAGAAAATGCATGAGATAGCTGAAAGCTGAACCTCAGGACTGGTATTTCAATCTTCATCTTCAGTAGAAGCATGTGGAAAGATTCTAAACACCCCTATAAACAGATCAGAAATCTGGTTATCTTCCTATGCCAACACCCAATGCTAGCTGTCTAGGGGACAGGAATAAAACAGTACTTTGTTACCCCTTCCCAGATTACAGACATATAAAGACAGAAGTGTAACTTCTTTTTTAAGAGGCCCTCATAGATTTTTGCCTCACTTTTTACTGAGTCAAGAAACTGTTGCTTTTACTTAAAACAAAGTCTAAAAGTTAAGGAGGACCACTTTTAACTCCATTTAGAAAAAAAATCCCTACCAATCTGTTCCAGTTTTCTCATCCCTTCCTCCCCGCAAAGGTATGTCTTTGGGATGGCTGTAAACAACAGTCATGGGGATAGCAGCTACGTGTAACTTGGCTCTTCAAAAGGCTTTGCAGACAAAAGATCTCAATGTAGTTTAGGGAACCAGCAGTGGTATTGGCATCATTAGGCTGAAAAGTATTTCCTTTTCAAAAACTATGTATGTTTGCACTTTGCTTGCTCGCCTTCTTAGAAGGATTCATGATTAAAGGGGAAAAAATTTCTTCTATGACTGTGTAATAAAATCCATGCACAGAGAATCTCAAGTCAGAGATTCAGTAATTCTCAGGAGAATTACTCCCTGCAAGCTCACGAGAAGCAAGTCTTTCTCCACTTTTGGCCAAGCAAGACTGCACCATTCCTGGCCTGTTGAAATTGATAGCTGAGACTGATGCCTGTACAACCAACTCCAAAGAATGGACTGAGTCCAAGCAATTCCTCTGCTGTGATAGCCAGGTCTCCAAGACAACACCCAAATAGCAGCGTCATGGTCTGTCACCTACCCACCCTGAGTTCCTCTGTATGTGTCACTGTGTGCCAGCATAGCAATTCCTATGTGAGACTATAGGAAGAGATGTGAAGCCTTGAACACACTCTGGCTATAACCACCCTTCAGAAGCAGCTGAGACTCCTTCACAGGCTGCTATTCTACCTAGAAAAGAGCCCATAAGAATTTATATCCTTTGGACTACCCATGCAGGAACAGAGGAGACAACAGGTTAGACAAAGCAGACAGCTGAGTAGCACACAAACGTGAAAAAATATTTTTGTCACAGCACGAATGTATTATTTATCAAATAATACATTTTCCAGGAGTTTACACTTTTAAGACACCACAATGAAAACAGAGTTGGGATGTTTCCTTTTGACAGACTGTATTTCACATTTTGGGCAATAATCTTGGCCCCTCTCTAATTCTTCCAGCCAAAATGTTCAGCCCAGCATGCCAAAAATCACACTTAAAACTCAAAATTCAAGCAGCTGATTCTGTGTCTTGCTTTTCTCAATTTCTACTCCAAGAGCTAAACTGCTATTAGTGCAACAAGAGATGAAGATACCAATATTTACAGCGTATTTCATGTAATGAATGAGAAGCTTTTACAAAGAGAAAGACACAAGTGACCAAATCTGTATTATGTAATGTTTATGCTTCATAAAGGCTGTTACAGAAATTTAGGTTGCTTTTTATTATAGCTTTTTCCAAGTGTGAGATGTTTGCAGCCAGCCGTTAATGAGACCCCTGTCAAAAAGGATGAATACTTACCCATAACACTGATTGAGAAAATGATGCTCATTAAAATGGTTTAATCTCTTCTCAGGTCACCTGCACTCACAGGCACACTGAGCTGTCAGCTGGGAAATAATTCTAAAAGAACAAGAACACTTGACAACATCACCATATACACCATATACAAGTAAGCATTTTTTCTTTTGGTAGGAAACAGATAATTGCTTCATTTCTATGATACATTTATATCGCACTCCTGAAAGGATTTTTTTTCTCATTTAAGAATACTTTCAGTAGAAAAGACCTATTACATTTTTCTCCTATCTTCAAAGCATCTTCAACCAATCACAAACTCTTCTCCTGAAAGTAAGGCTGATTTGCACATAACAAATGAGGATACCAGTTTCTGAAATCAAGACTGATTGGATGACAACTTGTGACTTCAGGGTAATTCCTGCTACTGGAGCTGGGAAAAGCTCATGAGAAACAGCACCACCAGCAAGTGAAGAACTCCCTTTGGGCAGGACTATACCAACAGCTGGCATAACTGAAAGCAAAGGTGCAACCTTCTGGACAAGGAAGAATCAAGTCTGCAGCACCACAGCTGCATTCCAGTCAAGGAACACTGTATCTTCGGGGGAAAGAAGTGTACACGTTCCCATGACTGAGGACTGCAGCATAATATGTGTGTGCAAGAAGGGTGAATGTTACAGACGACTGAAGTGGCATTTTTGAGTTGCTGCTGCATTTCCTCCATGATCACATGTTTTTATGAGAGATATTTATTAGAAATGTAAAATGACACAGGAGACGGAGTAAAAGCACTGCAACCAAGAATTTCCAAGTTTCACTGAATTACCGGGAAAATGTGATATCTGGACAATGACCAGCAATGGCCCATCCCCTGAAAGGAGATTATTCGGCAGCAACTCTTAAGTCTGCAGTAGGGTGTTCCTCCCTTTCAGGCCTTAGTACATAGTTCCTAGGGAACAATTCATCCAGTTCTCTCTCTTTCTAACCTCACAGCATATTAAAACCCTCTTAAAAATACTTTAAAGAACCGAAGGCAAGGAAATTTCCTTTATATATTTTTTATAAATTTATTTTATATTTTATGTGAAGTAGGAAAGGAATTCAATGTTTATCTTATATGAGGTCTCTACAAATACTTTTGGAGATCAGAATTTCTGCTTCTGCTAGCAGAACCAGCTGGATGCAGAATAAACCACAGCAAGAATTGGAACTTGTGCTGAAAAGTAAGAACAACCCATTCTTCCTTTTTTTTCTGAACTGAATTGCACAGGGAAAACACCATCACCACACTGGAAACATTTCAAATAGGAACAGAGAGATTTATGCATGTTAATCTGCAACAGTGTTTTCCTCCAGTGGATGCAGCAACCCTCCCATTCACTTTGCACTATGTATGGTATTGCCTGACATTGCTGTGAAAGTCCTATCAACACTCCTCATGCTTCTCCGTATGTTAAAACCACTCCTGCTCTAAGTTCAATCTAAGTTCAATGCAGCAGCTAAAAGAAAGCTTTACCATCTAAGAACTGAAGCGTTCTAAGTATGGAAATTTGTTTATGTGAAAAATAAAGTAAATTACAAGGTATCAAGATGAAAATTTATTTGGTCAATGAAAGGAAACCCAAACAAAACACTGAATTTTTGACAAACGAGTGAAGACAAATGCAGGACTGTTAATAATCCTTTTCTCTCTCCTGTCTCACTGAAGTTTTTCAGATTCATCACACCAGAAATATGTCTTGGAAACTGGAGGCTTTTTAATTTCAGTGTTGAATTTAACTTCATCTCATCACATCTACAGTGAAAGAGGTGGAAGTGACATGGAAATGCTGCTTTGAAAAAACAGTAACTACTAATGAAAGCAAAAATATTTCAAACTGCCCCACAGACTTGCTTTGTTGCAGCTGGCTGTTGCAGAGGCCACAGCAACTGCTGGGTGTATTACAAACTACACATGCTACAGAGAAACTCTGGAAACTCAGTCGGCATGAACTGAAGCTAAAATTTTAGTTGTGACCTTCCTCTGCTGCCAGGAAGGCAGATGAACACGTCACTATTAAACCAGCAGAAGGTTCCTTTGCCCTGGCATGGAAATGCTGCAACACAAACCACAGCCCTTCAGCACACAATGATATTTATCAGCAGAGCTTAATGGAGAATCCTTTCAAGTGTTCAGGGTACCATTTTCTAAGGAGCCACTGGTTTTAAACAGCCAGTTCAGCCTCTCTTACACAAACTACCAGTGCGCCTCACTCCACCTGCAGAGCTATTAGTGGGGCAAGCACAACTGGTCAAAAGTAAAGAGTGACAGAAGCAGAACCAAACAGCCAGTGCAGATGGATGAGCACACAGAGAGGCACATCTCTGTGCAGAGGGATGAGTACACATCTACTTGCTTATGTTTAAATTTTGTGCATGTCCTATGCACTTGGCCATTGGAAAGCTGCACCTAAAATGGACATAGCCCACAGGGCTACCTGGCTTCCACAGCTCCATATACATTGTTCAGATACAGTCTATCACTCTAATAAGCCTTCTTTAAAGCTTCAAGCCTTCAAGCCCATTGCTGCTTTTTATTAGAATGGCAAAAATGACTGTAGGCACTGGTCCCAATAGTGCTGTGTCCTCTTAAGTTTCTCTTCTGCTAAACAAATCTCTAACAGACAGGACCACATCAGGCTTCTGCCTGATCCTCCCACCCCTTCATTAAAACATTTTTCTGTATAATGTTGCTTTAGAGTCAAACTCCTGCCAGATAAGTATCAGTCTGGAAGAAAAACTTCCTGCTTTATTATAAACCTTTGAAAAAGAATTCAAATGTCTGGGCTATGGTAATTTGATAAGTTGCATCTTGGCCAGTAGGCTCCTGGTTCTCAAAAAAATCCAAGATTAGCAGACATAACGCTTTCAAGCTATGCTGTGTGAAACAAGATCCTAATACTACCACATTAAATAAGACTAAAAAATGGGATCACTCAAATTCCTAAACAGGAAGACCAGACAATTCCTAAAGTCTTTTTCTTCTCTGCCTTGCTTTAAGTTTTCCCAGTTCAGTGGGTATGGACATTGTTATGTTTATTGCAAGCATGGTCAAGGCAAGTGGGCATCAAATGAGTGAATTTTAGACAGGTTTTATATTCCTGTCCCTTTTGTTACTACTTGACAACTGTATGTGGGTTGAATGGACTGTGAGCATTGCTGACAGACACTGTAAAAAAAAAAAGGCCAAAGAAATACATGCTGCCTTGCCAGACTCTCTCCCAAAGCCCCAAACCAAAATCTGCAGTTTGTTCTTTCAGCAGCCCAAGCTGAGGCACCTGACCCTATAGCTCTGTGCCACGTCAGAACAAGTCCAGGTACTCACAGCTTAAGGGGAATAATGGGCCAGTATTTGGGCTGCTTTTTGTCACAGTTCCTATCAAAGATCAGCTGCAGGGCAGCCTCCATTGCCTGGATTTTGGCAGCTTCAGCACCATACAGTCTCTTCATTTCTGCCATGCGCCTCTCCCCAGGTCTTTCTGTAGGCGGCTCCACAGAACGCTCCACCCTCCTGTGCAGGACTTGATCAGCCTCCACGTATGGGTCCTCAGCTTCCAGCTGCTGCTGCCTCCCTAGACAAAGAAACCATAAGAGATGTAAATTACTGGGCTATCAACCAATCAGGTTTTATTTTACTTCTAAAAATATTATATTTTCATATTTTTGCTGTGTCTAAAAGGCCAAAATCCACATGTTCTAGGATGCAGCTGCACTCATTTTGCATAAAGAGAAATTCCTACTAAATATCATTATAAAGCCAGGCTGGAATAAATGGGGAGAAATTAAGAAGGTCTTGGAATTGAATCCTAAAACTGTAGGAAACCTCTGTATTAGTACTAGTAAGCAAAAATCAACATTGCTTTGTTTCTCCCCAACATCCACATGCCCTGAAAAAACTAAAACAACAAAACAACAAAAACCCAAAACACAACTGCCCTCCCCCTCCCAAGAAAACAGAAACAACCCAACCAAAAAATCCCAACCCCTTCCCCATACCAAAAAAATCTGAACAAAAAGGAGAGTTGTTTCCAAAATCATGACTTAGCAGCTGAGAAAAGAAACAATGCACAGGACAATGCAACTTTAGCTGAACGATAGCTAAGAGAAAATGCAATCAGTTACTACTCTGTGAAAATGAACAAATGGGTCTGTCCTGTCTGCCATTAAGTGCATTCAATGAAACACAGCTATAAGCACTGTGCCTAGATAAACTGTCCAAACTCGGCCATTTCTCAAGACTTGCAAAGTTCAAAGCTGGCAGCCTTACTCTATTGCTTTGAAGACAAACAAAACAGAACCAACATAAATGCATGCATCAGGTCTTTTAAAGAGGATTTAAAACAATTCAAGAGGTGAAACATTTGGAGCAATCTGTCAATAAAAATTCTCTGTGGCAAGCCTGATTGGAAGCAAGAACTTGATTGTGCACATCCAAATTTACCTCCACTTCCTGGGTACTGCTCTGATGAAACAAACAATGCTGTGTGAAGTCAAAGTGCTATACAAAACTCCCCTCTTATGGGGACATTTCTATAAATGAAAAATCACCCGGCAGCTGAACTCAACAACAAATGACCATCCTCGAAACGGTGTACCAGGCACAGTTCACTACTATGACAGCAGTCGGGTTTTTTTAAACATCAAAAAGGACAGCATGTCCACAGGTCAGGATGCATCAGTCACACACAGGACATGCTTCTCAGTGTTTGGTGCCATGTACCTCTTCCCTCTTTCACCCTAAAGCAGAGATTTAGCTTCTACAACACACATGACATCTGCAAACCCTAACCCAAAGTTAAGTATCCTGACATTTCTGTGTCAAACATCTGCAGTTTATTTTTATACTGGAAAGTACTGTACCGAGCAGCCAACTGTCAGCCTTCCTAAAGGAATTATCCCCTGTACATCATTCACAGAAAACAGGTATTTTAAACATATGATCAGAAACTTCAATTTTGGGATCTGTTTGTCTGACAGACACAGAAAGATTTTGTCCTGTCATTTGAAACACCATTCACAGTTTTGTGTTGGTCGTCAAAGGGTTTGAGGAGTTATTAGCCATTTATTCCAGAAAGCTGTTTCTGTGATTCTGCTTTAAGGGCACACCCCTGAATTAGGCTGCACTGCCAGAATTCACAAGGAAATATACATTAGAGTCCATATGTGTTTTTGGAAGAGTCAGATTTATTTGGTGTTGGGCCATTTTATCCAGAAGGTCTGAATTAAAGAAACTAACATTGCCTACAGAGGGCTCAGCACTTGGAGGACAAGGTGTAGCACCCAGGCTACACCTTGAATCCCACTGAAACCAACTTCCTGGGACACCACACTGCTCACAGCTACGTAACATGCTATTAAGCACAAACTTGATGCAAAATACACTGAACAGTTTTAGACAGAAAAAACCAAACAAGCCCATGCTGGCAAACCAATGTCTCCCACTGTAGATTACACAGCAAAACTCCGGCAATGCAATGAATTGAATCCGTATTTGTTAACTCTCTTGGGCCACAAAGACAATTCCTTGTAATTCTGTGTTGCCCATGGAAATTTTTTATTCTTTTGCTCCACAGCTGCATGGTAGAGACAGCTGCTTCCTTGCTTGTTTGCTGTAGAATGCTCTCTGGTAGCTCATTGCATATACTGATCCTTAAGAAAAAATAATTTCTCTGGAGATAGATAATGAATTCTTCTGTTTGAAAATTAAATGGACCTCTAGCAGAAGCTTTATGATGGATGAGTGGATTACAGTTTAGTGTGCATCAATCTCCATTTCTCAGCACAGAGTAGTTCATAAATCTGTAGATCCTAATTGTAACAATTAAAATAATAATACCCATTTAAACTCCATTGTCAGAATTACCTGATGAATGTCTGGAGTGTTTTACTTTACACTAATCAGAGGTACTGCCCTTGACTTTCTAACCTAACTTCTGCTATTCCATAGCTACTGGTTAAAAAAATCCCAGAGTGATTGTATTACAGAGTTTTAGACACATAAATCAGGTCTAGAATCCAGGCAGAGGCTTGGGACAGAAATCCACTATAGGCACCCACAGTTTTTTGCACCAAAGGAATTTGAGCATAGAACATGACAGCTGTTGCTGGTAATACCACTGCAGCTCTGTGGAATATGTTGTAGTTTCAGATCACTTATTTGTGCAGAGATACTACTGTGATAAACTCCACAGCCATAGATAAAATCATAGAATGGCTTGAGCTAGAAGGGACCTTAAAAATCATCTTATTCCAATCCCCCTGCCACAGGAAGGGACAGTGTCCCCCAGACCAAGTTGTTCAGAGCCCCATCCAGCCTGGCCTTGAACACTGCCAGGGATGGGGCCTCCAGAGTTTCTCTGGGCAACTTGTTCCAGTGTTTCACCACCCTCACAGCTGGCAGCACTATTTCCTTTTACAGACTACCAAGGAAAGAAGTCATGAAACTAAATGGGCATGTGAACTACTGCTTTTCCAAAAACAGTATTTCCAGCCAAACACAAACATAAGGAATTGATAACAGAGAAAGTATTGTCCTATTGAGATGCACACTAAACTTGCTTTGATGGGGCAAGGGCTGGGAAGTAGAACTGCTGTAATTTCCAGCAGTCTGGATTCTATCCATTACCTCAGAGTTTACTTTAAAAACAATACAAAGCAGTACAACTTGAGCTAAATGTGCAACTACCTCTTAATCAAAAAGTCGACAACAAGAATCTGACAATGGAAATACAAACAAAATTATAAACTGTCCATAACCCTGAGCCTATGGAGACAACCAGAATTTCTCTGAAGCAAGCAACACATACTCATCAATTAAGCAGATAGTATGGTTTATCAAAACACTAATTCTCAGCCTTCAGCAATGAAGTCCCCAGCTCATTCTCAGATCAGTTTCACATTCCAAATTCACAAGCCATTGGGCTGCTAAGTTATAAAAGTAAAACAAGTAATTTTTACACAATTCTAAGTAGTTCCTCCTTCCACTTCACACAGACTAAAATAAACAGGCTTTCTTTTACAGCATTCAGCTTCAACTACTGGCAAGCTTCCCCCAGTCAAGGAACAGTATTTTGTAAATGTTCACAAGATAGGCAGGCAGCTGCAGTGGTGGTTGGTTCCTGCACAAAGGAACAGCATTGCTGACGTTTTCCCAGTTGGTCAGTTCCTTTTCTTTTCAAAGATGTTCTTTCTTGAAGTGCTTTTCAAAATTAACTTATTCCTACTAAGTCCAGCTCTGCTGGGAAGTCATCGCTACCTGGCCAAAACCAGTTGGGACATCTTTTTCCAAACACAGTAAATAGAATTCTTCAACCATGAAGAAAAAATTCAGACCTGTCATAGTTTGCCCCCAGTGTCCTGGGTAACCTAAAATGGTATTGTATTCCATATCTTCCTGTGCCCAGGAAGTGTCTCTTTAAGACCCTGGATCTGGAAATGGAACCGTGGGGCCAGCAGGTGCCGGTCTTTTTAAACTCGGGGTTGCTCAGGCAGAGCTCTCTTTTGCCTCATGGCTCTCACTCTTTGCCTTTTGTTCTTGCAGGCAGAGAGCTGAGGCTCCCCTCTGGTTTTCTTTTGTGTTTTTTTTACGAGGCAGGCAGGTGTTCAGCCATCTCCAGGACAGCAGGGCCCCATCACACATAACAGTGACTTGGGAAGACAAACTCTATCACTCCAAATGTCCCCTCCTTCCTTCTTCTTCCCCCCACATTATATACTGAGCATGATGTCAGATGGTCTGGAATATCCCTTAGGTCAGTTGGGGTCACCTGTCCTGGCGGTATCTCCCCCCAGTCCCCCATGCCTCCCCAACTTCCTCACCAGCATGGCAGTAGGAAAGGCAGAAAAGGCCTTGGCTCTGTGTAGGCCCTGCTCAGCAATAACAAAAACATTTCTGTATCATCAACCCTGTGTTGAGTGCAGATTTGAAACACTGCCCCATACCAGTCACTGTGAAGGAAATAAACTCTACCCCAGCCAAAACCAGCACATCTACCTAACTCATACTATGTCCTGTGCCATCATCAGTAATTCTAGGCCTTATGAAAGAAAGTTTTCGATTCCTGTTTCTCCCTTCACCACTTTTCCCTCTTTTTATGGGTGACTTTTAATCTGGCGTGTACTAGCTGAAAAGTGAACAAATACAGACAACTACCTCCATCCTCAGGGACTGCCAAAAGCAGGAGAAATAGTAACTAGTATTAGCCATTCACTGCATTTCGGCCTTCATAGGCACACAAATGATCTCTTACATATTTTCAGCAAGACTATGACCTAAGCCCTTCAAGACATAAGCTATTTTCCCCATAGGTCCTTAGAAACTCAGATGCCTTGTTTCTCTTATTTTATAAAAAGGAAAGTGCCACACACTTTTTGTAAGTTTGATCCACTTTACATTTCTTTCTTTCTTTGTGATATCCTTTGCGAAGCTTAAGTAGTAATAAAAAAATAAAATTCCTGTCCAGAATTTATCCTTCTTTTACTAAAAGAAAAAGAAAAACTCCAACAAAACAAAGAAAATAAAACAACTTCAAAACCAAAACCCAAAGAAATTCCCTCCATGGAAATCTCCATGGAGAGACTTTGCAACATTAAAAGGAGATAGAAGTAGAGAGGGTAATTAGTAATTATCTATGTCAGATTTTTAATGAAAGATTCATACCCAGCATTGTGTGATTTCTTGTACCATTTTTAGCTCTCAGTATTTATACATCCAACCCCCAGCTCACTGGAGCCTGTGATCATATGGCATCTGACAACATTTCTTATTCAGACATTCTTCCCCACAGGTCTGTAGGTGCCCACACTCAGCAGCCTGCCATGTGCTGCCCCACACAATGGTAGGTAAGGTAAGAAACCAAGGGCTTGCTCCTCCCAAGCGTTAAATGCCACTACTGACTTTCAGCTGCTTGCTTAGTTAATTAACATACTATTTTTCAAGGAAATACTGCACTTTCTCCAGTCTTGATGTGTTTTTAATTTTCCATGATTTCAGACTGAACTATACCCTGTTCACATATTTGTCTGTTTATTTTAAATGATGAATTATTTTCTGTTACTGCTGTGTGTGCACTTTGCAAGCTTTTTCATCTTAAATGCTACCTGAGCTGATCTTGAGCAGCCCACACTAACAGTTAAAACCACTACTCATTTATACTGATTAAAAACTCCTAGTTCTCTTTTTGAATGCCACTTCCCACGAGCCTATCTGCTGTGTTAAGTGTTCTGCCCACATAGGCTCCTCCATGCAAAATGCCAGCTTCTTCATCTTCCTAGAAAAGCCAAATACCTTTATCATAAACCTACATAAGAGGTTTTTTTGAGGTGATAGAATCAGACCATTTTATTGCGCCCATACTTTCATGAAATGGGTATAACATGGAAGATCAAGATCTTTGCCTCAAGGAATTCCACCAAAACAGGGATTTAAATCAGGATTTGTAAACAGGATATTCAAGGAGTTTAATTTCTGCAGAGCTCTGCAGAGCTCTGGATTTCCAGAGGGCTGGAATCTCAAGTACTACTCTTTATCAAGTGCAAAGCTTTGCAGAACAAGAGTTTCCATCAGTGGGAGTCTGCAAGATACAAACAATTGTGACTTACCCCCACATCTATAAAGATAAAATATTCTTGGTTGCTAAAAACAGCGTGGTCTTGCTTGCTGGAGGGTTCCTATGGAACACTAAGTTACTTACAGAAATTGTGGAAACATGCTGAAAGAGAATGATGATTTTATAGCAGAATCAACAGCCTTGCTCTAGACATAAGCTGGTTCGGGGAAAACAGACTTCTTTTTAAACTTATTCTTAAATTTAAAACTTCGTGCTTGCAAAAGGTGTACAAAAGGATTCCCCATGACACCATGTAACTTTCCCATTTTTAACAGAAGTCTGATCTCCAAAGACAGCTAGGCCTTATCTTACTATGCCAGCAGTCTCATCTATACAGAAAAATCAAATGCTGTAGCTGACTGGAAAACACTAACTTGGAATAAAAATTACTTTTGGTGGGAGTAATTGCCTGCAATGTTAAGCTTTCGGTCACCAGTCATGATGACCATGAAAGAGAACTACCAAAAATGCTGAGGATATGAAAGCTCCAAATATCTACACGGACAAAGTTTCCATCTGCTAGTTGAAGAGTGAATGAGTTAAAAGAAATGGACTATTTCACCACATATATCTACAAGCAACGCAATATTCTCAAGAAAAAAAGAAAACTTTCTCTTACAGGCTTTGAAGTAAGAGCAGATGTGATTCCTTGGCAAGCTTGTGGCAGTCTGAAACCATGGTTCCATGGACATTTTTCCTTCCTCAGCTACAAAAGCAGCTTATGCAACTTCTGCTCTCCTCCCTTAGCTGCGTGCTCCAGCTCCCAGGCCCCTCACGGATGATGTTACAATTGTCTAAGGGGCAACACAAATAATCCTACAAAAAAAAAAAACAAAACCAGTCCCCCCAAACAAACAAACAAACCCCCAAAACATTGTATTTAGTTCTAGTACAGTTCAGTGCCCTGGAAACACCAGAGCAGGAGTGAATGCATAGGAAGAATTGCCTGGCCTGGCTTTGGCATCAAGACGTGTTTACTGAAGCACAGCTCAACTGAAACCTATTGGTAACAGCAGGAAATAATCTCAGGTAAGAGAGTGGACTCCCTCAGACAGACTCAGTTGCAACAGGCTGTCTAAACAGACAGCAAGCAGATTTTGCAAATCTGAAGTACTCCAATACCTACTCTTTCACTCTTTCAATTTTTCTACACATTTTGAAGAGGACAGTTCTGTAGAAACAGGGCAAAACTACTTACCAACACAGCAAGTGGAGAAAAACTACCTTTGAAATAAAAATTAATAGAAACCAAGAAAGCAAGATTAGAACGAAGGTGGTCCACTTTCAGGTTTGCTACTTAGTGTATGCGTCACTTCCAAATTAATTAACCACATGTCTCACTGTAATTAATCTGTAAAATGAATCTAATAATTTAAAGAATTAATTATCTCACATTATTTTGTTATTTGCGTTAAGTAACTGGCAGAAAGTTATACAGCTAACTGGAGAATAAAGAAGCCGATTTCTGTTTTAGAAATAGGATTAAAACCCAAGAAGGATTGTTGTGTGGTCTCCAAAACAAACTGCCAAGGATCCTACACAGAAATAATATAAGCCTTCATGTCCATATTTACATTAGCACTAAGCTACACTGGTTACTGCCCAGCTAAACATCAAATCACCTTTCTTTTATTTTTCTTCTATTACCTTGCACAGTGAAACCCTTAAAAAGGAATATTTTCAGCCCAACCAGAAAATGCACTGAAACAATTAAATCCCAAGAACATGAAACAATCAGCTAGTCAGTTGGAACTTCAAATGAAAGCCTGCTCTAGAAATTTGATTGCTCTAAATGTAATTCATAATCAGGGATTTGTTGATGAAGGCTAGAAAACACAGAGGTGAGCCCTGTGCAATCAGGGGTCTGTATCACACCAGAGGCACCAAGGTGTCTGTATGCTGGTGCCATCTGACAGAATTAAACTGATAGGAAGTTGCTGACTGACCACTGCTTAGAAATTAGTACAGGATCAGGCACTGGCAGCTGCCTCTAGTAAGGATCAAGTCTACTTCAATAAGATTAAATACAGACCAGCTGACTCTGCACTCCCATCCCCCAAAACAACTCCAATCTGTTACTGATGGCAACAATGCTGACACCAGACAAAGACAACACTGCTAGAGTAAACAGAAGGATTACTTAAATCTATATATAACTATGTCTTCACATACATTTATGGCACAGTCTGAGAAAACTGAACAAAGAAATGTTAAAATTTAAAAGTGTTACTTTAAAAGCAAACCAGAACACTGAAGAAACATGAGTTTCACAATAATTTTTTATGTGTACCCTGAATAGAAATTAAACACATGCACTTGGAAGAAAATGCTTCACGATGCACTGAGCCGCTAGACAGCTAAATAATACTGAGTTTGGTGCTTTCAGGAAAAAAAGAAAGAAAGTAGCCTGTGTCAGTCTTCTAGATCAAACTCACAAATTTGAACTTCACACTGAAATTTCTTTGATTCCAGATATACTACAGTGCTGAATTCAAGTTTGGTTTATTGTTTGATATGAGAAAGCTACTTTATCAAAAACACTTGAAAAACATTTTTTTGGAGAGCAACCTGCAACCATGTTGCTGATTTTCTGGAAGGAAGTATACTTAGGCTATGTAGTGACCTTTCAGTTAACTGCCAGGTCCAAAATTCAGTATTACCACAGACACGCAGAATGAAATAACAAGGTCTAATCCAGAGAAAATTAATTTCAGCAAGTAAATACACTTTTCCTCCATGCTGCTATGTGTGCTGCCCGACCAAGAATTTGGAAAGAGACATCTGGAAAAAGGGTCATACTAAAGGAATCAGTGAAACACATCACAATTTGTGAAAGGAAGGGCTGAGGGGTAGCTTTGGAAACCTAAGTTTACCTATGACCTTCTGAATTTCTCATTGCTCATTTCAGCATTCTAGTAAATTAAATTAAGTATACTTAAACACAAGGGTAATTGCTACGCCCAGTATTAAAAACACAACAAAAAACATTGGGGAAATATGCCAGAAGAAACCTGCAGATGTGCATTTATTGTACCTTCCACATAACGGGAATGTTTGACTTCAGAAGTAGTTCCAGGGTATGGTGTTGGAGCATGAGTCTGAGCACTCTCTTTTAAAAGAGACAGCTGGCATCCCACCTGGCAGAAAGTTAAGTTGTACTTCTTAGTACTTGGGAGCTCCCTATCTCCTCTCTGTTACTTCAACAGGATAATTCATACATGAATGAAGTATTTCAGTGACCTTACATGAAGCCCATCTAGTCTGACAGCCTGCTCATGACAGAGCAGGGCGTCAGTACCTAACGCCAAGGGAAGGATGCAAAAGCAGGGAATACAAACCCCTACACATCACCAGCATCACCTAGTAGAAATGGAGAGATCAGAAAAATGCAGATGCTTCTTCCTGCACTCCTCCAAAGCCAGCCAGCTGCTCTGCGATCTACCACCTCAACACCTCCTCCATCAGCATGTTGCAGATGATGCAATCTTCACAGTCTGGACTCTTCTACATTTACCAGTGGCCAAAAATCCCAAGGAAATAACAACTGATGCATTTTAAAGTGAGTCTTCCAACGCTCACCACAACCACATCAGAAATTGCAGACCTTCTAGAAATCAAGGTATTCTGCAGGGCTTGTACAAAGTGAGAACAGCAGCATTGGTTTTAGCATTTGAACAACCACAGAAAAGTTGAGGCCCAGCATGCTCTTTGGAGACCTACATTACTTGGCAAAGTTACTACAATTTCTGTGAATACAGAGCTGACTTTTAGAGCAACAATCACTTCAGCAACTACAAATGAAATTAAACCCAGGAGATTCTCAGCCAGCTAAATTTGAACAATAACACTCAAAGGTGTAACACCCCTGTTATTTATTTCAGTAAAAATACCCATTTAAGGTTTAGCCTTCATTTTTTTTACATTACCTCTATGATTTCAGTGTACCAGAGCAGTGTTCTGACAACTTCAGACACTTGTCCTTGGAAATATCGGGGGAAATTCCGACAACTACATAAACAGCTTTGGGTACTTTGGAGGCCAGCACGAATTGTAACAATTGTAACACTGATGAACAGCTGGATTGATCTATACTGGGTACTTCACAAGTGTTTCTCAGTATGTTACCATACCAACATTCTCTATTTTTCTGAGCGACAGGGAAATGCTATCACCCCTGTATTAAAGGTCAAAATAAACAGAAAATGGACACAAATTCCTAGAGCAGGAGGTGTTCTAGATTCCTCGGAGTAAGCTTCACAGCAAATGACATCACAAGGTGGCACAGGTGCTCAACCCAGTCACTGGGAAAGACAAGAGGGACAATGTTCCCCTGTATCCTTAGGGTTCAAGATGTATTATCCTTTGGGTATAAATGACTAGCTTTTTTCTTCCTGGAAGGCATATGTGAAAGACAAAGACTATTACTTGGGATATTTGTTTCTGAATTCCACCTATGCCATAAGCTTTTGTGGATCTAGTCCCAAGTGGCACTCTCAAGGCTGTGACAAAGTCGGTACAGGCCACCCAAGTCTGAGATGGGTGGCCTAACAACCTCTGTCTCTCACTTGATTTTTAGCATCCAAGGAAATGAGTTTTGAAAAGACCCAGGCAGATGGAAGTCTCCGAACTGTCAGTTTCTGCCATGCCAGCACCCACATTTCCCTAATGACAAAGGATGTGAATTCCATCTGGATGCTTCTGATAAAACTGAGGCACAGTGAGAGGTGCTGAAAAGCAAATGGTGCCTCTGAAATCTTGGCATTAACAACACCCCGTTAAAACTCGCAGGGGTAAATTATGTGTCTCCAAGCAAATCTGTCTGTACAGGGGATTTGCTTTATAACAGAGAGACCTAAAAGGTGTAACACTCAAGGGATTTTGCTGCCATGCTCTGTTGCAACTTCTGAGCAGATTTTGTAGATCATGAGTGTAGAAAGCAGACATCATCATTACATCAATTTTTACCTTGGTGTCTGGCATTTGGTTTTCACTATTACTCCAGTGCTGAATGCCTTGAAATTAAACATTCTTTCTACAACAAAAGCTCCCCCAGTAGATATCAAAATAGGTTGTGTAAGGAAACACTTACTTCATAGCCCACAATGTCACTGTCCACTTACAAGGTTGAAAGTATCACACTAAAGGCAGGTGAATTCAGATTTATCAGCAGAGATCTAAGATACAGCTCTCTCCTAATAAAGATCATTTAGAGATCCAGAAATGCTGCATGTGGCACCCAGATGGAACCAGTAGTTGAGGAATTTTAGGGGAAAGTGCATAAACTGTGAAGACAGACTGCCCAAGCTGAGTGATTAGCACAGAGATGCTTTTATGCCACTTTTCCCTAGAGCTGTGTCTGTCAGCATGGTCTCACCTGCTCTTTTCCACAGCAGCTGCAGCTGCTTTCACGGGCTTCCCTGCAGGGACAAAGAATGAAAAGGAGACTAGAAGACCCACTCAGAGCAGCTGTAGATGCTAATGGAATAAGCAAGCAGGCAAACCTGCCTTCAAAAAATTACCAGCACCAGTTCTGAGTGTAAGTAGTGTCTGCATCTTCCCACACCAAACTGTTTCCACATGAAGCAATCTTCCATAACAGCATTCTGAAAGGAATTTTCACTCTTACAATAAGACTGGGGAAGGATTCCTTGTTCCACATGTGGCCTCAGCCCTGGAGCCCACCTGTTGGTTCTTTGCTAAAACTTTGCAGAGCCCAAATATGTCACAGCAATACCTTCAATCCTTGGAAACCTCACGGACACAAAACAGGCACTGACACTCTGTGTGATCTAAAACTGAATTACCACATGTATTTTCTTTGCAAAGAGAAAGTTCCAATGGCTGATCCATCAGAGCAAGCTACTGACCTGTTTCCATGGGATCCTTTTGTAATCAGCAACTACCAAAAAACAGTTATCAAATGCATCTCAGATGGTGAGAAGCAATGACTTGTCTCTCCTGTTTTTATTCCTGTATCCTCATGACAAGTCCAGTCAGAAGGAATTTTACCATAGCACTGATTTACCAGGGCAACAATAATACAAGATTACCAGACTTCTCTTACTGACTCACGAATAACTTAGGGATAATAGCTTTCTGGGAGAAAGATTAGCTGAAATTCTGTATTTGTTCAGCAAAGATGTTGTCAACAAGATGCATTTTGCAACAGGGATGACAACTAAGTTAACTGTTAAGCAAAAGGTCTGTAAAGAACAATCATCTCAGATATATTGTTCATTATTCTACCACTGGAGGCTTTTGCTTACTTCCTGCTG
>NW_008236965.1:7151859-7165829 GCF_000691975.1 Corvus brachyrhynchos | reverse complement strand
GCTGAGGTACTCAAAGTCCCTTATAAAGATAAATAAACTGAAACTTTCAACAAGCCCCCTAGTGTATGTACTGTCTCACTACAATAAGAGGAACACATAAGGCAGACAAAGGGTGACAACTTCAAACACAGGTTTCTGAAGTTTAATACGTATTTTCATATTAAGACAGCATTCTTCGTTTCCATCAAATGTAAGAGGAAGTAGAGGTGTTCAACATCTTGGCATTCCTCTTCAAGTATCATCTACACTACAGTCACACTGAGTCACATGTGCTTCTTCTCCCACACTCCCAGCTATAAACCTGCTGTAACTCGAATACCAGTACTCCACAGCATGCTTAGAAAGAACTAAGACCAGTACAGCCACTGGCAGGTAGGGAACTGGCATTCCAGGTCCCAGCTCCACTCAAGTCTCCAGGCTGCATACACGGGAGCCTGATCCACAGAATCCACAGATACCACCTAGGAGCTGAAATCTGTGGCATCCCTTAGCAGAAAACAAAAAGCCTGGCCTTGTTCTGGTGTACTTTCAGGGGGTGCCAACACTGTCAAACAGGCTCATTCTGAGGCATGTACAAATAAGAAAGACTTTACATATAATTTCCAGATATATGTATTAACTCCCCCAACTCTCCAGAACACACAGCAGAGGATATCCATTTCTGACTGCCTCTGGTCTGGTGACACCAAAAGCGCAGTTTCCTCGGCAGCACCTCCAGCTTTCTAATGTCTCTCTTTCATTACTTCCTGCAGCAGCAACACATAGGTTCACACAGCAAAGCTACACATTCTCCTAAGCTCGAATTCTGTCTCTAGCGTAGGATCCAAGGACATTTTCTTGACTATCAGATATCTTACATATGGCTGTGTTTCCAAATTCATAAACTTTGTATAAAGATAACCTGGTCTGTCATGAAACATGTAAAACTGTGCCCAACTGTTGCTCTCCAGACTAATTTTGCAAGTAGAGATTAGTTTTCAATATGAAAGCAGTGAAAATTGTGGCACTCTTCCTTGTTTCTCTAGTAAGGAGGCATTTTCTCAGTTGTTCCAGTTGCTTCCCATACCAAATAACACTACCTCTATGCTGGACACAGTGTGTGCACTTGAGAAGATTCTGCTGCTACACAACAAAAGGTTCAATCATCAGGATCAGAGATGTGGTACAAAAGGAGTAACTTTCACATTGCTTCTTCAGTTCACAAAAGAACGTGTTTCAAAAGCATCTCTCAAGCACCCACACATATTGCAGAGAGCGCTCTTATTTCACAGGCATTTCTCAGAAGCTTCAGCAACTCAGCTTCTGAAGACTGTGGCTAAAGTTCATGCCAAACAAGGCTTTTTGGTTTGTCAAAAAGTTTGTCAACCAAGGCTGTTAAAGCCAGGGAAGTTGAGTAGATATGTAAAAGTTCACCATCCACACTGCTTGGACAGTTTAGGGTAGGGAAGAAGAAAGAAAAAGAAATGGTGGGGACCAGGAGTCTTTAGCTCAAGAATTTGAGCTACAGTCTTATGAAGAAAAGGCAGACTAAAAACAGGAAAAAGCATTTACCAAAAGTGAAGGAAAGAAGGAAAATATGGTGGCAAAACCCCCAAATCAAAGTCTACTTGCCACGAGGCACGCAGGCTTTAAACAAAACCAAAAGCTTCCTGGATCTGGTACGATTCAAACAAGTTACAAAACATGGAAAATTCCATTACTTCCTCTTCACAGAAGAGGCAGAGGCAATTATCATCTTTCAGAGAAAAAGAAACCTGAGGGAAAAAGCCTACAGACTGCAGTTTTGAAACAAACATCTTCATTCACCATTTCCTTTCATTTCTAAAAAAATATTTTCCATCTAGCATAAAAAATTTTAAGTCGAGACATTATTTTTGGGAAAAGCTGGAGGGTATGCGTGGGCAATACAAACAGAGGCTTTAATGGAAAAAACTAGTCACAGCATTAACAAATGACAGACTATTATCCTTCAGTAATGAACTGACATGATGGTACTTTCCCCTTGCTTTTCTCTGTTTTTAAAGAAAGGATTCTGTCTGTGTCCTGTTAACTACTACAGAATGGTTCTCAATGTACTTGCAATGCTGTATTCACTCAATTATAGTAGAGACTTTCTCTTATATTCAAAAGGAAACAAAGAAAAACTATATAAGGACAAACTACATGTTTCAAAGGCTAAATTTAAGTGTAATAAAAATGTGCAAAGTTAGACAATTTACAGAACTGTTAGGTTTGTGAATCTTCCTTTCTTGGTTTTTGCCCTTTTAATTCTTGCAAATGTAAAAAAAAGCAACTTACTGCATTCTGTCCTTTACATCTAGGATGCCTGGAGAATCTGCTCCCATACCTAGGTCTGACCGGTATGATAACTTAGGAAAACAACTTCATGCTTTTCAACTGCCGGAGGGAAAACTTAAATGCAACCATAAACATTCCCAAGATGCAGAGTGTATTTGGATCACCAGCTACATGAAGAACCAGAACAACAGACCAGCCTGACAAGAAAACCATCCGAAAAAGAGAATCACTATATGATTGCATATGAAGAAACAAATGAAGAGGAATTAAAACTGTCTGTAAGGCATTTTAACCAAATGCACCATCTATCTAAAATATGAGATAAGTTTGTAGTGCTTTAGTATGTCTGAGTTCATAAAGCCTCAGCAAAACTTTGGTCATAATTACTTCTGGGCATTCCAGGAACACGTAATTGACTACAACACATGATACAATATAAAAACTAGTAAGAAATTGATGTGACTTCAGAGACAAAAAAAAGATTTTTTTAGAAGAGGTTGGTTGTGAACTATATCACTGCAGAAGTGTTAAATCATGCAGCAAGCTCGCCAGTTTCAAAGCCCTTACTTTGCAAGTCAGCCAATCACTGCAAATGCCCACCGTGAAAACAAAACAAAAAATCCTACAGAAGTTAGGAATCTGCTTCTTCTTCAAGTTGGCGGCAGCTACCAATAAATGAAATAAATCTGAAGTTTTCTTCTTTGGCTAGTCTGACACAACTCTTTCTCATCTTTGAAGGTTTTCTATTTGCAATTAGCATTAAGGCTTGTATGTCACTATCTAGGCTCAAATGCCTTTCACAGAACCATGGAATCCCAGAATCATTAAGGTTGGAAAAGACCTCCAAGATTGAGTCCATCTCATTCCCACCTACACCTCAGGCCTATTTAAGTCTTTCACAGTTAAAGGTTCCAAGATCTTATCCCCTGATGTCTGTGATCATTTACCTCCAGCAAGTTCTAGCTTAGCCATTATAAATGAAGAGTCTGACATCAGCTAGGATTCCTTTTAATCCATTTGATTATCCTTCTACATGCTGACGAGATATCTGTGGGTGAGGAGTGGGAACCAGCTATATCTCATTTGAAAAATCAAGACTCACTACACATGTCCAAAATAGCTGCATTAATGTTGCATAGTATTTCCTAATTTTGGATGGCTAGAAAAACACCAAACTAATGGAGGTCATACTTCACAAAGATTAGTATCCCCTTCCTTATGTGCCAAATTCCCCTTCCTATTTGCCCCATTGCTGCTCTGTTCCCTTGTGACTCACACTTCATTAAGCTGCCCATAAATGTGAATCAAACTCTTGCAAACTCTGCTTTAAAAAGAAGAGCAAGCTATGTGTCTTCTCCCAAGTGAGTACCAGGATGCAGTGGTCAGAGGATGTGAATTCCACCTGGAGCCCCTTACTGATGCCAGAGGAAGAAAACATGAGACACAATCTTCCCCTTAATGTTCCCTAACGACTGGCTTTTGCTTTAACTGATCATCAAGGTCTCTATTGGTATTCCACTGTAGCACATCCAAACAATCTCATTCTTTTTAAAGGCTATGTAAAACTCTTGCCTCACCCTTACAAATGTCTCTTTCATACATGGAGGACTAAATTGCAGGAATTACTGAGGTTTATGCTACCCAAGTTTCTCTATAAATCTGCTCCTAAGGTAGGCATGCTCAGGACATGCAGTTTGGGATTAAAAGGAAAAGGCAGTAAAGAGAAAAGACTCAAGTAACTGTGGGTTTCTTCGGCGGATGCATTATCTCAATCTTCTCAAGCATCAATACAGAATGACAACTGTTCTTAAACACAGTATGAAAGATATAACGTGATATAGCATCATAATGGATTGCTTAATGAACCTCTAAATTTAATTTTGTTCATAAACAGCAATCAGGGAAATTAATAAAACTACCTCTTAAAGTAGAGTAGTAGTGCCTTCAACACAGTCTCCATACCAGCTTGTTTCCACATCATCAGGGAAATAATGATTTTCCTCTCCTCCTGCTGCTTATGTTTCTTGTTTTGAGAAACTTCAACAGAATAAAAGAATTATTCTATTCTCCTTTTCCCTCACCATGCAAGAAAAAATTATTGCCAAAAAAGATTTATACTGTATTTTTAATTACTCACAAAATTAGCATTTAGAAAGCACCATTCACCCTAGATTTCTATGTCACTTTTAAATTTCATTTAACTCAAGTACTTGTTGACTTTTTCATGCTTTGAGGAATTATAGATGCTTACTTAGTAATATCCTCACTTTATCAGGGAAGCTACTAAAAAAAACTGAGGCATGCAGTAGTGAAAGACCAGAGCCTGCTTGAATTTGCATGAAGATCTGCAATAGTGCCACTGAACTGCATGGAGTTACACTCATCCAGAACTAGGTTACTACATAGCACACAGCAGAGACCAAATCATTCCAAAAGGCTCCAAGTACCACTGTGATGGAAAGAACAAAAGTAAAATCTGTATTCTGAGTCACAAACCTCTTTCCCAATTCACCTGCTCATCATAAAGAATCAAATCATATTTTTAGAAAGAGCAGCCAGTGAGGGGTCAGGAAGAGACTAAATAACTTTACCAAGGTCATACAGGATATTTGCAACAGAGAACATCTCTAAGCCCTGATTTCCCAGTTTCCAGGATGCCACCTTATATCAGTCACAAACCTTTAAACGCCACTAATCATAATAGTTAAAATAAATAAAAAAAAAATGTTCTTCATTCCCAGAAGTAGCCCAGTGTCTTAAGGCATCATGTAGCTCATCAAAGAACATTTCAAGAGAACATCAAGCTGATTCTGCAAATGAATGATGAGAAAAAGATTCGTGTCAGGCATGAGAGGAAATATGTGTGCTAATGTCTTTACAAACAATTTGATGGGTGTTAACGTCTTTGATACGGGTCTTAATGCCTCTACTGACTTTGGGCAGCAGGTTCATTACCGGGACCAGGCAGCTTGGCTCCTGAAGTAGACAAGGCTTCGCACAAGCCTCAACTTCTGAGCTTTGGGGTAAAACAGTAGGTTCAACAGGGGGATATGGGGTAGCCAGTTCGGGAAGGCTGCACCTTCCTAGTACCACAGCCAACGGGGAAAGGAAGAGGGCAACATGCAGCCGGGAGTTAGGGTAACAGGGAGGCTGTGCCCTCCGAAACCCTGAGAGAGAAAACCCATGGGCGTGTGCTCTGGTGGACTCTCTCCCTTTATTCCAATAAAGTTGAAGGACTCCTCCGTCTCCTTTTCGGACATAAACCTCTGGCATTGGTGGATTTTCCTGACAGGCACTACCACAGAGCTCCTTAACTCACTTCCCTCTGCTAACTACATCAACTGTGCATCACACTGATGAGAAGTGTGAAGTTGTGTTGTTACAGCTCACCCTCTGATACCTGCTGATCAAAGAACTTAAACCACTTTTTCTTTCCCTTCCAATCACTGCCTTTATTACACGTTTTTAGAACATTGTCTCTTTCGGAGAAGCGGAGAAAGCTCTATTAAACATTCATTCTAGGTATTTCCTACTGGAGTCATGTGAGGAAAGTTCTTTTTATCATGCTGCTTTCTTAAAACAGATAACAAATTTATCTGCAACATCAGTATAAGTAAAGTGTCAATAAAGTACAGAATAATCCTTTACTTCTTATAAGAATTTCACAGAAACAAATATCACTAATAATTCAGAGGATCAAGATCTGAGAAAAATCTTAAGGCTTTGGCTTGCATTCCCTACCAAAGGACCTGGGTCCAGATCAAGATGCAAAACAAAGAGAAACTTGTGGTATAGTACATAATGAAGAGGATGCAGGGGAGAAGAAAAGAAAGGGTCATGAAACTTTACTGTCTGGTTAGCCAAAGAATAACAAACAAAATGGCTGCTCCATGCTATAAAACACATTGAGGCTTACTCTAGGGTTCAGGGATGCAGTGAAGCATTTCCTGTGGGTTCCCCCCTCAGACATACAGCATATTAACTAGATTTAACCGTAACAATTCTGGAGCTTTTTTCCTCAGCACTGAAGATTAATATTGTCTTCTGGACAGAAGCGTTATTCTCTTTGCAGTCATAATTTTCTCTCTCTCACTGAAAACGTTCAAAACATTTTCTGAAACTTACTTCTGATGAGTGGTACTTAAGTGCACCCATCAGTTCTGCCTATTTCATTCTGGTTGGCTGGCTCACTTGCAGTGCCTGTTTCTGTGAATTCTTACAAAACCTGTAAATGCTGAAGCCATCCAGCACTCAATGTTATGGCCACCAAATACCGCAAAACACAGAACAAGCATAGACTTACGCAGCTCTTCTCGGTGCCTCTCTGTCTCTGCAAAGAACTGGCGAAGCTCCTCTGTGATCTCCATATTGCTCAAGTCATATTCTATCTCCCCTTCAGACTCAGAGTCTTCCTCCATTTCAGAGTCCCTTTCAGCATCCTCTTCCATTTCAGAATCCTTGTCAGCATCCTCCCTCTCCTGGTAGGCACCTGTGTACTGCTGAGCTTCTGAATAATATGGAGCTCTGACATGTGGTCTACAGCTGGAAGAGTAGTTTTGGGTATATGGGAGATCATTCCCACCCCAATCTGAGTAATGGCTGCTTGAAGAGGCTGCAGCAGGATGCCACGGATGCCACGGCAGGTGATAAAAGGACTCCATGGCTTTCCTGTAGGCTTTCTGGTGCCTACGCATCCAGCGCATGGCTAAGTCATAGTGTCTCCAGTACCTCGTGTACACTTTCTGAGTGTACCACGGCTCGATGTCTTCCTGTGGCCAAAACACATGGGGAGGGGGAAAGAACACAAAAAAATCAACCACACACCACAGCTCCAATGCTCCCCCCCCAAAAAAAAGGAGGTACAAAGAGAGAGAGAAACAAAGAGGGGAGCAACTAAATGTAAGCACAACGCTGCCTTTTAATCCTTAGTCATCCTTTACCTATGACAGAACATGGAGATTTGAAAAACAACATGTGTGAGCACTATGCATGTGCACCACACCTCATTACTCCTACAAGAGACTGTTTTCGCATCAACACAACTACCAGTGAAGAACTAGAAATAGAGAAGTTGTAGAGTTCAGAAGGTATTTTCCAAGTGTTCATGCTACTACAGTGGGAATCAGTTCTTTTTAGGAAATACACTGTGTGGATATATTCCACAATTCCTTAGACACTCACATGAGTTGTGAGAACTGAATCACTCCAAGGTGTAGCTATTGCAAGCTATACCTGATTTCCAAATTCACAGACAGAAAACACAAGAGATTAAAATTCCTCTCTATTAAACAAATGCATTCATTTTTATCCAGTAACGTATTTCCTCCAGTAATGTATTTCCTCCATCTGCCTGCCAAAATTTCTCAGGAAAGGTCAAACAGCAATTCAGACAAGTTCATATATCCACTGTGGCCTCAATCAAAACCAAGACTGTATTTAGCCAAATGCAAGCTGCCAGTAAATCTCCCTTTTGTATCCATCACCAACCAGAACATGAAAAGAGGCAATAAAGTGCCACTGATAAAGTACAGAGAAAAATAGCTCTATAGAAGGAAACATACTGTAACACACCTTCTCCTGTCTTCCAGCTAATCTTAGTTTTCCTTAAAAAAGTTTCATGCTGTTTGGATTTCACCAGGAATTACAAAGCCCAACAGTCCCTCTAGCCTTAAGCTCCCTTCATAGAAGCCATTTCATCTCCCCCCTCATCCTACTCTCAAAAAGCAGGGTAATAGAGGATCTTAAAAAAAAGCCATAAAGTAGACTAGAGCCTAGAACAAGTAAACTAAATAGCAAATATTTTCTTGCTTTCCCTCATGTCTTAATTTCCATAGAAAATCTTTTATCTGGACTACAACAGAATGCCTCTACTTTAAATTGGAAAATTTTAATTAAACCATTTTTTGGCAAACACTCAAAACTATGGCAAAACTAGCTGAGGTTTTCAGACATGAATGTAACATTTACAGTCCTTTATTAAGGTTGGGTTTTTTTGTTTGTTTGTAGTTTTTTTTAGTCACAGGACAAAAATCCTTAAGTCTGTTTTCTTGATCTGCACTGGCAATTTGGTCCCCTTAAAAGAATGATTCTCTGGGGGAAAGAAATCCCAAGGCAAAAAAGAAAACTCAAACCAAAAAATACTTTCCATTTAACACTATCCAGAGAGGCTAATTTATTTTACTTATATTTGTTTCCACTTTCTGGTTCTCAGACAATAATGCAAATGCTAGTGAGTTTAGACTAATAATTGCAACTCTCATGATACACTTCTTTCTGGAAAATGGAGCCTATCATTGCATAAGAGAGCAATGCTGTATCTTTTTAAGGTCATTGCTAAGTGCTCTCAGAATCAAAATACCTTCAGCTAATAGAGTACATAAAGAAAACCCTCCAAAACAAACTTGCATTCCTTAAGGTATTCCTGATCAAAACCTGTAACCTATTTGTGAAGGGCTGTGTAGCTCAGTTATTGTGATTTAAAAGTGCAGACAACTCATCCTTCCTGAAAAGAAAGAATTCATGGAGATGAAACTTCACTGATATTCTCTTCTTGGTCTAACACTGCACTGCTACACCACCATGCATTTTGGAGCATTTATTTCCAAGATGAGTGGGTAGAAGGAAAGCATCTGCCTTCCATATGGAATTTCTTCATCCTTAATCATCCAACTACCTAACAGCCAGGATGAACAATGTTTTATTTACTGCTTCCCTTTGCTTAAGAATGTCACACTGACTCCTCATCCTTCAGCAGACAGATGAGAACGTCCTGCTATCAAATCTGATACATTAACAGGTTACTTTTAAAACATTTTGCCTATTTTCTTCCTTAAAAATGAAAATACTTTAAAATCGAGTTTTGAAAGACCATGAAGCTTGACACAAGCAGGTATCTCCTACATTCTATATATCTGCAAAGAAGACAATATATTCTTTCAAAGCTCAAAAATTATCTCCAGTTCTTCTAAAATGTTTCTAAAAAGGAACTTGATGACATTACTGAAAGCTCTGGAATCGAGTTGGTTGATTTGTCTGGCTGACTAGCTCCAGTTGTTAATTTAGGGGAAAGGAAGACAAAAAGCCAGTTCATGCAGACAGAACTATGATGCTGGTGCTTGTCCAACTACTTTTTGTGAGGTTTTTTATGTTGAAAACGACCCTTGAAAACCACTCTTACATTTGAATTTTAAAAATACATCTGTTAAAAAAGTAATTACAGACATGTTTTACATTGGGGTGGAAAAGGGAAAGGAACACTTTTAGTCTCACTTAATTCTGTGTCTGTGCTTTTTCAGCTGTGGAATAAATGGAAATAAGAGATTTCCTCAAGGAAACAAAAGCTATAAATCTAAGGCAAATGATCAGAGTCCTCTGTTATTCTCCTGTTATTTCTCTGGAGTCTTCCCAGGAGTAGACAAATCACGCATTGTTGTAATCTGAATTCTATTTTCAAAGCAATTTAGCTACTTCTAATTTTTACATGTCTGCACTCACAGTTCAGTAAAAGTGTTTATATGCATTTTATATATAAAATGGGACTAAGTTATCACATAGAAACCTGTAAAGATCTCTTACCATCTCTTGTGGAGTTTGTTCTGGTGATGATCAAGGTGAACTAGAAAAGAAAATAGTAGCCTTTTAATTCATAAAAATATACATATTAAGGTGGTCACAGGCACTGAATGTATTTTTTGTTACATTTGAGTACTATGACCTACAGCTGTTAAATATCCCTTCTCTGTTGTGGCGAGTTGAAGTCTCTTATTTATAGATTTTGATTGGCAGCAGTAAAAATCCAATTCTTTAGAATTCCCCGCTACAGGAAGAAAGCTAAAAGGGAGCCTTCTACAAAATGCAGTCTAAAATGCTGGAACTGAACACTCCTCCCATTGCTCTTCTCCTTCTTTATGCTCCCACAACCTTTATTTTCCAAGTTAATGCCAAACAAAAATCATAAACTTAAAGGAAACAAATTGTTCTTACTTTTTAGCTGTGTCTGCATAGGGACTTGTATAAAAAAAGCAAATTATTAAACCCATCCTGATTCCACTCATGCAGTAAGGTTTCTGTTTAACCAGTGGTTTTGACCACATACAGCCCCTTCTTTCTCTTTTTTTTTTTCCCCTCCAGCATCTGTTCCTGCCTCCCATGAAGAAAACACAGGTCAGTTCAAGTTGCAACCAGATTTTTTAAATGTGAGGAACAGGTTTAAGGAAGAGGAACAGCTGGACAGGAAAAAAATAAAAAAGGGAAAAATAGTTGTGGGGGTAGAAAGGGAGAACAAGAGCTCTACAGCCACCACGCAGGATTTATAATCACCAACATTTTAGTGTGGTTTACCAGTATGTATCACTGAGAAATATTCTTAATCTCCTCTTATCTGACAATTATTTTATTACACTAATAGGTTAGCTGCTTCATTCACATATTTCTCCTGACATTCTCACCCTCAACTTGAACTTTATTTTAGGTGAGTGCCAGTGAAAAGTAACAGAAATGGAGTACACTAAAATACCTATTGCTACTCTTACGATATGGTCAAATGCTATTCCCAGAAACACTGGAATATAGCCAAGACAGCACTTAAAACTGTTATAGATTTATACCAGGATAACACCAGGGTTTTTCAAAATGCCTATGAATATAGTACATACACTGGTTGTGTTCTACCTCACATTTAACAATACTGATTAAAGACAACTTTCTGTCTCTTAAGGTAAGCCACATGGCATGAAAGCAGAATGGAATGGTCAGAGAAAATGCAAATCATGCAGCAAACACAAAAGCAAATGACTGTCCTTTCCAAACCCCAGAAGCTCAAACCCTTGGTAACACCAATCTGTCTGCAAGAAGCCCTGCATACAGGAGCAGTCCCACTCCAGTTGATGGGACAATTCATGCCAGCAAAGGCTGCAGATTCAGGCATTAGGCAACCAAAGCATGTGAGTCACTGGATTCTCTCCTGCCTGCTCGGAGGAAGAAGGAAACCCAGCACTGAGATAACTGCAAAACACAGCAGTGACTTCTAACACTCAAACCCCCCCCACACATAAAGATTGCTGTGCCATCCCTCTTTGTGCATTTCAAATATCTCATTTCCAACCATAGCCTGCTTCAAAACTTTTATCTCCTCTCTCATGATGTACACATATACTTTTTGTCTCTTTCCCATATACATCTAAATACTGTCAAGGTTGCCATAATGTTATTTTCTCATACTTAAAAACCTAAGCCCATGGTAGCTGATTCATTAATTTTCCACTTCAGAAAAGTAGGTGTGTCTAATATTCATATTCACTCTAATTCCTACACAGCAAAAAATTCATTGAAAGAGCTTCAGAATAAACAGAAATCAGGATTGAGCTTGATGTAAATAATTTTTTAAAGCAGTAATTGGTAAAGTCTGATATTTTATTATTAACACACAACATGTACATATGCTTTCTGAAAGGGAAGGAGTGGAAAATCCCTGGCAAAACCATCCAACTATATTAGTTTACCAAATATGAAAAACCTGTTTTGCCAAACACAGAAACTTTAATTACTTTTATAAATTATTTATGAAACATTATACTACAAATATAAAGCAGAGCATAAAAATGCTGCAAGTGAGGACACTAAATTAAAAAATGAGTTTGTTTTATTTTCAGTTGAATTACTCTTCCAAAACAAACTACATAAAATATGAAACATGACAAGCAGCAGAAAATAAATGTAATAGTTCTACTTCTACAATTTATACTTAAAATAATAAAATATGAACCAACTGAACATATGAAACTCACCAGCAGATGTACAATTTAAAATGGGAAAGAGATTTGTTTGCTTATACTGATCATTAATGATGGAAATATTTTTCTACTTCCTTTTCCCAGTTTTAAAATATTTCTCCACTGAAAATGAATCAGGGACATACTCCCTTTCATCAAAACATCTGTCCCCTTACCCCTTGAGGCAGCTGAGCATTAATGAAAATAAATAAATCTGATGACAGTGTTTAAATTCCCTTGGAGCCAACAGAAATTGAGACAATGTCTGTCATACAGTGAGACACACCTCAACACACTGGGGTTTATAACTTGGTAAGTCCCACTCTGGGACAGACTAGTGGTGTGTTGGATATAGTGTGGCCACATGGAGGTAACAGGGAGAGCCCCAAGCCCAGTGCAGGATCACTGAGGGTTCCACTATTTAGGACATCCATTGACACAAGATTATACTAACCTGTTGCACGACATTATGGTAAAAAACATCATATGTTATTAAAGGAAGGTGGAATTTCAATAAATTCAGCAGGTTTCAACAAAACCCATGAAAACAAAGCTTTCATAAAAAAGCCAACTATGTTTGAAGTGTCCCTAACAACAGCCAGCTGACCAGCCCCTCTGCCCACTGCTGCTTTTGTCCCTGAAGCGAGAAGTGTCTTCAGTCAGGCCAGAGCTACCCTAACTCAGTATCCAGTTTCTGGCAATGGCTATTAAGAGATACTCAATAAAATGTGACACTAACATATTTATACAGGAATTACTTTTCCAGGTACATTTGTCCTGATTTCAGCAAGTGGTAGTTCAGACACTTTTTTTTTTCATCTCCAAACTGGTTTTGGCATTTAAAGCCAAAACCCCCATGAGTAATAGGTGTTTCCAATAAATCCCCTGGCAGTAAATTTCACAGTTTAGGGATTAAACATAATTTTCTGCTGTATATTTTGAACTCACCCTAGTACATACTAGCTAAAAAAATGTGAACATAACAACATCAATAGTGTGCATTCTCCCACAAACACAGGTTCATTTTATACTTCAGATGCTTACTCTTGGTGCAGAATTATCACCAGAAGAGGGAAATGTCTGAAAAGTGGTCTAATATTCTGTGCTTCAGATTAACACTGTGCATTGCTATGGCGTTAACTTTAATACCGAAGTGCCCTAGTTATAGTCACGCAGAAACACAAGCCTGTGATTGCTGGGACAGTTGGCAGCAAGTTATTTCTCTTCAAAAGAAGGGGTAAAAATTCCCAACACTATACACTGCATTCTGGTTTGTGAATGGCTGTAAATACTTGTCCAGCACTTAGGATACAGTTATGGCTGCTTCTCATCCCAACAGGAGCGCTATGAAGACCCACCTATCACTCTGATGTCCACATCAATGTCCTTAAAACAACAGTAGCAACTCCTGTGAATGGAAGGGAAACAAATTAACATCATGCCAAATAATGTTCTCAAACTTCAACATATGTACTACAGCTCTTTTGGCCTGATCAGAAACCGAGGCAGTGTAATCCATTGGGCCTTCCCAAAAGAGGTTTGTTTATTTTTTTTTTTTTTTTCTCCCTGAGCTCCAGGCCATAGACCCAAAAGCTACTTCGGCCAAAAATGAGAGGGGAAAAAATGAAATGCTAAAAGCTGTACAATTATCAGTAGCCCAGTTAGCTTATGTTTCATATATAGCTGGTCAGTTTAGTCATAAACAAGGAAGAGGATAAAATTTCTCCTGTACAGCTTTTGAAGGCATAAGTAATTTCCTGGTCGCACAGATGTCGTGTCTAGACCCCGGCAAGTGGCTTAAAGGGCTCGCAGAAGCGATGAGCAGCTCTCGCCTCTGCAAACAGGGCACACAATTATATCCAAAGGCTGGCAGGAGCACAGGCCTTGTGCCCCACGCTGCCC